>NC_092709.1:217871777-218182349 GCF_047496885.1 Scyliorhinus torazame | reverse complement strand
CCCTTCAATTCTTTTGGTGTCGGATGCAATATTCATTCTGTTCGTTCGTACTTCATTAGACATAGACATAGAATTTACAGTGCAGAAGGACGCCATTCAGCCCATCGAGTCTGCACCGGCCCTTGGAAAGAGCACCCTACCTAAACCCACACCTCCACCCTATCCCCGTTACCCAGTAACCCCACCTAATCTTTTTGGACACTAAGGGGCAATTTATCATGGTCAATCCACATAACCTGCACATTTTTGGACTGTGGGAGGAAACCGGAGCACCCGGAGAAAACCCACGCAGACAGAGGGAGAACGTGAAGACTCCACACAGGCAGTGACCCAAGCCGAGAATCGAACCTGGGATCCTGGAGCTGTGAAGCAACTGTGCTAACCACTATGCGACCATGCCGCCCCGTGAATGACTGTTGATTGACTAATGTATCGCTGTGATTCTTGTTGTTTCCACCCCCTCATTATCCTTGTCCTCTTATTGAAAAGCAACCTGTTAGTACTAATAGTTGTTACAGATATCTACCATGGTGTTTCATTGTCCGTGTTCTTCAAATGTTATTTGGGGTTTCAACTCTGTTTTAATGGGAAATATCATGGTTAAACCAGCAATCAATAAATTGATTGATTGATTGATTTATTGTCACATGTCCCGAAGTACAGTGAAAAGCATTTTTCTGCGGCCAAGGGAACGTACACAGTAGACAAGAGGCTGTTTAGCACAGGGCTAAATTGCTGGCTTTGAAAGCAGACCAAGGCAGGCCAGCAGCACGGTTTTAATTCCCGTAACAGCCTCCCCAAACAGGCGCCGGAATGTGGCGACTAGGGGCTTTTCACAGTAACTTCCTTGAAGCCTACTTGTGACAATAAGCGATTTTCATTTCATTTCAAAGAATAATCAACCAAGTACATCGACCAATAAATAATTGGTTACAGTGCGGAACAAGGGCCAAACAAAGCAAATACAACATGAGCAAGAGCAGCATAGGGCCAAAACACAGTAACTGAAGCTGCTTTGATAAGGATCCCTGAACATCCGACGTCCCTATTGTTTATACCTGTTGTTCTTTGGGACATTGTCCAGTTTGTATGCTCTGAATCTACTAGGTGTCTATTTACAGCTCTTGTCACAAAAGGCGGATTTTTAACAGAGCTGATTATATGGTTTCAGATGACACATCCAAGGGTGAGGGAGGGGTGGCAGGGGCCCATAGTGAAATCCTGGAAAATTACAAGTGTGTCAGGGAACCAGCTCCAACCTGCCACACAGGTTGTTGTGTATTTTTAGCCTGTTGCAACAAGACCTGCTGTCAACTGGACCCGGTGGCCATGTTTTAATGGGGACTTTCACCCTCAACCTCTTTGCCTCTGGATCCTTCAGGGGTCTGCTGGAAACACGTGCAGGATCCCTCAATCAGCAGCAACAAATACAGATGACAGGTGACTGATGGTCTGTTTTCCCGGGCTAGCAATTAGTCAACTTTACCACTGATGATGTCAGTTAGAATGAGTGGATGCTCAGTTTTGTGGTTCTACCTGGCCTCTCACTAGTGCAGGGTGCTGTTGGCTATACATATGTGGCAATTAACAGGTCACCCAGGTTTCACAACCACAATCCTCCATCCATGTACAGCATGTGTACAACCACAAATAGATCTTTAGACTTGGGGGTTATGGGTGGTCATTGGGAGAGATGGGCAGGGACAAGGGTTGCCCCTGGAATGGATACACACAATCCAGGGGTTGGAATAGTGGTGCCACGAGCGGCTGCACCCCCACCCACCCACCTTTGGCAGCCCACCCCCAGCCGAGGGTCCCCCACCCTCCGCCGAGCTCAGGGGCAGCAATCCCAGCGCCTCCCCCTTACCCCCCCACCCCCCCCCCCCCCCCCGAGTTCTTTGCCTGTGAGTAAAGATGGCTAATCCCCTCCTTGGCTCCCCAGAGAAGCCCTTCCGCCAGTGTTGCTAACTTTTGGTTGGTTCAATTGGCTCTGTTTTATAACCTTTGCTCTCGAGTCGCCAGGTATCTTTATGATACCGCCACGAGGTTCAAGTTCAAGTAATGATCAATAACTCAAAACACCGATTAGTAAGATTCAAATCAAAGCACATTTATTACACACAGTAACCGCTACTCATGCACAAATTCTACGTCTAAGTTACTTCTACAATTAACAGGCCTATACCTAGCTTCGGACTGGCCCACCAGGTCAGGGGAACAAATGGCCTTTTGTTCGGGTTCTGAGTCTGCAGGATTCAAAGTTGGTACGGATTGGTAGCTAGGAGCGCCTATCTCATAGCGAGCGTTGATTTAAGACTTACTGGATATCGGCGGCAGCTGCACCGGTCACTGTCAAGGGTTGGTTCGCGTTGCTTAGTGACCCGGTCAAGAAGAACGATTTGAACTTGGGGTCTTAACTTTATAGTCCCCAGGGGCTTCCCGCCTTTCGGGGCGGACCCTGTACCTGGTTCCAAGTGATTGGACTTCGTTCCAATTGCTTGGTTCGATTTCTCCAATACTGGAGCGGTTCCCTGATCGATGGGCGGTCTTGAGATGTCCGTTAACCTCTTTTGTGTTGGCTCGTGCTGGCGCCGGGGAGTCTGGCTTGGCTTTGTTTATCCCAAATGTTTTGATTGTTCCCGGGGATCGCTCATTAGTATGTAGATGGCTGCTACATTATTATGCAGATAGCTGCTTGTATCGATGCTGTCTGGGCTTTTGCAGAGTGTAATACACAGTAACTTGCACCTGCTAGTTTCTGCCTGTGTTGGCTGAATTTCCCTTCAGCCTTTGCTGTTCTCCATTTTAAATCAGGACTTGGCCAACCCAGGTGGCTACATCCCCTCCTTGTGATCCTAACGCGAAGTATGAAGGATCACATAACTGCGTTGTTTTTCATTCCTTGACCCGACGAGCACTCTTCTATGGCCTCTATCTACACTGACCATAACTATGCAAAACATTTTTACCTGACAATTCTGAGGAGTGCTATGTCAAACAGGGACATGCATTACAAAACAAGAAAATCGGAACCTCTAACTATCCTTAATAAACTACACTCACTCAAACATTTCATCACACTAACTTCCTAAACCATACAAACAAAATCATAGCAGTATTATACACATTTTCTGGCTTGGCAGTCAAGCTCAGGATTGTACAATTGCTCATGAACATTTATTTATTTACAACAAATCGCAAACGAATGCTCTTTATTATAGATCGCGGGGGCCGGGGGTCTGGTCATATCCAAAAATAGGGGATCTTATTCTATATACCGGGATGCGAGCGCAGTAGGCTCTCCTTCTCATTTTCTCAGACGAATAGTCTGCACGATGCAGCAGAGTGTCGCCAATACCAAAAGGGATTCTATCAAGTAGGACAGGGAGTACCAGGTTATAAACCTGTCACACCAAGATGATGTGGTGTCGCTTGTGACCGGGCTCTGGGTACTGTGGGGAAGTGAATCATTAACGGCTGGGGGAGTTGAGGTCAGGTGGTTCACGTTTGCATGCAACCAAATGTCCATTAGGGTTATGAGCCACGCGGAGGATATCCTTATGGTTCTTCTTCTCGTCTCTTCTCTTCTCTTCTCTGGTCCTGGAGCTTCTGGAGTTCTGTGGAAACAAGCATAGTGTCTGTTACTATCTTGGTTTAATATCTCGTATGATAGCCTGTCTGTCCTTTAGTGCCAATTACTCCCTTTATAATTGGTCACTATGTGTGACTCCCTCATTTTTTTTTCCGAAAACCGAATTTCAGGACAAGACACACTTACAAATAAAGAACCAGTGCGAGCCGTCTCGCAGGCTGTGCAGTTTGAGGATGTAAACGGCATAAGGTTGGCAATTTAAGGGTCACCTGAAAACAAAACAAAACTTTTTGAAAAAAAACTTGCCGAAATGAGGTGCGTATGGGTACGATTTGGATGGAGTCCCCGGGTAGGACGGCGACCAATGCCGTGTGTGCCCTACCCGAGCATAGCTGACCAGGCAGGGCGGGTCCCAAGCCGTTTCTCCACTGCCTGAGCAACCGACAAGAACGGGGAAGAAATGTAGTCATCGTGGGGGGCTGCCGTATTGGTTCTTCCTTCGAACCAGAAGAACAGTTACGAACGGGGGTCTGTGTTTCAGTCGACAGACGAGTTCCTCTGAACTGGCGTCTGGGACATTAACAAGTCTCTGCGGACAAACTAGTTCCGCTGACTGGCAGTGGACGTCAGAAGAGTGGTGTCGTGGGGTCGTGGAAAAAATAATTCCGGTCTAACATACAACATTTAACAGTACAAGTACAAACAACATCAAACATGCTGCAGGTTCCATCAGAAAAGACACCGTTTTCTCCCAAGCGGTTCACTTTTAAAACATCACCTGGACACCTCAGTTATCGGTTGCGAACAGGGTCGCAAAGGGGTTCTCGTTTTGGGAGTCAGACTCAAAGTCGTCATCTTCTCCCGGATGCCAAACTCTCGAGTGTATCAGGGCTGATAGGGCTGCATGGTGTGATTTTGGATCGCTCTCGTCGTTCCGGACGAGTCTGTACAAATTATCTCGGTGCCAAAAGGTGGTGTCTAGTTCTGTGGGGACGGAATTGGGGTCGTCATTGTAGGTCAGTGGTCGGTGGTGGGGTCTGTTTAAGAAAGTGATCATGAAGGGATCACTCGAATCGTGGTCAGATTCGTTGGGTGTGGGTCCTGTTGCCTGGGGATAGCAGGGAGGTGTGCTGTGGCTATTGTCTGAGTCACAGTCGCTGTCACTGCTGCTGCTATCTGTGGGCGTTCCGGGGCGGAGTGTATATTTCAGGGGTGGAGTCGGGGTTGAGTCCTTGTCTGGGCTGGACGTGTTGGGGGAAGGTAGGGTTACGTTGGCTGTGGGCGGGGCGTGGTCTGCGGCGCGAGCATGATGTGGTGTGCGTGGTTAGACTGTGTTCCATATACCTTCAGCTGGTTGATATAGAACCATGCAGTCTTTCCATTGGGGTACTTTATTTTGTAGACGGAAGGGCTTACTTAGGAAGGGCTGTTTAGCACAGGGCTAATTCGCTGGCTTTGAAAGCAGACCAAGACAGGCCAGCAGCACGGTTCAATTCCCGTACCAGCCTCCCCGAACAGGCGCCGGAATGTGGCGACTAGGGGCTTTTCGCAGTAACTTCATTTGAAGCCTACTTGTGACAATAAGCAATTTTCATTTCATTTCATTTCACTTTGTCCGCAATGGAGTACGGACCCGAATACTTTGGTGACAGGAATGTGCTGGGCATGTATACGGAGAGCATGACTTGCTGTCCTACACTGAACTCAGTCGCATGCACTGTCTTATCAAAACAGGCCTTGCTCTGTTTCTTTCTTGTGCCCAATTTAACTGCGGCTGGTAGCTGAGCCGTTTTAACATTGTCCACTAATTGTTCTACTGCTTTCTCATGTGTGAGGGCCGTCACTTCGGGGCTGGTCAAATCTAATCCTAATAAAAATTCTGTGCCTTTCATGGGGCGTCCGGTCATGAGGGTGTGTGGGGTGTAACCTGTGGATGTGGAAACCGTGTTTCGCAAAAACATCAGCGCAAAAGGGAGGACTGAATCCCAAGTGGTGTTGTTTTGCTGGACCATTTTTCTGATGGTTGATTTTAGGGTCCGATTCATGCGCTCCACGATGCCACTTGACTGGGGGTGGTATGCAATGTGGAATTTTTGGGTAATGCCAAATATTGTGAAGACATTCTTCATGACACGTCTCGTAAAATGGGAACCTTGGTCGGATTCAATGCTGCGGGGGAGTCCCCATCTCGGGAAAATGTGGTGGGTTAAAATCTTGGCTGTGGTCTTTGCCGTGTTAGTTCTGGATGGGAATGCTTCCACCCATTTTGTAAACATGTCTATCACCATGAGTACACATTTATAACCATTCCTGCAAGGGGGCAATTGTTCTATATAATCAATCTGGAGGTTAGTCCAGGGGCCATTAACGGATCGGGTGTGACTGAGCTGAGCCTTTTTGGCGTATCTGTCCGGGCACAGATAAGGCAATTCTCAATGTAGTGATTTACATCGTCCTTTAAACTCGGCCACTAACAGAGCTGCCTGAGGTGGGCTGTAGTGGGATCGATTCCCTGATGTCCATGACTGTCATGGAATAAACAAATCAGTTGATTCCTGTCCTGTTCAGGAACCACATAAAGGGTGTCTTTTAACACCACACCGTCATGTGTGGTCAGAGCATTTTTAAACCTCTCATAGGGGGCTGGATAGTTTCCTTTCAAAATCTCCCTGAGATTGTTATCCTGCTTCTGGGCCTGCACTAAATCCCCGATATTTGTCTGCGAGACCTGAACTGCACTTACTGGTGTGCTTTCGGGGGGTGTCCAAAAATATCCATGCCTGGAACCTGCTTTAGCCATTGCGTCGGCCTTTACATTTCCGGGGGGGAGGAACGATGGTGACTATGAACATTGACTATCCAAAAAGTCCTGTTCTGTGCTCTCTCTAAAATGTGACAGAGCAATGGGGCTGAAGGGAGGGGTTTTCCGTCTGCGGAAACAAATCCTCTTGCTTTCCACAGGGGTAGGAATTCCGTAAGGCTGTTGCAGACATAGAGGCTGGCCGAATATATGTTTGCTGGGCTGGGGAAGGAATCTGGGTGTTCCACTATGTATGCGATGGCCGCAAGCTCTGCTGCCTGCCCGCCTAAGTGTCCTGGAAGTTTTATTGCTATTTCTTCTAGGGCGCGTCCTTGCGCGTCCTCGACGTAAATACCGCATCCTGTTATGCGCTTCCCTTCTAATATTGTGGAAGATCCATCCACATATATCCTTATGGGTTTGCACATGTCTGTGTGCTTGGAGCTCTGGGTTGAACTACCTATCTTTCTGGGGGGTGTTTTAGCAATAAAGGGGCCTGTGTTGTGATGTGGAGATATCATTTCACATTCATGGGGGGTTCCGGGGTACTGTAGGTTATCGGCTAAAAAAATGTGGGTCTTTGTCCTTTTAACAGTGATGTCCCGTCCCTGCAAAAGAAGGGTCCATCTGGCTGCTCTTATCTGACTGACTGTACCATCCTTGAGTCGTCCGTCCAGTAAAAGTTGGGTGGGGGTGTGTTCTGTGAGGATTGTGATGGGGTTCAGTCCGGTTATGTACGAAAAATACTGTACTGCCCAAAAAACTGTGAGCAGGTGCCTCTCACAGGCTGAAAATCCCTGCTCCACAGCATCTAAAACTCTGGAGGCGTAAGCATTGGGCCTTAACTGTTCGTGCCGTTCCTGAAGGAGCATGGCCGAAAGGGTGTGGTCTGTGCTTGCTACCTCTATCGCATAGGGGGAAAGCGGGTCTGGAACTTGTAGTGTGGGGGCTGCTATGAGTGCCTGTTTTAAAGAGTCCACAGCATCCGTATGCTGCGGAAGCCATTCCCAGGGGGCTCCTTTCTTTAGGAGGTCTGAGAGGGGCGCTGCCTTGCTGGCGAAACCGTCAATGTGGTTTCGGCAGTAGCCAACCTGTCCTAAAAATGACTAGAGGGCTGAAACGTTCTGGGGAAGGGGCAATTTAGCAATCGAGTCAATCCTTTTATGCTCGATCTCGCGTTTACCATGTGTGATAATTGTACCCAAATATATCACCTTATATTCCAGAATCTGGGCCTTTTTGGGGTTAACTTTACATCCAATTGCTTGTAGGAGTTCGGACAGAAGCTCAATGTGCTCTTCCTTGGTGTCTGTCTGCAGTAGTAGGTCGTTTACATACTGGACCAGACATTCGGGGCGAGAAAATTTGGCTAAACCATTTGCCAGCTGTCGGTGGAAAATGGAGGGGGAGTTGTGGAATCCTTGTGGAAGGCATGTCCACGTGTACTGTTGGGTTTTAAAGTTGAAGGCAAATTTGTACTGGCACGCCTTTGCCAATGGAATGGACCAGAATCCATTACCGATATGCAAAACCGTAAAGTATCGGGAATCGAGTCCCTGTTTGAGCATGGTCTCGGGACTTGTGGCTACTGTGGGGGCTGCTGCGGGGTGATTTTGTTGAGTTCCCGGTAATCGATGGTCAGTCGCCATGATCCATCGGGCTTTCTCACTGGCCAAATCGGGACATTATTAGTGGAGGCTACTGATCTAAGTACGTCCTGCTCTAATAAGCTTTCTATTACATTTGAGATTTCTCCCTCTGCCTCTTGGGGAAATCAGGTCCTGTGATTTGTACTGAACCAGTCATCCGGCCACAGTCATGTTTGTGGGTCGCGAATGCTGTCCTGTTCTTTTGTAACACTGCCCTAACCTGCTTGTCCGTGCTAATTGTCGTCAGGTTAAACCAAAATTCGCCTACTGCGCTAATTTTGTTGGCGTATTCTCCTATTGTGAGCGTTGCGGGGGCTCTTGCAGATTTTGCCATTTTCCAGACACATTGATTGACTGGATCAAAGGATAGATTGTGGGAATTCATAAAGTCTATACCCAAAATGTGTTCAGCTGTGTGGGGCAGGTCGACTAAAACTATGGGGTGCTTGGTGGTGATGTTGCCGATTTGAATGGGTACAGGGGCTGTGATGTGTCCCTGCTGTGAGTGGCCTGTAAAGCCGCTGAGGGTGATAGTGGGTGTAGTGGGCCCCGTGTCCTTTTGAAACATGGTGGAGGAATTTATTGTGGTGCGGGACCCTCCTGTGTCCCAGAGAAACTCGATGGGCTGTCCCCGTATCTTTGCTACGATTACCGGTCGTCCGGACCTATCCCAAAGGGTGTCGCAGACCCAACTTGGGGAGCCCGAACACCGTCAGTCCGTTCCGTTCAGGTCCGCCTGATCTGAACGGGTGCTCACACTATGTATGGTCTCTGTCTTATTCTTACTTAGAGTGCCCGTCTGCTGGGCTCCCTGTGGCTTTCGTGGGGCATTGCACTCTCTTGCAAAGTGTCTTAAATGTCCACAGTTGTAACACTCCTGTGATTTTTGTGGGGGGCTGTTCTTGCTTTCATTTACCCATGCGGGGTTCTGGTGTGTTTTAACTGCTTGTAGGTCTGCTTTTTTTTACAACCCATTTCTCATTGTGAGCCTCCTCTGAGGGATCATAATTGGCGCACGCTTTCTGTCCTGTTTCTGTGGCATGGGAGGTAAGGGTCCATTTGGCCATGTTGTCTGCGGACAAATGGGCGCGGTCTAAGTCTCCAAAAACTGCTGCAAAATGGATCCACAGGCGTCCAGCAAACGCTGTGGGGTGCTCGGTTTTCTTTTGCCTGCATTTATTGAGGCCATCTACGGGGTCACCCCGGTTATACCCGATCGCGTCTAGGACCGCGGTATGCATTTCTGCAAGGGTGCCTCCTCCTACATTCTGTGGGTCCGGAAGGACTGCTACGACCGGAGGGTCTAGACTCAAGATTGTGAGCTTTACATGCTCTCGCTCATCCAGGCCGTACATGGTCGCTTGCTGCTTTACTCTGGCAAAGAAGTGGTGGGGATCTGAGGTGGGGAGGAACGGTGTGATTTTCTCGCACGCGTCCCGTAATTGGGTCACTGTTAAGGGGGTGGTGTACAGAAATTCCGTATCGTCCGATGTGGCTGTGCGGTGGGTGGTGACTGGGTTCATTGGAGCCTGAACTATCTGCTCTGTGGGGGATTGGGGCGCTTTTCTCTTTTGAGGCTTTCCCTGCGCACATGTTCCCTGAACATATCTCTGCACTGTCTCATTCAACTCTTCCCAATCAGGGCCGTCTTCCTCATCTAATTTTGATCCGAAGGTCTCCTGGAATCCTTTTTGAACTGAAAGCAGAGATTGCAGCTCTGCAATCTGCTTCCGGCACTTTGCGTGGTCTAACGAGCTTTGTCTTTGCTCCGTGGTGGCAGCATGGAGTGCTCTTAACGCTGCCTTCAGGTCACTACACTGCCTCTGCAATGCTTCTACCTGCTTCTCGGTTTCCTCTCGTACCAGGACTGCATGTTGTGTGTCCTGATAGGCCTTTTCATACTGGGACTGGAGCTGCTTAAGTGCGCCAGACAAGACTGGTGTGCCCTCTTGGCATCATCCACCTCTCCGTCTTTTGCTGCCAACTTCCTCCTTAACTCTACGTTCTCTCTTTCTACCTCACTAACATCGACCTTGCTCATTCGATGTATGCCTTCTATCTCTTTCCGGAGTGTCCTAACGACCTCCTCTGTGCCTCGCAATTGTGCCAAGCAGGACAGAATTGCCATCGGCTTGCGAGCTTTTCCTAAGCTCTTCTTGTGAATCTCGCTCAGGTTCTCCCACCAAGTATGTCCTATACTCCCGGGACCTGTTTCCTCATTGCTACAGAATTCGCTCCAAAGCGGCCATCCTTTCCCTTTGAGGTACTTCCTGATTTCCTCTTCCCATACAGGACACTGTCCTACTCTATTGCTGCTGGTCGCTGCGACCGCAAATTCTTCTGGTTTCATGAGGCGTTGCATTGCCTGAATTGCCATCTTTCCTATCTGAATGCTTCTTTTAAATTTGGAACAGGGGGACTAAGGCGGTGCTGTAGTTACGGGTACGGCTTTTTGCTAATTTCCGAAATACAAACTCCCAACAGTTTTGTCGCAACAAAAAAATCTATCAGTTTTACCTTATAGCCCTATTAGTTACGCATGCATTTAACACACTTCCGAATTATGAGGATTGATCAGAACTGCTTGAACACTTGTGGTTTTCTGTTCCCAATTGGATCACTAATTCAAATTTTGGGTTCTCCCGGAGTGGTTAAGCCACTTCTAGTTCGGGTCCCATCAGATGTCGCCAGTAATATGTTGCTAACTTTTGGTTGGTTCAATTGGCTCTGTTTTATAACCTTTGCTCTCGAGTCGCCAGGTATCTTTATGATACCGCCACGAGGTTCAAGTTCAAGTAACGATCAATAACTCAATACACCGATTAGTAAGATTCAAATCAAAGTACGTTTATTATACACAGTAACCGCTACTCATGCATAAATTCTACCTCTAAGCTACTTCTACAACTAACAGGCCTATACTTAGCTTCGGGCTGGCCCACCAGGTCAGGGAAACAAATGGCCTTTCGTTCGGGTTCTGAGTCTGCGGGATTCGAAGTTGGTACGGATTGGTAGCTAGGAGCGCCTATCTCGTAGCGAGCGTTGACTTAAGACTTACTGGATATCGGCGGCAGCTGCACCTGACACTGTCAAGGGTTGGTTCGCGTTGCTGAGTGACCCGGTCAAGAAGAACGATTTGAACTTGGGGGCTTAACTTTATAGTCCCCAGGGGCTTCCCGCCTTTCGGGGCGGACCCTGTACCTGGTTCCAAGTGATTGGACTTCATTCCAATTGCTTGGTTCGATTTCTCCAATACTGGAGTGGTTCCCTGATCGATGGGCGGTCTTGAGGTGTCCGTTAACCTCTTTTGTGTTGGCTCCTGCTGGCGCCGGGGAGTCTGGCTTGGCTTTGTTTATCCCAAATGTTTTGATTGTTCCCGGGGATCGCTCATTAGTATGTAGATGGCTGCTACATTATTATGCAGATGGCTGCTTGTATCGATGCTGTCTGGGCTTTTGCAGAGTTTAATACACAGTAACTTGCACCTGCTGGTTTCTGCCTGTGTTGGCTGAACTTCCCTTCAGCCTTTACTGTTCTCCATTTTAAATCAGGACTTGGCCAACCCAGGTGGCTACACCAGGTTCACGTTTTTCAAAAGGAGTATTAATCGGTGCCAGTGTGACCACTTTCTGGAGAGACCGCTGAATGATGGGAGGCCATTGGATATGGGATGGCTTTTGGTAATTGTATGGAAATGGGGCTTAAATGCTGATAATTGGTTTCTCGCCACGCTACGGCAAGATCCCGATTTCGCCTAAGGGAACAGGCTGGTTGCAAACTGTATGGCGTGGTTCTCGTCTTTGAGCTCTCCCACTATTCACCGGCCTTGTTTCGCTTGAGCAAGAGTGTAAGAAGGTCAGAGAATCACACCCATATATTGGGCAAGAATCAAAAGCCAGGACTGAATGGAGTTTGAGTCAAAACTATTTACTTCCTGATTTTAGTCCCAACTACTAAAAATTAAATAGCTCCAAAGTGAACCATATTCTCTCAAATTTTAAATGAAGGGGTTGTACAGCTATCAGTTCACATGTTACAGATTATATCCAATGCACAACAAGTATTTAGCTAGAAGATTGGGTTGTTTCACTGACCCACAGACCTCCTCTTCTGTGGCCTGTCTGCTAACATGACATTTCCCACGATGCTTCCACCCTCACCCTCATTCCCTCTTCTGTTCCTGCCCTTGCCGACTCCTGACCTTACCGACTCCCAGCCGTTACTCCCATCCTTGCTGACTCCTGGCTTTACCTCTCCCACCCTTACTGACTCCAGCCGTAACTCCCATCCTTTGTTCCTTCCTTAGACCTCAGGATCTTTTATTCAGCACCTCGCAACTTCTTGTTCCGCATCTGAACTCACATTAAAGTCCTGGGTTCAATCTGATGACAAGTTGGTCCTGGGTCTTGTTACTTGCACTGATCAACTTTTGCCACTAGATGGAGTCTGGCCAATCTCAAAGTACTGTGTTGAGCTAAGTACTGTAACTTCAAGAATTAAATTGTATTGTATATTGTATTTCTTTTATATTTATAGAATCACAGAATCCCTACAGTTTAGAAGGAGGCCATTCGGCCTGCACTGACCCTCTGAAGGGGCACCCCACTGATGCGACCATCAATTCACACGAAACCAGGAGTAGAAGTAAACTGTGGCTTTAATCAACTAGAACAGTGCCTGCCTGCGACTGATCTGTTAGTGAGAGCCGCCTACAGGGCTACTGCTCTTTATACCTCCCCTCAAGGGGTGGAGCCAGGGGCGGAGCCCACAAAGAACCAACATGATACATTACAGGTAATACCTTACAATGGTCCATAGGTGGAGCCCACATGGGCAACAGCGTGATACAGTTATATACATGTGAATGGTTACTGCAAAACGTTCACAATATTCACCCCCTGTTAAAAAATGAAGTCCGGCAGGGTTGAAAGGTTCATAAGTTCAGCCTGTCCGGCGCACAGATCGTGCGCTGTGATCGCCGAAGCTCTGGTATCGCAGCTGGCCCTGGTGTCAAACTCATCCGTGCTGGCATGGGTAGTGAAGTCGCTGGTGCGGCCACAGACGTGGACTCCGGGAGCGTGTCTTCTGGAGCTTCATTCCTGTGGGTTGGTGAAGGGGGAAATGGAGGGCGGGAGGGGGTGCGGGTGCCATGTAGGGGCGGGGGCGCTGGTCAGCGTACTTCGGGCGGGGTAAGTTGGGATGGCGGTGGTAGTGGAACCCGCTTGTGCCAGGTCCTGGAGGGAGACCGTATCCTGGCGGCTGGCGGGGTCTTCAATGTATGCGTACTGGGGGTTGGTGTGAAGGAGCTGGACCCTCTCGACCAGGGGGTCGGACTTATGGCTCCTGACGTGCTAGCGGAGAAGGACGGGCCCTGGTGTCTTCAGCCAGGATGGAAGCGAGGACCCAGAGGTGGATTTCCTGGGGAAAACAAATAGGCGGTCCTGAGGGATCTCGTTTGTGGCCGTGCAAAGGAGGGATCTAATAGAGAGGAGTGCGTCGGGGAGGACCTCCTGCCAGTGGAGGACTGGGAGATTCCTAGACCGTAGGGCCAGGAGGACGGTCTTCCAGACAGTCGTGTTCTCCCTCTCCACCTGCCCATTTCCCTGGGGGTTATAATTGGTAGTCCTGCTCGAGGCGATGCCCTTACTGAGCAGGTACTGACGCAGTTCGTCGCTCATGAACGACGAGCCACGGTTACTGTGAACGTACGTAGGGAAACCAAACAGGGTGAAGACACTATGTAGGGCTGTAATAACGGTGGCCGCAGTCATGTCGGGGCAAGGGATTGCAAAGGGGAAGCGGGATAACTCGTCGATGATGTTGAGGAAATATGTGTTGCGGTTGGTGGAGGGGAGGGGCCCTTTGAAATCGATACTGAGGTGCTCAAAGGGCCGGGATGCCTTTACCAGGTGGGCCTTATCCAGTCGACAGAAGTGCGGTTTACACTCCGCACAGATTTGGCAGACCCTGGTCATGGCTCTGACCTCCTTGGTGGAATAGGGCAGGTTCCGGGCCTTGATGTAGTGGAGAAGCCGGGTGACCATCGGGTGGCAGAGGTCATCGTGGATAGCCCGTAGTCGGTCATCTTGTGCGCTGGCACATGTGCCGCAGGACAGGGCACCTGGGGGCTCGTTGAGCTTCCCAGGACGATATACTATATTGTAATTATAGGTGGAGAGTTCGATCCTCCACCTCAAGATCTTATCATTCTTGCTCTTGCCCCGCAGCGTATTATCGAACATGAAGGCTACCGATCGTTGGTCAGTGGCGAGGGTAAACCTCCTACCAGCGAGGTGGTGCCTCCAGTGCCGCACAGCTTCCACGATGGCTTGGGCTTCCTTTTCGACCGAGGAGTGTCGAATTTCGGAGGCGGTGAGGGTTCATGAAAAAAATGCTAGTGGCCTGCCTGCCTGATTGAGGGTAGCAGCGAGGGAGACGTCCGATGCGTCGCTCTCCACCTGGAAGGGGACAGACTCGTCCACCGCACGCATTGCTGCTTTGGCGATGTCCGCCTTGATGCAGCTGAGGCCCAGTGGGAAGATGGTGGCCTTGATTAGTGGGCGGGCTTTGTCCACATAGTTGGGGACCCACTGGGCGTAATAAGAAAAGAACCTGAGGCACCTTTTCAGGACCTTGGGGCAGTGGGGAAGGGGGAGTTGCAGGAGGGGGCTCATACGGTCAGGGTCGGGTCCTAGAACCCCGTTTTCCACGACGTAGCCGAGGATGGCTAGGCTGGTTGTGCGAAAAATGCATTTCTCCTTGTCGTAAGTGAGGTTAAGGGTCCGGGCAGTTTGGAGAAATCTCTGGAGGTTGACATCGTGGTCCTGCTGATCATGGCCGCAGATGGTGCCGTTGTCCAAGTACGGAAATGTGGCCCGCAGCTCGTACCGGTCCACCATTCGGTCCATCGTTCTTTGGAAGACCGACACCCCGTTCGTGACGACGAAGGGGACCCGGAGGAAGTGGAAGAGGCGGCCGTCTGCCTCAAACGCCATGTAGTGGCGGTCCCCCGGGCGGATTGTGAACTGGTGGT
The DNA here is from genome assembly GCF_047496885.1 of Scyliorhinus torazame. Taxonomy (NCBI): domain Eukaryota; kingdom Metazoa; phylum Chordata; class Chondrichthyes; order Carcharhiniformes; family Scyliorhinidae; genus Scyliorhinus; species Scyliorhinus torazame. The sequence goes on along the minus strand of NC_092709.1, from coordinate 218,167,275 downwards.
ACGCAGACTTCAGATCCATCGTGGAGAACACCCGGTAGTGAGCAATCTGATTAACCATGTCTGCGATCTGGGGAAGGGGGTACGCATCGAGGTGCGTTTATCGGTTTATGGTTTGGCTGTAATTTACAACCATGCGGTTCTTTTCCCCGGTCCTGATGACCACCACCTGAGCTCTCCAGGGGCTATTGCTGGCCTCAATGATTCCCTCCCGCAAGAGTCGCTGGACCTCTGACCTGATAAAAGTCCTGTCCTGGATGCTGTACCGCCTGCTTCTGGTGGCGACTGGTTTACAGTCGGCGGTGAGATTTGCGAAGAGCAGGGGAGGGTCGATTTTTAGGGTCGCGAGGTTACATACGGTGAGTGGGGGTAGGGGCCCGCCGAACTTCAGAGTTAGGCTCCTGAGGTTACACTGGAAGTCCAGTCCCAACAAGAGAGGAGCGCAGAGGTCGGGGAGTACATATAATTTAAAATTGGCGTACTCGGCGCCCTGTATTGCGAGAGTTGCGGTAGTGCACCCCCGGAACTGCATCGAGTGCGACCCAGAAGCAAGGGAGATGGTTTGATGTGCCGGGAAGATTGGGAGCGAGCAGAGTTTTACCATGTCTGGATGAATGAAGCTCTCCGTGCTCCCGGAGTCGAACAGGCAAGGCGTTTCGTGTCCATTTACCTGGATGGTCATCATGGAGCTCCGGAGGTGTTTGGGTCGCGACTGGTCAAGGGTGACCGCGCTGAGTTGTGGGAGCCGGCGTGGTCGGAGGTGCTGAGGTGGTCCCAAGATGGCTGCCCCCGTCGGTTGCACGTGTCGGGCGGCGTTGCAGATGGCGGCCAAGATGGCACCCCCGTGGTCGCCCACGTTGGGTGGGGTGGAAGATGGCTGCCCCCACGGACAACACGAGGCCGATGACACGTCCATGGGGGGCGGAGCTGGCAGACACACTGTCATACTGCGGGATCTGCGGGCCTGTGTGTCTGAGGGTCGGGCCTGCGATTTAGAGTTTTTGGACCTGGCCAGGCAAACTTTAGCAAAATGTCCTTTTCTTCCACAGTCGCAGCAGTTCGCGTTCCGGGCCGGGCAGCACTGCCTGGGGTGTTGATGCGGGCCGCAGAAATAACAGGGTAGGCCACCATGGTGGGCAGGCAGCCGCGCGGCACAGGCCTGGGGTACTCTTTGGTTCGGGATCCACGAGGGGGTCGCGTGATCGGACGGGAACGCGGTAAGGCTTTGGAACGTTACTTCTAGAGAGGAGGCTAACTTTACCGTCTCTTCCAGGTCTAGGGCACATTTTTCGAGTAGGCGCTGTCTCACGTATTTGGATCTGACTCCAGCCACGTAGGTGTCCTCGATGGCGAGGTCCATATGTTGAGTGGCCGTAATGGCCTAGTAATTGCAACTTCGTGCAAGGACTTTGAGGTCGCGTAGGTACTCTTCCAGCGATTCCCCGGGGCACTGTTGGCGAGTAGTGAGGAGATGCCACGCGTATACCTCATTCACTGGCTTTACGTAGAGGCGCTGTAGCATCGCAACGGCGTCTGCGTAAGTGGAGGCTTACTCGAGTTGAACAGAGATTCGATGGCTCACCCGGGCGTGGAGAGACTCAGCTTCTGTTCGTCGGTGACGGAAGGCGAGGAGGAGGCGGCGTGGTAGACCTTGAAACAGCGGAGCCAGTGCGAAAAAAATCCCTTTCACCTCCACGGCCTGCGGATCGAGTTCCAGTCGGTCAGGTTTGAGGGCCGATTCCATAGTGGCATTGTAGTTGATAAAATTGATGCGACCATCAATTCACACGAAACCAGGAGTAGAAGTAAACTGTGGCTTTAATCAACTAGAACAGTGCCTGCCTGCGACTGGTCTGCTAGTGAGAGCCGCCTACAGGTACTACTTGCTCTTTATATCTCCCCTCAAGGGGTGGAGCCAGTGGCGGAGCCCACAAGGCACCAACATGATACATTACAGGTAATACCTTACAATGGTCCATAGGTGGAGCCCACATGGCAACAGCGTGATACAGTTATATACATGTGAATGGTTACTGCAAAACGTTCACCACACCCACCAAGGCCCATGACTTACCCTATCCCTGTAACCCCACCTAACCTTTTTGGACACTAAGGGACAATTTAGCATGCCCAGTCCATCTAACCTGGACATCTTCGGACTGTGGGAGGAAATCAGAGCACCTGGAGGAAACTGGGGAATATACAAGCTCCACACAGTCACCCAAGGTCAGAATTGCACCCAGGTCCCTGGCACTGTGCCACCGCATTTCAACTTGTACATTAATTTGTCCAGACAAGAAATGTCTTAAGAAACCAAACTCTTTAACATTGATCCCCATGGAAACCTATAATTTATTAAAGGCATGATTTTCAAGAATGCAGCCATTACTTTCAGTGAGGAGTTTCTTTATGTAGCTTGAGGGGCAAAGGCAAGGAGTATGGCCTCCATTAACTTCTCGGATGGGAAGGGCCTATTTATCTTAACAAAAATCAGTGGCTAGAAGGCATAGATTTAAAGTGATTGGTAGAAAGATTAAAGGAGGGGGTTTGTAGTGATATGCAGAAACAATAGTAATATGTAAATATGTTTAGCCTCCGGCCACTAGATGTCAGGCAAGTAATAGCACATGACACTTTAACCTGAAGGAGAATTTGTCGTGGTTAGTGTGGTGGTATGTATTAGGGGTAATACGGTACACCACGTGTCGACAGGCTATTGGTGGCGGGATGCCAGGTCCTGATAGGATCTGCCACCTATTGGAATCCACCCAGAAATGCCGGTATAAGAACCCAGTTTTTCCCTCCATTTCTCTCAGCAGTTGTATTCTGTAACCACGCTGCTGGGGATAAAGTTCTGCTTAATAAAGCCTTCAATTAACATTACCTCAACCTGCCTCGCGTCATATTGACGGTGCTACAGTTAGTTGTGTTTGTTCCCGTTTATTAGCATTAGATTCCAACCCACAGTTGTTATACAATAATAAATTCAACTAGTCTTGAACTAGATGTTCTGTAGTATGCCAACTCAGTAATTGTCTCTGGACAAGAACATAACAGAGTTAAGGAAACATTTGAGGCTGGAACTCGCTGCCTGAAAGAGGGGTGAGGCAGAAACCCTCAATTTATTTATTATGTGTCTGGATATGCACGTCAGGTGCCATAACCTGCAGGGCTCCAGACCAAATGCTGGAGAGTGGGATTAGGCTGGGTGGCTCAGTTTTCAGTTGCCGCAGACACGATGAGCGAATAGCCACTTTCTGTGCCACAAACTTTCCATGATTAATGATTCATACAACCAGAACCCGAGCTATTCGCTTCCTTCTCCACTAACTTACTTCAACTGAACGAAAGCACACCCACCGCTCCATGCATGGAATACAGCATTACATATCCTGGCAATCATCTTTATATTAGAAAATAGCCAGTCTAACCAGTTAAGAGATAACATTTATTGTATCTGTCCCTGCATCCATCCCCTTGTTGTCAGCATCTAACCCAGTCACTGACAGCGTATTCCATATCCACTCTGTCCACTGGGTGCCGCTGTACCTGTGAGCCCTCCCGACCACTGGATGCCGCTGTAAGGAGTCCTCCCGACCACTGGATGCCGCTGTAAGGAGTCCTCCCGACCACTGGATGCCGCTGTAAGGAGTCCTCCCGACCACTGGATGCCGCTGTAAGGAGTCCTCCCGACCACTGGATGCCGCTGTAAGGAATCCTCCCGATTACTGGATGCCATCTTAACTGATTTCTCCGGGCCGCGGCTCCCGAGTCCTCCCGGTTACTGGGTGCCGCTGTAACCGAGTCCTCCAGCCGCTGCGTGCCGCTGTAACTGGTACTCATTTCTAATATGGCGGAATATGCTTGTGTGAAGAGCACGAAGCTGGTGCTGAAAGGGGTGAAAAGGTTTGAGTTGAACCCACGAAGCAGAATAACCGGGGAGATGGTGGTTGGGGACCTGAGATTCCGAGTTATGGGCAGAGATTAGAGAGCGAGGCTGATAATGATGGAGAAACAGGGAGCCGCCGCCGGAGCTCCCGGGCTCTGGCTTGAGGTCCAGTGAGTGAAGGAAGTGCTGAGCCCGAGGAAGCAGCAGCTCAGTCCGGCAGCTGGCAGGGGGGGGGGTGTGCCGGTGCCGCTCCGCGGTCCGAGTCGCCCTCGGGCCCAGGCTGACCTGGAAGGGAGGGGACCTCGCCAGCAGCCCCCCCCCCCCCCCCCAGCCAAGTGTCCCTTATTCCGCCCACCCTCCCCAGAGTAGGTCACCGGTGACATCAGAATAAACTTCTAAACAGTGAATGGCCCAGATCTGAAATGCACTGTCTAAAGGTGTGTGTGGTGGAGGCAGATTCAAAGAGGATTCATAAGCAGCGGGAGATAAATTTGCAGTGATACAGAGAAAGGGCAAATGAGTCGGACAAGCAGTCTGTATTTCCAGCGACATGATGGACTGATTGGCCTCTGTTGTAAACACTGATCCTATTCACGGAGGGGGGGCTATTTTTTATTGGGAAGGCATTGAGAGTTGCCGAATGAGGGATAATATAAATTCTCATATTTGAACGCAGCTTTGTGTGTATGTTTATCAGATTTCATAATGTACCGTACCACCTTTTTGAGTCAGACACCAGTTAGGAGTGTGTTCTTTGCTTATTTTATTCTTTCATGGGAAATGAGTGTCAGTGTCAAACCCTAATTGCCCTTGGTGATTAGCCGCCTACCTTGAACTGCCACAGTCCATGAGTTGTAGGTATGCCCACGGTGCTGTTAGGAGGGGAGTTACAGCATTTTGACCCAGCCACAGTGAAGGAATGGTGATGTATTTTCAAAAAGTCAGTATGGTGTGTGGCTTGGATGGGAACTTGCTGGTTCCCATTCGTCGGCTGCCTTTGTCCTCCTAGGTGGTACAGGTATTGGAAGGTGCGATCGAAAGAGCCTTTGAGTTGCTGCAGTCCATCTTGTGGATGGAATACACTTCTGTTACTGTGCATCGGTGGTGAAGGGCGTGAAAGTTGAAGGTCTCTGATGGGGTGCCAGTTAAGTGGGCTGCTTTGCCCTGGGTGGCGTTGGGCTTCTTGAATGTTGTTGGAGCTGCACTCATCCAGGCAACTGGCAAGCATTCCATCATACTTCTGAATTGAGCTTTGTAGATGGTGGACAAGGTTTGGGGAGTCAGGTAGTATGTTGCTGCTTGTAGAATTCCCAACCTCTGACCTGCTGTAGCTAAGTTTCTAGTGAATGATAGCTGCCAGTAAGTTAAATGTCAGGGATTCGGTGACAGTAATATCAAGGGAGATGATTAAATTATTTCTTGTTTGTGTGGCATGAATTTGCTTGCTAATTATCAGCCCAATCATCTCTGATGTTGAACTTGTTGGGGTAATTTTATTGCAGAAATCTGCCACTCTTTTTTTCCCCCAAACAATAAGCTCTAACTTCTGTACGAGATTTATTTGCTCAAGTCAATGATTACATTTTTCTTCAGTGCGAAGAAGAAGAAAAAAAAAGGGAAAAGAAAGCTAGAGGAGGAGGAGCATGTGCTTGATATAATTGGTAAGTGAGGCTGGTAACATAGTGCCCCTTTGCTCTGTTGGGTATTCATGTTCATCATCCATCCGCAAGGTTTGAGCATGAAAAAGTTTCACACTGTGGCCTATAAATGGGCTCTTGACTAGGAATTCAATACACTGTGCTTCCAACAGCACAAATGTCTACCAATTAACAAATTGCTCACCGAAAAATTGCATGTTACAGAAGCTTAATTAACAGTTCCCAAAACTGACTTTCCACCTTTTCTAAAGCATCAGTGTATTACAACTAAATATTTCTAGAATTAAATTTAAATTTTACCTGAAACAGGAAAGGGCGAGGCAAGAGCAGCACAGGAGAGAGGCACTAGGATGTGGGCGAAGCTGAGAGTAATGCAGGATGGGTGGGATGTATGGCCATGAGAGAGGTGGGCAGTCTGTGATTCTGACATTACAACTAAAAGAGGGCTAACAAGGGTAAGTTGCAGATTAATGTTTTATTTATCTATATTTTTACTTAAACTAGATGGAGTAATTAGTTTAAAACATGTTTAAGCTAATTTGATTAAATAAATGAGTTTCAATTAATTAAATATAACAGAGCTAGATAGACATGCCAGAGCAGGTGGTGTATCACAACTGTATAATATGGGAGTACGCAAGAAGCATCACAATCAAAGACAACCGCATCTTCAGTGGGAGTTTGCATCTCGAAGAAGTGCAACTCAAGTGTTGTTTAGCTGGAGCCTGAGGTGCATCAAGCAGAGAGTTATCTGGACACATCAATCCATGAGGCAGTCACTCCCTTTAGGTTAAGTAGTGACACAGGTCTGCTTAATGATCAGGGACAAGAGGTTGTGACTGGGAGTCTGGCAATTAAAGTGACTCCAACTGCAGTGGTGAAGGAACCTTGAGCTTTTCCGGTACCCAACAGATATGAAGTTCTTGCTGCCCGTATGGATGAGGACAAAGTCTACAGCGTGGATGAGTAAACTAACCGTGGTAACAGGCCATTCTAGTGCACTGCGAGGAGAGAAAATTAATGAAGTAGTAACAGGGGACAGTATAGTTGGGGGTAGATTCTGTTCCCTTCAGTCGGATTTGAGAGTTTGGAAACCCAGTGCCAGGGTTAAGGACATCTCATAGATCTGGAAGAACTGGTTGGGGGAGGATCCAATTGTCATGATCCGCATTAGAACAAACAACATAGGCTCAAAATCTAAGACAGAACCTGACAGGTAGTACTCTCTGAATCCTTAACTCAGTCCAGTGCTATCAGGCATAGGGATATCAGATTAGAAGGTTAAATGCATGGTTGAAAGACAAGTGTTGGAGGAGGGGTTTCACTTCATGGAACAATACTGAGGAAATCGGGAGTTTTGTTGGTACAGATTCCACTTCAAGTGCTGGAGCTAGTGTCCTGAAAAATCTAATAACTGGAGTAATAGGGCTTTAAACTAATGAAGTGGGGTGTGGCAGGATATAGGAAATAGCAAAATTTAAAAGCAGTCTGAGAAATGTCAAGACTGGAGAGCAGGATATCAATTTGTGTAATAAGCGGTGTGGATTAGAAAGAGTCAGAAAGCTGAACAAAGATAGTAAGACATTAGCAACTAATGTGACATCAGGGGAAAAATAGAAAAAAGTTGAAACTAAAGGCACTATATCTATGTGCAAACAAACTAGATGAATTAATAACACAGATATAAATAAATGGGTGACACAATGGCACAATGGCTAGCACTGCTGCCTCAAAGTCAGGGACCCAGCTTCGATTCCGAACTGTCAGTGTGGAATAGTACAGCACAGGAACAGGCCCTTCGGCCCTCCAAACCTGTGCCGATCACTTGTCCTATCTCTACCAACCACCTATATCCTTCTGTACCCCGTCTGTTTGCTAACGTATCTGCCTCAACCACCTCACTTGGCAGTGCATTCCAGGCCACCACTTGTGTAAAAAAAACTTCCCCCGCACATCTCCACTGAACCTTTCCCCCTCACCTTGAACTTGTGCCCCTTGTAATTGTCATTTCCGCCCTGGGAAAAAGCCTCCAACTGTTCACCCTATCTATACCCCTCATACTTTTATAAACTTCTATCAGGTTGCCCCTCAGCCTCCGTCTCTCTAGGGAGAACAATCCCAGTTTATTCAATCTCTCCTCATAGCTAACACTCTCCATACCAGGGAACATCCTGGTAAACCTTTTCTGTAATCTCTCCAATGCCTTCAGATCCTTCTGGTAGTGTGGTGACCAGAATTGGACACACTATTCCAAATGTGGCCTAACCAACATTCTATATAACTAACATAATTTGTGAGCTTTTATACTGTGGACCTGCACGCCCAGATCTCTCTGTGTCTCTATGCTCCTGATAGTTCTACCATTTATTTTCTAGCTCCCACCTGAATTGAATCTACCAAAATGCATCACATCGCATTTGTGCGGGCTATATTCAATCTGCCATTTCTCCGCCCAATTTTGCAGCCTATCTACATCCTGCTGTATTCTCTGACAATCTTCATCATTATCAGCAACTCCTGCAATCTTAGTATCATCTGCAAATTAGCTAATCAGACCAGCTACATTTTCTTCTAAGTCATTTATACATATTACAAACAGCAGAGGTCCCGGTACCGATCCCTGCGGAACACCACTAGTTACAGAACTCCATTCGGAAAAACACCCTTCCACTGCTACCCTCTCTTCTATGGCCAAGCCAATTCTGAATCCATCTAGCTAGTTCACCCCTGACCCTGTGTGATTTAATCTTTTGCACCAGCCTGCCATAAAGGGACCTTGTCAAATGCTTTACTAAAGTCCATGTAGACAGCCCTTCCCTCGTCAATCATTTTTGTCACTTCAAAAAACTCCATTAAACTAGTGAGACATGATCTCCCTCGTACAAAACCATGCTGTCTGTCGCTAATAAGACCATTCACTTCCAAATGTGCATAGATCCTATCTCTGAGAATCTTATCCAACAGTTTCACTATCATTGACGTCAAGCTCACTGGCCTATAATTTCCTGGGTTATCCTTGCAACCCTTCTTAAATAATGGTACAACATTGGCTAGCCGCCAATCCTCTGGGATCTCACCTGTGGCCAATGAGGACACAAAGATTTCTGTTAGAAGCCCAGCAATTTCATCTCTTGTCTCCCTCAGAAACCTGGGATAGATGCCATCTGGCCCTGGGGATTTGTTTACCGTAATGCTTTTTAACACACCTAACACTTCCTCCCTTGTAATAGCAACCTGTTCAAAAGTATTTACATATCCCTCTGAGACACCACCGATCAACATATCCCTCTCCTTTGTAAATACCAATGCAAAATTGGGGGCAGCACGGTAGCATTGTGGATAGCACAATTGCTTCACAGCTCCAGGGTCCCAGGTTCGATTCCGGCTTGGGTCACTGTCTGTGCGGAGTCTGCACATCCCGTGTGTGCGTGGGTTTCCTCCGGGTACTCCGGTTTCCTCCCACAGTCCAAAGATGTGTAGGTTAGGTGGATTGGCCATGATAAATTGCCCTTAGTGTCCAAAATTGCCCTTAGTGTTGGGTGGGGTTACTGGGTTATGGGGATAGGGTGAGGTGTTGACCTTGGGTAGGGTGCTCTTTCCAAGAGCCGGTGCAGACTCGATGGGCCGAATGGCCGCCTTCTGCACTGTAAATTCTATGATGATCTATGAAAATACTCATTAAGGATCTCACTTACTTCATTTGGTTCTGCGCATAATTCCCCTCCTTTGTCCTTGAGTGGATCAACTCTTTCTCTAGCTACCCTCTTATTCCTAAAATACCTACAAAATGCTTTGAGATTTTCCTTAATCCTGTCTAGCAAGGACATTTTGTGACCCTTTTTGCCCTCCTAACTCCCTGCTTGAACTCTTTTCTACTTTCCTTTTATTCTTCAAGTGCTTCATCTGTTTCTAGTTGCCTGGACCTCACGTATGCATCCTTTTTCTTTTTGACTAGACTCGCAATTTCCCTGGTCATCCACGGCCTGAATCCTGCCTTTCCTGTCTTTCCTCTTCATCGGCACATGCCTGTCCTGCACTCCCATCAACTGCTCCTTAAAATACTTCCACATGCCAAATGTGGGTATACCCTCAAACAGCCTATCCCAAACAACAGTCTCCAAATCCTGCCTAATCTGGCTGTAGTTAACCATACCCCAATTTAGCACCTTAACCCTGGGACAACACTCGTCCTTTTCCATGAGTATCCGAAAACTTAGGGAATTGTGGGCACTGTTTGCCACATGTTCCCCCACTGCAACCTTGATGACCTGGCCGGGCTCATTCCCTAGTACTAGGTCCAGTATAGCCCCTTTCTAGTCGGACTATCCACATATTGTTCCAAAAAACCTTCCTGGACACACTTAACAAATTCCTCACCATCCAGACCCCTAGCCCCAAGGGATTTCCAGTCAATGTGCGGAAAATTATAGTTAACCAACCCTATTATTTCTACATCTATCCAGAATCTGCTTACATATTTGTACTTCAACGTCCCGTGGCTGTTGGGAGGCCTGTAGTACACCCCCATCATAGTGACTACCCCCTTCCTGTTTCTGAGTTCTACCCACAGTGCCTCGTTACTTAATTCTTCCAAGGTGTCCTCCCTCTGAACAGTTGTCATATGTTCTCTAACCAGTATTGCAACTTGCCCACCTTTTTTACTTTCCCCCTGTCTTGCCTAAAACACCTATATCCCGGAATATTTGGCTGCCAGCCCTGTCCCTTTTTTAACCAATTCTCTTACCGCAACACATCCAAGTTCCGCGCATGAATCAAGGCTCTAAGTTCATCTGTCTTACCTGTTATTCCCCGTGGATTGAAGCTGATACGCCTCAGACCTCCAGGCCCACTGAGTTCGATCTCCCCCAGCCTGCCCTTCCTCTCAGCCAGCCTGGCCCTGGTACCATGCTCATCCCCAGTCTCTACACTTGCTGGCTTACTGTTCTGATTTCCACCCCCCTGCCACATTAGTTTGCACATTTTCCCATGTCTGTATGAATTCCCTCCGCGTACTCCAGTTTCCTCCAACAGTCCAAAGATGTGCAGGTTAGGTGGATTGGCCATGAACAATGCGTGGGGTTACACAGATAGGACGAGGATTGGGCCTAGGTAGGGTGCTATTTTGGAGGGTCGGTGCAGACTCGATGGGCTTCCTTCTGCATTTGGGGATTCTATGGTTAGATCTAAGAGGCATTTAGGTGACGTGGCATTGGGAAATAAGTACTCCAGGAAACGACTTTTACAAGAGGTAGACAAAATCAAAAAGAAGGGGTGGTAGTTAACCCGAAGATAAAGAATTATGTGGACTCTGCCCATAGGCAGATCTTTGTCTTATTACTGATGCTTCATCCTGTGCTGTTTTCTTAGCCGTTTTTGTCAGCAGTGGTTTGTCATTGTCTTCAGCTCTCCAGGGCAGGCAGGAGTAGGTGGCAGGTCATAGAGTCATAGAATTTATAGTGCAGAAGGAGGCCATTCGGCCCATCTAGTCTGCACCGGCCCTTGGAAAGAGCACCCAACCTAAGTCCACACCTCCACCCTGTCCCCGTAACCCCATCTAACCTTTTATTTTTAGATATTCCCTGTGTAATTGTTTTTCAACTCCACAGATGATTTCTTTAAGTGTACATACTCCTTATTTTTATTTGTGTGGCCATGCACATATAGTCATTTAAACGTTGATCATTGGAGACTTAATTTTCATATAGTGGGCAAACTAAATTTGCAGGAATAGTGTGGACAGAATATAAATGGAAAATACTCGAGCGTTTTTGAGATATATATGTAGAGGAGCCAACTAAGAAATGGGCTTTTTAGATTTGGTATTGTGCAGTGGGAGAGTGTATAAAGGAGCATGTGGGAAGTGTGATCATTATATAATTGACTTTTGAGAATCATTTACTTAAGTTCAAAGCTGATATCTTCAATCTGCACAAAGCAAACTACATAGATATGAGGGGTGAATTGGCTTTTGTAGATTTAGAACTTTGATTGAAAAATATGATGGTAGATAAGCAGTGGCAAAAATTCAAGGAAATAATTTATAATTTACAACAAATATACATTCCGTTAAGATCAATTAAAGATGGGCAACAAATACTGGCCTTGCCAGCGACCCTCGCATCCCACAAACGTTTTTTAAATGGGAAAGGAGGTCCAACCGTGACTAACAGAAATCAAAGATAGTATTAGATTAAAGGAAGAGGCTTACAATGTTGTCGAAAGAGTGGAAAACCTAAGGATTCAGAGTATTTTAGAATTCAGCAAAGGATGAAGAACAAATAGAACAGCTAAATCCTACAAAGTAGTGCAGTACATTTTCTTAATATGGCATCTACAGCATATTTCCACATGTTTGTTCAGTCATTTTATCTGTTGATCATCGGACCTGTCATAAGATCTTGTATAGCACACGAGGTTTGTACGTGCAAATGGTTGTAGGAAAGGAACCCCCCACAGCGCTTGCCATTTATAGAATATCCTTGTTAATTTTTGTTATCCATGAATTGGAATGTCATATTGCATTTGCAATAGATCATAGGGGCATATGTAAGAAATTCATCCTCTCAAGCCTGTGACACTTTCCCTTCCTAGCACTTGAAAATTACATTTGTGACTTCCGGATGCGGCTATGCAGAGCTACGTCGCATGTTCGGTAGCTCCCGCTTGGAACGGACTTTTGGGCTCTTTACAGGGCCCCCACGACATTTGTTTGACATTTCCCGGTGTGGGAAGAAGACTGCAACATTCCCCCGACAGTGTCCCCCAGGAATGGTATGTGTCTTGGTTACCAGACCCGGCAGAAACAGTAAAAGATTTGGCTGTAACTGAAGGATAAACAGAGCCTCTTCCAGCATGTAGGTGGGGGAAGGGCAAGCTTAAAGCTGCAAACTGACTTGAGGGCCTTTATTAAAGGTGAATTCTAGCAGGAGAGGGAACAACTGAAAAGATCTACCAAGGCCACTGAAGAAGCAGGGCGAGGCTTCCGGTGGCGGTCATGGAGGAGTAGGTCGCGCGTTCGGCAGCTCCCGTCTGCAACGGACTCTCAGACCTTTTTGAGGAGTTTCCACAGAATTTTGGGGCAGATTGGTGAAACGAACACTGCCAAAAGGATTCCCTCTCGAGACTTCCGGTTGCGGCTATGCGGAGCTAAGTCGCACATTCGGCGGCTCCCGCAAAAACGGACTTTTGGGCTCTTTTCAGGGCCCCCAAGGGCACCTTTTCGACGTCTCCCGGTGTGGGAAGGAGTTAATAATTGCTCCCCGTCAGTATATGGCTTTAACTAGGAGCGGGGCGACAAAAAAGGTGGTGGTGGACCAGAAGAAGGGAGGGAAGGAGGACAAAATGGCAGCGGGCGGAAACCAGGCAGCGTGGAGGCAGTGGGCGGAGGAGCAACAGGAGGGTATCCAGCGCTGCCTCAGAGAGATTAAAACGGACCTGCTAGAGCCGATGAAGGCTTCTATTGATAAGCTGCTGGAGACACAGGCGGCCCGGGGGTGGCGATCCGAGAGGCTCGACAAAAGATCTCTGACAATGAGGACGAGATCTTAGGCCTGGCGGTAAAGGTGGAGGTGCACGAGGCGCTCCACCAGAAATGGCAGGAGCGGTTCGAGGAGATGGAGAATCGGTCGAGGCAGAAGAATCTGCAGATTCTGGGCCTCCCGGAGGGGCTGGAGGGGCCGCACGTGGGGGCCAATGTGGTCACCATGATGAACTCGCTGATGGGAACGGGGTCCTTTCAGGGCCCTTCCCCTGGAGCTGGAAGGGGCCCATAGAGTGTTGGCAAGGAGGCCCAAGGCTAACGAGCCTCCGCGGGCGGTGCTGGTGCGGTTCCATAGATTCGTCGATCGGGAGTGTGTGCTCAGGTGGGCCAAGAAGGAGAGGAGCAGCAGGTGGGAGAACGCGGAGGTTCGGATATATCAAGACTGGAGTGCGGAGGTGGCGAAGAGGAGGGCCGGGTACAATCGAGCGAAGGCGGTGCTGCACAAGAAGGGGGTGAAGTTTGGCATGTTGCAGCCGGCGCGACTGTGGGTTACCTACAAGGACCGGCACCATTATTTTGAGTCTCCGGAGGAGGCGTGGGCCTTTGTTCAGGCCGAGAAGCTGGACACAGACTGAGGGTCGGGATGGGCGATTGGGGACTGCGGTGGATATGTTATGCCTATTTTTGGTTCGGGGGGGGCGGGGGGGCTTTTCCATTGTTTTGGGTTTCTTTTTCTCTGTATTTTTCTCTTTCGGGTTGGGGAGGGTGGATGGGGCGGGTTGGGCACTGTTTTGGTTGGTGGCGGGGCCTGGTAGGTGGAGAGGCGCGGGCTTTTTTCCCGCGCCGAAGACTGGGGGGGGGGGGGGCCGGGGTGGGGAAGCGAGGATTGTTTCCCGTGCTTAGAACGGAGGGGGGAGGGGGAGAGGAGGGTGTGCCACACAATGGGAGGAGTCGAAGGGGAGGCGGGAGTGGCCGGGGTCAGCAGGAGTCAGCTGACTTGCGGAAGTGCAATGGGGGGAGTAAACCAGCTAGGATGGGTCCTAGCCCGGGGGGGGGGGGGAATCGAGTTGCTGCTGCTATGGTCAAGGAGGAGCTGGAGCAAGTTGGGGGGGGGTGGTGGTCAAGACGGGATATGCCGCTGTGGGGAACGGGCCGGGTCTGGGGTGCGGGCGCGTGGCTGGCCGAGGAGGGGTCATGGCTAGTCGGCGGGGGAGAGGGGCGGGTAGCCCCCATGATCAGGCCGATAACCTGGAATGTAAGGGGACTGAATGGGCCGGTTAAGCGGGCCCGCGTGTTCACGCACCTGAAGGGGCTCAAGGCGGATGTGGTTATGCTCCAGGAGACACACCTGAAGGTGGCAGACCAGGTAAGACTGAGGAAAGGGTGGGTAGGTCAGGTGTTTCATTCGGGGCTGGATGCCAAAAATCGAGGGGTGGCGATCTTGGTGGGAAAGAAGGTGTCATTCGAGGCGTCGAGCATTGTGGCAGATAATTGCAGTAGGTACATAATGGTAAGTAGTAAGCTGCAGGGAGAGAGGGTGGTACTGGTCAATGTGTATGCTCCGAACTGGGACGATGCGGGTTTTATGCGGCGTATGTTGGGTCGGACCCCAGACATAGAAGTGGGGGGGCCTGATAATGGGGGGAGACTTTAACACGGTGTTGGATCCGGCACTGGATCGCTCCAGATCTAGGACGGGTAGGAAGCCGGCAGCAGCTCGAGTGTTATGGGGATTTATGGACCAAATGGGAGGGGTGGAACCTTGGATATTTGCAAGGCCGGGTGCTGGGGAATTTTCATTCTTCTCATATGTCCATAAGGTTTATTCTCGAATCGACTTTTTCATTTTGAGTAGGGCGCTGATAGCGAGAGTGGAGGATACCGAGTATTCGGCAATAGCCATTTCGGACCACGCCCCGCATTGGGTGGACTTGGAGATGGGGGAGGAGAGGGACCAGCGCCCGCTGTGGCGCTTGGAGGTGGGGCTGTTGGCGGACGAGGAGGGGAGCGAGCGGGTCCGAGGAAGTATCGAGAGGTACTTGGAGACCAACAACAATTGGGAGGTCCAAGTGGGGATGGTATGGGAGGCACTGAAGACAGTGGTGAGGGGAGAGCTGATCTCCATTAGGGCCCACAAGGAGCGGGGGGAGAGGGAGAGGCTGGTGGGGGAGATGGTGAGGGTAGACAAGGAGGTATGCGGAAGAGCCTGAGGAAGGATTGTTGAGGAAGAGGCGCAGCCTCCAGGCCGAATTCGACCTGGTGACCACCAGGAAGGCGGAGGTGCAGTGGAGGATGGCCCAGGGGGCGGTCTACGA
Source organism: Scyliorhinus torazame (assembly GCF_047496885.1). Lineage (NCBI taxonomy): Eukaryota > Metazoa > Chordata > Chondrichthyes > Carcharhiniformes > Scyliorhinidae > Scyliorhinus > Scyliorhinus torazame. The sequence goes on along the minus strand of NC_092709.1, from coordinate 218,151,936 downwards.
GTATGGGGAAAAGGCAAGCCGGATGCTACCGCATCAGCTTCGGAAGCGGGACGCAGCTAGGGAGATCGGGGGAGTTAAGGACAGGGGTGGGAGCGTGGAGCGGAGTGGGGTTGGCATCAGGGACTTCTACGAGGAATTGTACCGATCTGAGCCCCCACGGGAGGAGGGAGGGATGGGCCGTTTCCTGGACCAATTGAGGTTTCCAAAGGTGGAAGAGGGACTGGTGGCAGGACTGGGGGCCCCGATTGGGCTGGAGGAGCTGATCAAAGGGATAGGAAGCATGCAGGCGGGGAAGGCACCGGGGCCGGACGGTTTCCCGGTCGGGTTTTATAAAAAATATATGGACCTGTTAGACCCGCTGTTAGGACCTTTAATGGGGCAAGGGAGGGTGGGGCTTTACCCCCGACAATGTCCTGGGCACTGATCTCCTTGATCCTGAAGCGGGACAAGGATCCCTTGCAATGTGGGTCTTACAGACCGATTTCCTTGTTAAATGTAGATGCCAAGGTTCTGGCGAAGGTCTTAGCCACGAGGATTGAGGATTGTGTGCCACAGATCATCCATGAAGACCAGACGGGTTTGTGAAGAGGAGACAGTTGAATGCGAATGTGCGGAGGCTTTTGAACGTTATCATGATGCCGGCGAGGGAGGGGGAGGCGGAGATAGTGGTGGCGATGGACGCTGAGAAAGCCTTCGATAGGGTAGAGTGGGGGTACTTGTGGGAGGTGCTGAAGAGGTTTGGGTTTGCGGAGGGGTTCGTCAGGTGGGTTAGGCTGTTGTATGAAGTCCCGATGGCGAGTGTGGCCACAAATAGGAGGAGGTCCGAGTACTTTCGGTTGCACCGAGGGACGAGACGGGTGTCCCCTGTCCCCCTGCTCTTCGCACTGGTGATCGAACCCCTGGCTATGGCACAGAGAGAGTCGAGGAATTGGAGGGGGTTGGTGCGGGGTGGGGAGGAGCATAGGGTGTCGCTTTATGCGGACGACCTGCTGCTGTATGTGGCAGACCCGGTGGGAGGAATGCCAGAGGTAATGAGGATCCTTGGGGAATTCGGGGACTTTTTAGGGTACAAGCTCAATATGGGGAAGAGCGAGCTGTTTGTAGTTCAGCTGGGGGACCGGGAGAGGGGGATTGGCGAGCTCCCACTAAAAAGGGCGGAGAGGAGCTTCAGATATTTGGGGGTCCAGGTGGCCAGGAGCTGGGGGGCCCTGCATAGGCTTAACTTTACAAGGCTGGTGGAGCAAATGGAGGAGGAGTTCAAGAGGTGGGACGCGTTGCCGCTGTCCTTGGCGGGTAGGGTGCAGTCAATCAAAATGACGGTGCTCCCAAGGTTTTTGTTCCTGTTCCAGTGCCTCCCCGTGTTTATCCGGAAGGCTTTTTTCAGGCAGGTTAACAGGAGTATAATGGGGTTTGTGTGGGCGCGAGGGACCCCAAGGGTGAGAAGGGTGTTCCTGGAGCGGAGTAGAGATATGGGGGGGGGGCTGGCGCTGCCCAACCTCTGTGGGTACGACTGGGCCGCCAATGCGACGATGGTGCGCAAATTGGTGATGGAGGGGGAGGGGGCTGCATGGAAGAGGCTGGAGACGGCGTCCTGTGTGGGCACGAGTCTGGGGGCGCTGGCAACGGCGGCGCTGCAGCTCCCTCCAGGGAGGTATACCACGAGCCCGGTGGTGGTGGCGGCCCTCAAAATTTGGGGGCAGTGGAGGCGGCATAGGGGGGAAGTTGGGGCCTCGGCGTGGACCCCATTACGGGGGAACCACCGGTTAGCCCCAGGAAGAACAGGTGTAGGGTTTTTGGGGTGGCACAGGGCAGGTATACGAAAGTTGGGGGACCTGTTTGTGGACGGGAAGTTCGCGAGCTTGGGTGAGCTGAAGGAGAAGTACGGGCACCCCCTGGGGAACACCTTTAGGTACTTGCAGGTAAGTGCGTTTGCCAGACGGCAGGTGGTGGAATTCCCGCGGCTACTGCCACACACAGTACAGGACAGGGTGCTCTCGGGGGTTGGGTGGGAGTGGGGACGATCTCGGAAACGTACCAGGTGATGCAGGAGGAGGAGGAGGCCTCGGTGGTGAAGTTGAAAGGTAAGTGGGAGGAGGAGTTGGGAGAGGAGATCGAAGAGGGGACGTGGGCAGATGCCCTAGGGAGGATGAATTCTTCCTCTTTGTGCGCGAGGCTCAGCCTCATACAGTTTAAGGTGCTGCACAGGGCACACATGACCGGGACAAGGATGAGCCGGTTCTTTGGGGGTGAGGACAGGTGTGTTAGGTGCTCAGGGAGCCCAGCAAATCACACCCATATGTTCTGGGCATGCCCAGCGCTGGAGGAATTTTGGAAGGGCGTAGCGAGGACAGTGTCGAGGGTGGTAGGATCCAGGGTCAGATCGGGCTGGGGACTCGCAATATTTGGGGTGGCAGAGGAGCCGGGAGTGCAGGAGGCGAAAGAGGCCAGAATTCTGGCCTTTGCGTTCCTGGTTGCCTGGCGAAGGATTCTCCTTCAGTGGAAAGATGCGAGGCCCCCAAGCGTGGAATCCTGGATCAGCGATATGGCAGGGTTCATTAAATTGGAGAGGGTGAAATTCGCCTTGAGAGGGTCGGGTTCTTTAGGCGGTGGCAACCGTTCTTAGACTTTCTGGAAGAACGATAGACATTGGTCAATGGCAGCAGCAGCTGGCGGGGGTGGGGGGGGTTACTTTATTTTTGTTTATGTTATTTACACTTGAGATTCTGAGGGGGTGAATACACCTGTTGTGTTAAGTCGGGGTGTTAATGTTAATTTATTATTTATGTACAGGGGGGGAGGGGTTTGGGGGGGTTGCTTTTTTTAGATTGTGTTTTGTACTTAACCCTGTTGGGTTCTTTTTTCTTATTTTGTTATTGATATTTTATGAAAACCTTTAATAAAAATTTTTTTAATTTTTTTTTTTAAAAGAAAATAACATTTGTTGAATAATTAGTTATTTGTAGAATAACTTTGTTTTAATCATAGGTTTATCTTGGGCCTCTAAGGTGCTATTCATGCTCAGTTACCCAGTTGTGTTCTTAGTTTTCTAGTGCCTCTTCTCCCACTAATGAATAATTCTAATGTTCCTTGCCTCTCCCAAACCAAACCTCTTTGTACACATTTTTTTTTTCTTTTTCTGATTGTCCTCTTCTCGGGCTTTCCAATTTTTGTATCTCCCCTGGCTCGCTCTCTCTCACTGTTGCTCTCAGAATTTTTCCTTTTATCGAGCTCCCTGGTATTGACTGTAGTTCATTGAGCATTAATATATATATCTGTTGGGGGCTGGTTTAGTTCAGTTGGCTGAACAGCTGAAGCCAACAGAATGAGGCCAACTACGGTTGAGGTAAGGGCAGCACGGTAGCACAGTGGTTAGCCCAGTTGCTTCACAGCTCCAGGGTCACAGGTTTGATTCCTGGCTTGGGTCATGGTCTGTGTGGAGTCTGCAAATTCTCCCCGTGTCTGCGTGGGTTTCCTCCGGGTGCTCCGGTTTCCTCCCACAGTCCAAAGATGTGCAGGTTAGGTGGATTGGCCATGATAAATTGCCCTTGGTGTCCAAAAAAAGGGTTAGGTGGGGTTACTGGGTTACGGGGTAGGGTGGAGGTGTGGCCTTGGGTGGGGTGCTATTTCCGAGGGCCGGTGCAGACTCGATGGGCCGAATGGCCTCCTTCTGCACTGTAAATTCTATGAGCGTGGGTTCAATTCCCATACCAGCTGAGGTTATTCGAGGCCTTCTCAACCTTGCCCCTCACCTAAGGTGTGGTGATCCCTCAGGTTAAATCACTTCCGGTCAGTTCTCCCCCTCAAAGGGGAAAGCAGCCTATGGTCGCCTAGGACTCTGGAAATTTTACTTTATTACTATGTGTCAGACCTGCAATTCAAGTGGGATAAACATAAATAAAGTATTTCTGATTGCACTCGAGTTATACACCTAACACAATTCAATTTAATTTGCAGTTTTTAATGCTAAATCCTAGTTTTGAGTAGTATTTATATTGTAGGTGCTTTCCCAAGATCCTGTACTGAAAAGTATCAACTTAATTCAGTTGGCAGTGCTCTCACCTCTGATTCCACAACTTGAACTCAAACTCCACTCGAGAGAAAATTGTCCAGGCTGACACTTCAGTGGTGCACAGAGGGGATGTTACACTCTTATAACCCTCACCCTGGAGTTCTCCCTCAATAAACCTCATTATTACAGATTAACTGGCATTTACCTCAATTGCTTTTTGTGAGACCTTATTGTGTACAAATTGACTGCTAAATTTGCCTTCACAAAAAAATGGCAACAGGACAAATTGCCTCTGAAGCGAATGAGTTTTTTTCCCATATTATGTTGCTGATTTAGTTTTTCAAATGTGTCTCTTTTTTTGTATTTTCATTTTAGGAGCATGGTGGGCAGTTCGAAATTTTGGCGAAATTTCAGGCACTGTGTCAATAGAGATGGGAACAGGGACTTACATCCATGCTCTTGACAATGGTCTATTTACGCTTGGAGCACCGCATAAAGGTTTGGCACAATTTGAAATGTCTTAATCTGGGTTAATCTTTTCCCTTAAGTCTCATTAATATTTTATGACTTTAGAAATTGAAAATTCAGTACTATTTATGATTTCCAGAATTGTCTTTTTTAAAAAAAAAAAGTCCTTGTGTATTTATTTGCTGAATCACTTATCTTATTGCTCCGATTTCATTTAAAAATTGTGTAAATTAGTAAAGCATTAATACCTATAGTTAGATTGATTTTGTTAAAGAACAAAAAATGTAATTAAAAATTATATTTAGGGGTACATTTTCACCTTGCCATGCTAGGTATAAAGCCAGTGTTGTCCAGATCATTGAATTTCACCTTCTGTTTTCAATGGAAATATAAATAAAAATTAGGCTGTTACTGTACTGCAAAGCCTAATCACAACGCTGGATTTATACCTAAACAGTAAATTTAAAATTTACCCTTTTTCCACTCCTTTCTTTGCAATGATGACCAAATGTGACCATCAAATTAAGAAATCTTCATCCAAACATCCATTATTGCAGCTTGAATTTGCAGCTTGAAGTTGGCTGTCAGAAGGTGCGCAATAGACTCAAGATTTTCCTCTTGTCTCCGGAAGCATACACAACCTATGCTTGACATATCCCAGCTGTGTTGCAGCTGAAGCTAGGAAATTAGTGTATACATATGTACAGGAATTTGTATTTAAAACAAGTTTTGGTTAATCCTAAGTTTCATGGAAAAAAATTTAACCCGTTACGTGATATATTGATCAGTGCTTTTAAACTAATTATTCAGTATGTATTAACTTGGCGCAATTGCACGCCATCCCAGAAGGTTGTGGGTTCAAGCCTGATTCCAGGATTTGAGCACTTAATTTAGACTCACTTCAGTGCAGTAGTGAGTGAATACTGTAGAGTTGGAGCTGCTGCCTTTCAGACATGACATGAAACCAAGCCCCAGTCAGCCTCTTCTATTGGCATAAAAAATCATACTAATCGGAAAAGAGAAAGGGAGTTATCCTGGTGCTCTGGCCAGCATTCATCCCTCAACCATCATCAAAATTGACGGCAGGAAAAAAAACGCGGGGACCGAGCGAGGACTGAGCCAGCGACGGGGATCGAGCCAGCGGGAGGGATCGACCCCCCCACCCCCTGGCGAGGCAGGAGAACTCGAGGACCCAGCCAGTGGCAGGGAGCGAGCCAGCGGCAGGGATCGACCCCCCCCCACACAAGGCAGGAGAACGCGGGGACCGAGCCAGTGGCGGGGACCACGAGGTAGGCAGCGGAACAAAGGAGGACACCCGGCCCAGCCAGTAGCCTGCCTCTCTCTTGACCCTCCTGACCCGGCGTGTGGGTGAGTGAGAAGGAAAAAAAAAAGAGCTTCCCCAAAAACCTTTTGAAGAGGAAACTTGTAAAGAGAAAGAAAACATTTTTTTCTTTTTTTTTTAGTAAACTATTTTAATGAGGTATTTTTGGCATTGCAAACAACAACCGTATAAAGAAAAATAGTGTACACAGAACAAGAAAAATAATGCAATCACCGACTCCCATCCCGCCAAGACCCGCCTAATTACCCTCCTATTCTACACTACCCTAACCCTCCCCCCACTGACGATTAATTTGCCGCGAAGAAGTCGATGAACGGTTGCCACCTCCAGGCGAACCCTAACAGCGACCCTCTCAAGGCGAACTTGATCTTCTCTCGGCCGAGAAAGCTAGCCATGTCAGTTAACCAGGTCTCCGAATTCGGGGGCTTTGAGTCCCTCCAAGCTAGCAGTATCCGTCTCCGGGCTACCAGGGAAGCAACGGCCAGAACATCTGCCTCTTTCTCCTCCTGGATTCCCCAGTCTTCCGACACCCCAAAAATTGTCACCTCATTGCCACCCTTGTCTTCAATACTCTGGACATAAAGTCCGCAAACCCCTGCCAATATCCCCTAAGTTTTGGACACGCCCAGGACATGTGAACATGAGTCGCTGGTCCTCCCGCACATTTTACGCACCTGTCCTCCACCCCAAAGAATCTACTCATCCGGGCCACTGTCATGTGGGCCCGGTGGACCACCTTGAATTGGATCAAGCTGAGCCTGGTTCATGTTGCGGTCGCGTTGACTCTGCTCAATGCGTCCACCCATAAGCCCTCTTCTATCTCTCCTCCGAGCTCCTCCTCCCACTTACGCTTCAGCTCCTCGGTCTGCATCTCCTCCGCCCCCATAAGTTCTTTGTAGATGTCCGAGACGCTCCCCTCTCCCACCCATCCCCTAGAGACTACCCTATCCTGGATCCCCCTCAGTGGCAGGAGTGGGAAGGATGATACCTGCCTGCGCAAAAAATCCCATACCTGTAAATATCTAAATTCGTTCCCTCTTGCCAGCCCAAACTTCTCATCCAGCGCCCTCAAGCTAGGGAAGTTCCACTAAGAACAGGTCCCCCATCCTCTCAATTCCCGCTCTTGGCCATACTCGAAACCCCCCATCCAAGCTCCCCGGGGCAAAACTGGTGGTTGTCACATATTGGGGACCAGACCGATGCTCCCACTGCTCCAACGCACCTCCACTGACGCCAGATCATCAAGGCCGCCACTACCAAGGGGCTGGTGGAGTACCTCTCCGGCGGGAACAGCAGAGGTGCCGTTATCAACGCCCCCAAACTGGTGCCCCTACATGAAGCTGCCTCCATCTGCTCCCAAACCAACCCCGCCCCCACCACCCACTTCCTTATGGCTATGTTAGCCACCCAGTAGTAATTACTGAAACTTGGTAGGGCAAGCCCCCCCCCCCTCCCCCCCCGATTCCGGTCGAGCATCAGCTTCACTTGTGGGGACTTACCTGCCCACACAAAGCCCAAGATGATTTTACTAACCCACTTAAAATGGGACCGCGGGATGAAAATTGGGAGACATTGAAATAAAAATAAAAATCTCGGTAGGACCGTCATTTTGACCGTCTGCACTCTCCCAGCCAACGACAGCGCTAGCGCATCTCATCTCCGAAACTCGCCCCTCATCTGTTCAACCAACTGGGACAAATTCAACTTGTATAACCAGCCCCAATTCGTGCGCCACTTGTATTCCCAAGTACCTGAAACTGTCCCCTACTAACCTAAACTCCCTGAGCTCCCTCAGCCGACCCTCCTGACCCCTTGCCTGGACTACAAACATCTCACTCTTTGTCATATTCAGTTTACACCCCGAAAGCAGGCCAAATTCCCCCAAAATCGGCATAATTTCACCCATCCCTGCCCCTGGATCTGATACGTATAAGAGCAGGTCGTCTGTGTACACCGAGACCCTATGTTCCACCCCCCCCCCTAACGCAAACAGCAGTGGGGAGAGGGGGCACCCCGTCTTGTCCCCCGATACAGTCGAAAATAGTCCGAGTTCGTCCTTACACTAGCCTCCGGGGCCTGGTACAACAGCCTAACCCAGTCGATAAAGCCCCTGCCGAACCCAAATCGTCCCAGCACCTCCCATAGATAGTTCTACTCCACCCGGTCGAATGCCTTCTCCGCATCCATTGCCACAACTACCTCAACCTCTCTACTCTCCGGGGGCATCATAATCACATTGAGCATCCTTCTTATATTGGCCACCAACTGCCTGCCCTTGACAAACCCGGTTTGATCCTCCATAATCACATCCGGCACACAATCTTCAATCCTGGAGGCCAAAACTTTGGCCAGCAACTTGGCGTCCACATTAAGCAGGGAGATCGGCCTATATGACCCGCATAGCTCCGGGTTCTTGTCATGCTTCAATATTAACAAAATAGTGGCCTGTGACATCGTTGGGGGCAGCACCCCTCTGTCCCTCGCCTCATTGAAAACCTTGACCAGCAACGGTCCTAAAATCCCCGAGAATTTCTTATAGAAGTCCACTGGATACCCGTCCAGCCCTGGGGCTTTACCTGACTGCATTGCCTTCAAGCCCTCAACTATTTCTTCAACCCTAATCGGGACCCCCAGCCCATTTACCAGCTCCTTACCCACCTTGGGAAGGTCAGTCCGTCCAAAAGGCGCCTCATCCCCTCAGGCCCCGTGGGGGGTTCCGAGCAATAGAGCCGACAATAAAAGTCCCTGAACGCCCTGTTTAGCCCTGCCGAGTCCCCTACCAGATTCCCATCCCCATCAACCACCCTCTCTATTTCCCTGGCCGCCTCCCTCTTCCAAAGCTGCCGTGCCAGCATTCTGCTGGCCTTCTCCACATGTTCTAGAACGCACCCCTCGCCTTCTTAAGCTGCTCCACTGCCCTACCTCTGGACAGCACCTCGAACTCCGCCTGCTGCCTCCAACGCTCCCTTAAGAGCTCCACTCCCGGGGTCACCGCATACCTCCTATCTATCTGTAGGATCTCCTTAACTAGTCGGTCCGTTTCTGCCCTATCCTTCCTGTCCTTATGAGCCCGGATCGAAATCAGCTCCCCTCTCACCACTGCCTTCAGTGCCTCCCAGACCACCGCTGCTGAGACTGCCCCTTGTCATTAACCTGCAGGTAGTTCTGCATGCACTTCCTCAGCCTCTCGCACACTGCCTCGTCCGCCAACAAGCCCACGTCCAACCTCCATTGCGGGCGCTGGAAGATCTCCTCACCAACCTGCAGTTCCACCCAGTGTGGGGCATGATCCGAAATAGTGATGGCCGAGTACCCCGTGTCCACCAGCCCGTCAGCAAATTCCTGCTCAAAATGAAAAAGTCAATCCGGGAATAAACCTTGTGAACATGCGAATAAAAAGAAAACTCCTTCCCCGTCGGCTGCCTAAACCTCCATGGGTCGACCCCCCCCCCCCCCCCATCTGTTCCATGAACCCTATCCGTTCCCTTGCCATTGTTGGCACCCACCCCATTTTCGAACACTACCGATCCAGGCCGGGGTCGATGACTGTATTAAAATACCCTCCCATAACCAACTTGTGCGAGTCCAGATCAGGTATCTTCCCCAGCACCCTCTTTATGAATTCCACATCGTTCCAGTTTGGCACGTACACATTAAGCAAAATCACCTTCCTCCCCTCCAGCTTACCGCTCACCATGACGTAACGGCCCCTCCCTGTCCGAGACTATACTGCCCACCTGAAGTTGCACCCGCTTATTGATCAAAATCGCCACCCCTCTAGTCTTGGTGTCCAGCCTCGAATTAAAGACCTGACTGACCCAAACCTTCCTTAGCCAGACTTGATCCGCCACTTTCAGGTGTGTCTCCTGTAACATTACCATGTCCGCCTTCAGAGCCCTCTGATGCGCGAACACACGTGCCCTCTTCCTCGCCATCGCCCTGTACGCCCTGTCCACCTCCAACGGTCGGGGAAAAGCCCCCTCCCCCAGAAGCTTCTGAAACATACTCGCCACAAACACGCCAGCATCAGCCCCCTCAGCCCCATCCGGGAGACCAATAATTCTTAAGTTCTGCCGGCGAGCTCTATTCTCCAGGTCTTCTACCTTCTCAGCAGCCTTTTTTGCTGACCCTTCAGCATTCCCACCTCCAGCTCAACCACCGTTTGGTGCCCTCCTGGTCCGCCAGTACTGTCGCCAGCTTCTGAATCGACCAATCCTCGGCATCCAGCCGGCGCTCCAACTAATCAATCGATTCCTTTATAGGGTCAAGACAGTCCCATTTCTGTCCAGCAAAGCCCTCTTGGATGACCTGCATCAGCTCCTCCGTTGATGGTTGGGCCGTTGCAGCAGGGTCCAAACATCGGCCATATTGTCTTCAGCCGCAACCTCCACCCAGCCCTTGCTTATCTTCTTATTTCTTCCTTTTCGATCCCTTGGGGTTCTTCGTTCCATACATCAATGTGTGGATCCAGTACCAAATTATCTGCGCCTTCAAAGCCAGTGCTCAAAACCGCAAAAACGTTGTGGAAAAAGGTCCAAAAGTCTGGCCAGAGCGGGAGCAACCAAATGAAAAATGAAATGAAAATCGCTTATTGTCACAAGCCGGCTTCAATGAAGTTACTGTGAAAAGCCCCTAGTCGCCACATTCCGGCGCCTGTTCGGGGAGGCTTTTTCCCTTTGGGCCAGGGAGGAACTGGAACTGGAAGGCAGCCTTTGCCGAGACACTGAGGGAACATCAGCAGGAAAACAAGGCAGACATAGAGGCCGCAGTGCAGGCAGCAGTGGCCAAGGCCCTGGCGGAGGTGCAGTTTGCCCTGGGAAGAGCAGAGGAGAGACCGGATGCCCAAGAGGAGAAACTGGAAGCCCAAGAGGCGACCATTAAGGAGCTGGTAAGAATAGCGACCGGATCACGGCCCTGGAGAAGGAGGTGGCGAGACTGGTCACAGCGCAGGGGAGCTTGAAGGGCAGAGTGGACGATCAGGGAAACCGCTCGAGAAGGCAAAATGTAAGGATAGTGGGCCTTCCAGAGGGGATCGAGGGTAGAAACCCCACGGAATACGTGGCTGAGATGCTGGGTAACTTAGTGGGGAGGAAACCTTTCCCCAACCCACAAGAAATGGACGGAGCGCACCGGCGCTGCGCCCGAAGCCCAAGGCAGAGGACCACCCGAGAGTAGTCATAGCTAAACTGCACCGGTACCAAGACAGGGAAACAATCCTGCGCTGGGCCAAGCAAAACAGAACCTGCAAATGGGAAGGACACTTCATTAGAATCTACGAGGACATTGGGGCAGACCTAGCCAGGAGAGGGGCTGAATTCCATAGAGCGAAAGCAGCTCTTCACAAGAAGGACGTACGTTTTGGTATGCTGTACCCAGCGAAACCCTGGGTCACATACCATGAAAGAGAGTATTTCTTCACAGCCCCCACCGAAGCAAACTAGTTTGTCGAGGAACACAGGCTAGAAAGCTGACAGCAAGGGTAAAAATAATGGGCCCCTGGCAAGGGGCAACAGCACGCCAACAGGGGGGAGGGGGAGGAGAGAGCAAGCGAGAGGAGTGCAGGGTAAGACGGGGGAAGAGCGGGCAGAAAACCGTAGAGGTCGGGCAACGGAGAAGCGAGACAGTAACCCCCGAGAGGGGGCCAGCACACCAGCAGGAAAGCTAGCGCTGGAGGCATGCAACAAAGCAGTGGGGTCGGCGCCAGGTGGGGTGGCGGGGACACCACTCAACAGAGACAGGAGAGCATACGGGGATAGGAGCAGAGGAAAGAGGGACAAAAGACAGGTATATGGGGAAAGGGGGGGGGGGGGGGGAACCAGGCGAGAAAAGGAATAGCAATAGGGCTACAAAGTGCCATAATCAAGGGCTCGGAACAAGGAATCACTGCAAGCATCCACCCAGTACGGTCGCTGGGCGAAGGGAGACCCCAAAGTGCAGGGAGCTACCCGCGTGGCCGACGCACAGTGGGTGGCCATGTCGGGTGTCTCCTGGACAAAGGGAAACCCCGGAGCGCAGGGGCCCAACAGCATGGAGAGAGCAGTTACAGTGGCCATCCTGGACGGCCCGCTAACAAAGGGAAACCCCGGAGGGCAGGGACGCATCCACCAGGTAAGTATGGTTAATCCCACAGGAGCGAGGGGACAGAAGCCCCCCCACTAGGATAGTCACCTGGAACGTCAGGGGACTCAACGGCCCAGGGAAAAGATCCAGAGTCCTCACCCACCTAAGAAATATGAAAGCCGACATAGTCTTCCTCCAAGAGACACACCTGAGAGAGCAGGACCGACTGCGGGTAAGAAAGGGCTGGGTGGGGCAGACCAACAATTCCTGCTATGGGACGAGGGCCAGGGGGGTGGCAATACTGATCGGCAAGAAGACGATGTTTAGGGCAACGAAGACCCAGGGGGATGGTACGTCATGGTCAGCGGGGCCCTGGATGGGACACCGGTAGTACTAGTTAACCTGTACACGCCAAACTAGGACGACACGAGCTTAATCAAAAAGACCATGGCAGAAACCCTCGACACAGCAAAGCACCGACTAATTGTGGGGGGCGGGGGGGGCGGGGGGGGGGGGGGGGGGGGGGGGGGGGGGGGGGGGGGGGGAAGAGACTTCAAATGTGTACAGGACCCAACGACTGACAGATCAATCTCCAAAACGGGGAAAACTTCAAGCTCCTGTGGGATTAACCATAGTTACCTGGTGGATGCACCCCTGCCCTCCGGAGTTTCCCTTTGTTAGGGGGCCGTCCAGGATGGCCACTGTCACTGCTCTCTCCATGCGGTTGGACCCCTGTGCTCCGGGGTTTCCCTTTATCCAGGAGCCACGGAGAACAACCAAAACGGGGAAGTCTCACCCTCCACGTTCTGGGAAGCGCTAAATGCCGTAGTAAGAGGGGAAATTCTCGAAGAGATAGGGCGGAAAGGGCGGCTAGGCAGCAGCTGGTAGACTCCATACTGGAGGTAGACCGTAAATACTCCGAGGCCCCGACCGTAGAGCTCCTGGTGGTGAGGAAAGAGTTACAAACGAGCTTTGATCTGCTTTCCACCAGGAAAGCAATGCACCAACTCCGCCAGGCACGTGGGACCCTATACGAACACGGAGACAAAGCCAGCCGCCTGTTGGCACACCAGCTGAGAATGCAGGCAGCCACCAGAGAAATTGCACAAATCAGGGACACCAGAGGCACATTAGAAACAACCGGAAAAGATTAACAAATCCTTCAAGGTCTTCTACCAAGGGCTGTACACCTCAGAGCCCCCAATGGGGGAGTCCAGGATGAAACGGTTCCTTGATGGACTGGACATACCAGTCGTGAGGGAGGGCAGAAAATGGGGCCTGGAAGCACCACACTAGCACTGGGAGAGATCATGGACAGCATTAGCTCCATGCAGGCAGGGAAGGCGCCGGGACCAGACGGGTTCTCGGCGGTCTTCTACAAAGAATTTGCGGCGGCACTGGCCCCGTACCTGCGGGAGATGTTCACAGACTCACTAGCGAGGAGCACACTGCCACCTACGCTAGCACAGGCCTCAATCTCGCTGATACCTAAGAAAGATAAAGATCCAATGGAATGTGGGTCATATAGACCCATCTCATTGCTGAACGCAGATGCCAAACTCCTAGCCAAAAGGCTAGAAGACTGCGTCCCAGAAGTGGTTGCAGAGGACCAGACGAGTTTTGTCAAAGGTAGGCAGCTTACCTCGAACATCAAAGCGCCTGCTAAATGTGATAATGACCCCATTCGGTGGAGAGAACCCCCGGGTATGATCGTCTCCCTAGACGCAGAAAAGGCATTCGACAGGGTCGAATGAAAATACCTCGGAGGTACTGGAGCGGTTCGGGCTTGGAACACGGTTTACCTCCTGGGTAAAACTCCTATACAACGCTCCAGTGGCGAGCGTACGAAGCAACAACACCAACAGACTGCCAGCTGCACAGGGGCACCAGACAAGGATGCCCACTGTCCCCGCTGCTGTTCGCCCTAGCGATCGAACCATTAGCAATTGCTCTCATAGATCATAGAATTTACAGTGCAAAAGGAGGCCATTCGGCCCATCGAGTCTGCACCGGCTCTTGGAAAGAGCACCCTACCCAAGGTCCACACCTCCACCCTATCCCCATAGCCCAGTAACCCCACCCAACACTAAGGGCAATTTTGGACACTATGGGCAATTTAGTATGGCCAATCCACCTAACCCGCACATCTTTGGACTGTGGGAGGAAACCGGAGCACCCGGAGGAAACCCACGCACACACGGGGAGGACGTGCAGACTCCGCACAGACAGTGACCCAAGTCAGGAATCGAACCTGGGACCCTGGAGCTGTGAAGCAATTGTGCTATCCACAATGCTACCGTGCTGCCCACTATTAATCTGGGTCTCGGGTTACTAGTCCCGTGACAATACTGTGCTACCACCTCCCCTTTGCTCTCAGAGCAGCAAAAAGCTGGAGGGGGATCCAAAGGGGCGGCAGAGAGCACAGAGTCTCACTCTATGCAGATTACCTGCTCCTCTACATTTTGGACCCACAAAGCAGCATGGATGGAATCATCACGCTCCTGAAAGAGTTTGGCGCCTTCTTGGGCTACAAACTCAACATGAGCAAAAGCGAGATCTTCCCGGTACACCCACAAGTACACCCACAAGCACTAACAGGACTGCCGTTTAAACAAGCCCGACACAAATTCCGCTACCTAGGGATCCAAATAGCCCTTGACTGGAAAGAGATCCACAAATGGAACCTCACCAGTCTGACAGAGGAAGTAAAAAAGAACCTGCAAAGATGGAACACACTCCCACTCTCCCTCACGGGGAGAGTCCAGGCGATCAAAATGAACGTGCTGCCCAGGTACCTCTTCCTACTTAGATCCATCCTGATCTACATCCCCAAGGCCTTTTTCAACGCACTAGACAAACTAATCATGGTGTTCGTATGGGGGGGGGGGGAAGGATCCCAAAGAAGGTCCTACAAAAAACAAAATCCAAGGGAGGGCTCGCCCCCCCAAACCTACAATTCTACCACTTGGCGGCGACAGCCGACTGAATAAGGAGATGGATCAAGGAGCCAGAAGTCAAGTGGGTGCGCACGGAAGGGGACCTCCCTCCGGGCCCTCGCCACGGTGGAACTCCCATCCTCACCCAAAAAACACTCCAGCAGCCCGGTGGAGATAGCCACCTCCAGTCCTGGAACCAACTACGGCAGCAATTTGTCCTGACCAAAATGTCGGACAAAGCTCCCATCTGCAACAACCATAAGTTCGCACCAGCGCTGACTGGCACCGCCTTTAAAAAGTGGGGACAGGACGGAGGGACACTGACAGTCAGGGACCTATACACAGACGGCAGGGTCGCAACAATGGACGAACTGACAGAGAAATTCCAGCTAGCCAGGGGAAACGAGCTAAAGTACCTGCAACTCAAAAACGTCCTACGAAAGGAGACAAGGATGTATCCACAACCGCCACGACAGACATTACTGGAAGAGTTACTGGACGCAAGCATCCTAGGTAAAATGAACTGTAGCGACATGTATGACCGACTGGTGGAAAGGGCTGACACGGTACTGCAACAAGAAATAAATGGGAGGAGGACCTGGGGATTGAAATAGGGTGGGGACTCGGGAGCAAAGCACTGCAAAGGGTCAACTCCACCTCAACGTGAGCAAGGCTCAGCCTGACGCAACTAAAAGTGGTACATAGAGCCCACTTAACAAGAACTCGTATGAGTATGTTCTTCCCGGATGTGGAGGATAGATGTGAACGGTGCCAACCACGCCCACATGTTCTGGACTTGCGGGGTACTGGACAGCCTTCTTCGAGGCAATGTCTAAAGTGGGGGGCTGAGGGTGGAGCCATGCCCGAAAGTGGTGGTCTTCCGGGTATCAGATCAGCCAGATCTATTCTAGGGAGGAGGGCGGACGCCCGCGCCTTTGCCTCCCTGATCGCCCGCCATAGAATCCTGTTCGGCTGGTGGTCAGCAGCACCACCCAAAGCTGCAGACTGGCTGTCCGACCTCTCGGAATCTCTCCAAATGGAGAAAATCAAATTCACCATCCGAGGGTCAGACGACGGCTTCCACAGAACATGGGAGCCATTCACCCAAGTGTTCCGGGACCTGTTTGTGTCCAACGAACAAGCAGAAGAATAGCCAGGTAGCCAAGAATCAGGGGAAAGTAGCCGAGGCGGGGGAGGGAGGGATAGACCGGGGGAAGGGAAGGGAGAGGAGCTATCGCAGCTAAACCTAAGAGAAACGAAAGGTGAACCACAGGAGAAGGGGAGGGGGTGGAAGAGGGAGGAGACAGGGAACAATAGAGGGGAACCAGTGAAGTGGGGGGGACGCAAGGAAATGGCAGCCGGAAGGAGGGCACGGGAAACAATAACAAACTTGGCATCTACAGGAGCAGAGAACAAGGAAAATCCGGGCGAAAGACGGGACGAATGGCTGAAGTGGAGGTGATCGCGAGACGACAACGGCAGCGAAAACCGTCCGGGAGAAGCAAGCGACAACACCAACATCAGATCCATTCGCGTATTGCCCTCTGTAATTGTTCTGTAGTTGTTTCCCCAGCGGCCAAATGTATATGTACCACCCCCCACCCACCCCCACCCCCACAAACAGATGCCTACTTATGTGCTAAAAACAATACTGCATCGTGATCACTAAGGCCTTTTTAAAGAGAGTAGGCAGGAGTATTATGGGGTTTGTGTGGGCGAATAACACCCCGAGAGTAAGGAGAGGGTTCCTGGAACGCAGTAGGGACCGAGGAGGATTGACGCTTCCAAACCTGGGGAGCTACTACTGGGCAGCAAATGTGGCGATGGTCCGCAAGTGGGTTATGGAGGGACGGGGCGGCATGGAAGAGGATGGAGATGGCGTCCTGTAAAGGAACGAGCCTGGGGGCGTTGGTGACGGCACCGCTGCCGCTCTCGCCGACAAAGTATACCACGAGCCCGGTGGTGGCGGCAATGCTAAGGATCTGGGGCCAGTGGAGACGGCACCGGGGTGCAATGGGAGCATCGGTGTGGTCCCCGATCAAGGGTAACCACCGGTTTGTCCCGGGGAAGATGGACGGAGGGTTCCAGAGCTGGCATCGTGCGGGGATTGGAAGAATGGGGGACTTGTTCATCGACGGGACGTTTGCGAGCCTAGGGGCACTGGAGGAGAAGTTTGAGTTACCCCCGGGAAATGCCTTTAGATATATGCAGGTGAGGGCTTTTGTGAGGCGACAGGTGAGGGAATTCCCGTTGCTCCCGGCACAAGAAGTTCAAGATAGGGTGATCTCGGGTGTATGGGTCGGGGAGGGCAAGGTGTCGGAAATACACCAGGAGTTGAAAGAAGAGGGGGAAGCGCTGGTAGAAGAGTTGAAGGGTAAATGGGAGGAGGAGCTGGGGGAGGAGATCGAGGAAGGTCTGTGGGCTGATGCCCTAGGTAGGGTTAATTCCTCCTCGTGTGCCAGGCTCAGCCTGATACAATTTAAGGTGGTCCACAGAGCGCACTTGACGGGGGCGAGGTTGAGTAGGTTCTTTGGGGTAGAGGACAAATGTGGAAGGCGCTCAGGGAGCCCGGCGAACCATGTCCATATGTTTTGGTCATGCCCGGCACTGGAGGGGTTCTGGAGAGGAGTGGCGAGAGCAATATCTCAGGTGGTGAAAGTCCGGGTCAAGCCAAGCTGGGGGCTAGCAATATTTGGAGTAGTGGACAAACCGGGAGTGCAGGAGGCGAAAGAGGCCGGCATTCTGGCCTTTGCATCCCTAGTAGCCCGGCGAAGGATCTTGATAATGTGGAAGGAGGCGAAGCCCCCCAGCCTGGAGGCCTGGATAAATGATATGGCTGGGTTCATAAAGTTGGAGAGGATTAAGTTTGCCTTGAGAGGGTCTGCGCAGGGGTTCTACAGGCGGTGGCAACCGTTGCTAGACTATCTCGCGGAGCGTTAGAGGGAGGTCGGTCAGCAGCAGCAGCAACCTTGGTGGGGGGGGGGGGGGGGGTGGAGGGGATGTCCTGGGGAGGGGGGGGGGAAGGGGGGACTGCCTGGGAGGGTGGATGAGCAAGAGATAACATGAAGGGTTGGGGAAACTGGCACATACGGGTGAGGGCCAGTGTACAAAGCTGTGTAAATATATCATTTTGCCATGTATATATCTTGCTCTGCGCGATTTCTCATTTTTTTTTTTTGTTACGAGGGGGCGGTTATTGTTTGTAAGGGAGAAAACTTGTGTTAAAAAACTTTAATAAATATATTTTTTTTTTTAAAACAATACTGCCAATTGTACAGAGCTGCTGTTGAGCCAGCACATAATACCCTGCCAGTTATCTTATTGTAACTTTTTTTTTGTTTGCTGTTGCTTGTTTTGTTTTTTGTGCGTGTTTCCCTTCTTGTCTCTGTATATTATGTATCTTGTTTTGTGTACATAACGATAAATATACTTTCTTCAAAAATCCAATAAAAAACATTTATTTTTTTAAAAACATCAAAATTATATGAACTGGTCATTTATCTGTTTGTTGATTATGCACAAATTAGCTGTTGTATTTGCATACATAATGGTAATTTAAAAATAATTCCGTTAGTGAAAGTGGTTTGAAGTCTTTAAAGGATCTGAAATGTGCAATATGAATACAAGTTTGTTTATTCATGCTTTATGAGAAAACATTTAGCAGTTCTCGTGTCACAGCTTTCAGCAGCAATTGCTGTAAGATGAAAATGAACAATTGCCTTTCACATTGTAAGATATGATTTACATTTATACTTTTTTCTTCTATAGAGGATAATCAAACCCCTGATCCCCCGGAGCAGTTAACAGCCATTAAATTATCTGAAACCAGGTGAGAAATACGAGTGGCATTTTTTTCATTTCAGGGGCTGTTTAGCACTGGGCTAAATTGTTGGCTTTGGAAACAGACCAAGGCAGGCCAGCAGCACGGTTCAATTCCCGTAACAGCCTCCCCAAACAGGCGCCGGAATGTGGCGACTAGGGGCTTTTCACAGTAACTTCATTTGAAGCCTACTTGTGACAATAAGGGATTTCATTCATTCATTTCATTAATTTGTTTGACGGGAAGGAAGAATATGCACCTCATTTAGTCATTAATGGAGCAAACCTAGGCAGTTATGGAATTGGATAATCAAGAACTCCATAAAATCAAGCTGCAATCAGCCTACCTTAATTTGTTCAACTAATCCAAATGCTGAAATGGTTGGCCATGTATAGAAAATCACTCACAGTCAGACGATAGAAAGCATCCTATCTGCCTGCATCACAGCCTGGTATGGCAACTGCTTGGCCCAGGACCGCAAAAAACTTCAGAGAGTCGTGAGCACTGCCCAGTCCATGACACAAACCTGCCTCCCATCCATTGGTTCCATCTATACGTCCGGCTGCCAGGGGAAAGCGGGCAGCATAATCAAAAGACCCCCTCCCACCCGCCTTACTCACTCTTCCAACTTCTTCAATCGGACAGGAGATACAGAAGTCTGAGAACACGCACGAACAGACTCAAAAACAGCTTCCCAGCTGTTACCAGATTCCTAAATGACCCTCTTATGGACTGACCTCATTCACACTACACCCTGTATGCTTCATCCGATGCCAGTGCTTATGTAGTTACATTGTATACCTTGTGTTGCCCTATTATGTATTTTCTTTTATTCCCTTTTCTTCCCATGTACTTAATGATCTGTTGAGCTGCTCGCAGAAAAATACTTTTCACTGTACCTCGGTACACGTGACAATAAACAAATCCAATCCAATTCAAACTGATAGATTAAACTTTTTACCAACAAAATGGTGTTACAGGAAATTTAATTTTCAAAAAAGGAAATTAATCCAAAATGTAACATCAAGAACATCCGGATTCGCTAAAGTCCGATTTCAGCTCAGTGTCACTATATTTTAATTTTACTTATTCTCAAAGGAAATAATATTTCATAATGTCTGTTTACTAACCTTTACTGTGGGTTACACATTATATTCTAGTGTTTTTTCAATTTTGCATGTCTTTCATGTAGCAGTAGCAGTAATGTTAAATCATATCCAAAGTTCAAGTAATCTAACTAACTCCATCTACTGTCCTGCTCTGCATTGACTCCACCCCCTTCCACTGTCCAGTCATTCTCTGTGCCATGGTAAAAATTTATTTTAGTCAACTGATCAACTTTTATTCCTTCTCACAAACACAATTCATAGAATCCCTACAGTGCTGAGGGGGTCCATTCAGCCCATTGATTCTGCACTGGCCCTTGAAAAGAGCACCCTACCTAAGCCCACCTCCACCCCATCCCTGCCTAACCTTTTGGGCACTAAGTGGAAATTTAGCATGGCCAATCCACCAAGCCTGCATATCTTTGGACTGTGGGAGGAAACCGGAGCACCCAGAGGAAACCCATGCAGACACGGGAGAAAGTGTAAACTCCACACAGTCACCCGAGGCGGATATTGAATCTGGGTCTCTGGCGCTGGCTATGAGGCAGCAGTACTAACCACTGTGCCACCGTGCCACTCTCTTTAAAGAGCTCTCTGCCCATGTCCACTCCACCGGCCTGTCCCATTTTCTAACCTGCGCATCCCTGGATACTAAGGGGTAATTTATCATGGCCAATCCACCTAACCTGCACATCTTCGGACTGAAGGAGGAAACCGGAGCACCCGGAGGAAACCCTAGCAGATACAGGGAGAACGTGCAAACTCCACACAGACAGTCACCCAAGGCCGGAATTGAACCCGGGTCCCTGGCATTGTGAGGCAGCAGTGCTAACCATTGTGCTACCGTGCCATCTTTGTGGTCTTTCCTTGTAATTTAGATACCCGATGACTCAGGTGAACTGCACTTTGCTATCTTTTCCAGTCCCTTGATATCCTTCCTGTAGCAGGGTAACCAGATTCAATATTCCAGTAAGGAAAAAAGGAAGCAGACTTGCATTATATTATTCCGTGTACTGGAGAATCCAAAATTGTATTTACTTAATTGACAACAGCTACACACTATGCATCAACAACTTGCATCTCTATCATGCCTTTATTACCGTAAAGAAAAGTCCCGAGACACCTTGCCGAAGTGTTGTCTGACAGAATTTGATGACAGATTGTCAGCGATCTGACAAGACCACTAGTAATGAACGATCAATGCTTTTGTTCATGCTCTTTTATAAATCCATCATTCAGTTGCTCTGCGGTGTGTGCATTTTAAATAGATACCTTTTTGAATCAAATCTTCTAACGGTCCAATTGTCAATTATTAGATTAGTAATTTCAATTAGAAGGAGACACGTGTTGATCAGGGTTTAAAAGCATCAGATGTTATTACTATCTTCTGTAATGTATTAAAAGTTAATATGAATAACTAATTCATAAAATAATTTGGCATATGGTAATCAGACAACTTTGCAGTTTATAATAATGATTTAAATCAGTCTTACATTAATGCTTTTGCATTAATATTTCAGAATATATTTTCACTATTGGTTATTTCCTATAGATTAGCGCTGAAGTCCGGCTATGGCAAATATATGGGAATAAATTCTGATGGCGTTGTTACCGGACGATCTGATGCAATTGGGTCAAGAGAACAGTGGGAACCAGTTTTTCAGGATGTAAGTTGCTTACTCATATTTTGTCAGTGCTGCTCCAGAGCCATTTATCTTTTGCGATCGATCGACCTTCCCTCATTTCAAATATAAAGCAGCAAATAACAGCCAGTATCAAATACTGATTGGGTGTCAGCTGGAGCATTGTGTTCAATTCTGTGTTTGACACTTTAGGAAGAATGTCTAGGGATTAGGGTGAGGAATAGATTTACTAGAATGGGAGCAGAATTGGGGGTTTTCAACTGTGTGAAAAAACTGGAGAAGCTGCAGTTGTTCTCCTTAGTACAGAGAAGATTTAACAGCGGTCTTTAAAATCATGGACAACTTTGATAGAGTAAACAAAGAGAAACTTTTCAGATTGCTTGTCCAACGTCCAGTACTTAATGAACAGAAACTTCCTCCAACTAATTTCCCAATTCTGCCTCTATAATATTACCTGACTCTGTCTTGTCAGCTCATATACTGCTGAAACTCTCATTCCTGTCTTTGTCATCTCTAGGCTTGACTATTCCAGTGCACTCAATCCCTGGCTGCTCTCCCATCTTCCACCCTCCATAAACTTTAGTTCATCCAAAGGTCTGCTGCCTGTATCCTAAATCACACTGAGTCCTGTTCAGCCTGTTATTTTTTAAATATCTCGCCCTTGTTTTCAAATACTTTCAGGCCTTGCTACACCCCATCTCTGTAACCTCATCCAGCCTTAAAACTTTTGAAATATCTGCAGTCCTTAGTTTAGGCCTTTTATGTAGCCTAGATTTTAATCACTGCACCATTGGCAGACATAGCTTCAGCTGCCAAGACCCTTAGCTCTGGAATTCATTACCTAGGGCACTTTTCTTTCCTTAAACTGACCATTTCAAACAACTTATTGGTCACCTGTCCTAATATGGTTTACATAGTTCAATGTCACATTCTATTTTATAATACACATTGAAGTATCTTGAGACGTTTTATTATGTTGAAGGCACTATATAAATGCAAGTTGTTGTGGTAGAAGGACAAGTAACCAGAGGAGACAGATTTACGGTGATTAGCAAAAGAGCCAGAGATGTCATGAGAAAGCGTTTTTTTCTTACACAGTTGTCATGGGAATGTCACTTTAAGAAATGTGTGTCTGTTCAAGTTACTGCAGTGGTGTCAGAGTGTGGGTGGAGCTGTGCTCTCTGTCAGCTTTTAGTTTCGCTTTGAGAAAAGCTTGGGTGTGGCTGTGTTTTTTGGGGTTTTTTTAGTGTTGGAGCTGCAGCCAGCCAAAGAAGGTGTAATGTTCTGCCATCTAAAGACTATCTCTTGATCATTTGGTGAATTCAGAGTGATAACTGTTCTCAGTAGTGAATTTAAACCTGATGTGCTTCTGTTAAAAAGTCTTTTTTGTCTTATGGATGTTGAAAGAAACGTTTAAGGATTACTTAGTGTTGTATTCTTTGGGGATTGTATTTGAATTGATGGTTGCTAAGATGTTGACTATGTTTTAAAAAGGTTACCTGAGTTCATAGAATAAACATTATTTTGCTTTAAAAAATACTGTTAGATGTCTGCTGCACCACACCTGCAGAGTGGGCCATGTGCTCACCATACCACAATCTAGTAAAAGTCGTGGGTCAGGTGAACGCCATGATACACTTTGGGGTTCACTAAACACTGGCCCAAAGCACAGTGGGTTGGTGTGATCTGGCATGTACAGCCTGAAAGGGTGGTTGAAGCTATTCAACGGTGACTTTTATCAGTTTATTTGAATGGAGCAGATTCAATGAACCAAATGGCCTCCTTGTCCTACATCTTATGGAATGGCTGGATAACTTGGAATTGTTAGTCAAATTGATTGATTACAATCAGCTGGGAAGTGGTACTCCAAAAACTGTTGGGAGTTCTACATCCCTGGGTTCTGACCGACTGCATCCTAGTGTCTTAAAAGAAGTGTCTAGTGAGATAGATGATGCGTTGG
Organism: Scyliorhinus torazame; assembly: GCF_047496885.1. Lineage (NCBI taxonomy): Eukaryota > Metazoa > Chordata > Chondrichthyes > Carcharhiniformes > Scyliorhinidae > Scyliorhinus > Scyliorhinus torazame. The sequence goes on along the minus strand of NC_092709.1, from coordinate 218,128,592 downwards.
TTTTAATTTTCCAAAATTCAGTAGATTTGGGGAAGGTTCCATTAGATTGGAAAATAGCAAATGTAGCTCCTGTATTCAAAAAGGGGGAGAGAGAAAGCAGGAAATTACAGGTCAAGTTAGCTTAACATCTGTCATAGGAAAATGTTAGAAGCCAATGGACCATAACTTCTTCAGAGTGGCAATCAGCACCGAATTCTCACACTGTACTAACTTACCTGCGCTAAATTTCCTAAGTGCCTGTCTCACCTGACCTTCCTGACTCAGGCCGGGTGAGATTCAGACAGCGCAGCAGGACCCTGGGTCTAGCATCAAATTCTAAAAGAAATGCTGCAAAGGAGGACAAGTTAGTTGCTGTAAAGCAGGTGCGTTTAACGGTCCTATTGAAAATAACAGACCAGGGAGAAGTTAAGTGGGTGGGATCTGGTGGGGGTGGTCGGACATTGGGGGGGAATAGTCGGTCATTGAGGTGGGTGCCGCGACATGGGGGGGCGGGGGGGCGGACAACAGTGGCGTGGGGGTTCGGAAGTCGGGGCATTCAGATATCTTGGTCGACGTCAGGATAAGCAGGAGGGTCGGACGTTGGGGGAATGGGCATTCGGGGGGTTGGAATTAGAGGTTCGGGTTGGGTCCGGAGGTCAGTTCAACTGGTGAGGGGGAAATCTGTGCAGGTTGGGGGTCGACAGTGGGGAATACCTTGTGAGGTGCTTAGTTGGGGCAGTGGGAGTGTCTTCTGGGGCTTCAGTAGTGTTTGGGATGCCCTGTGTGGGGAGAAGTCTGGGTTTTCAAACTGGCATTGTGGGTCGCACCGCCCCATATTGTTAAATGTGGATGCGAAACTATTGGTGAAGGTGCTGGTAGAGCGGATAGAAAATTGTGTGTCGGGGGTGATAGGGGAATACCAGACCGGCTTCATGAAGGGGCAGCAGTTATTGGCCAATGTTTGGAGGCTCTTGAATGTGATAATGATGCCTTCAACAGGGGGTGGAGGTGGTTGTGCCTATGGAGATGGAGAAGGCGTTTGACAGTGTGGAGTGGCTGTACCTATTCGAAGTGCTGGGCCGGTTCGGGTTTGGGCAGAGGTTTGTCGACTGGGTGAGATTGTTGTTTAGGGCTCCTCAGGCCGGTGGGCTGACCAATCGTGTCAACTTTGGGTTGCACCGGGGGACGAGGCAGGGGTGCCTGCTCGTCCCTTTGTACTTTGCCCTAGCAATTGAACTTTTGGCAATGGCTCTTAGGGTATCAAGGAGGTGGCGGGGCATTGAGTCTCTTTATACGCTGATAACCTCTTGGTATTGCAAACCTAATTCAAAGTTTCAACAGAATTGTGGGGATCTCTGGGGAGTTCAGTCTTTTTTCAGGGTATAAGCTCAATATGGGGAAAAGTGAGGTATTCCCGATCAAAACCCAAGGGACAGTGGGGGAGTTTAAAGAGGTTGCCATTTTAGTTGGTAGGGGGTGAGCTTTCAATATCTTGGGATACACGTGGCACAGAGCTGGGCCCATCTACACAAATTGAATCTGGCAGCGCTGGTGGAGGGAATGAAGGAGGACTTGAGGAGTTGGGATCTGTTGCCTTTGCCAATTGCTGGAAGGGTCCAGACGGTAACGGTGATGGTGTTGCCCAAATTTATGATCGTGTTTCAGAATCTACTGATTTTCATGCCCAAGTATTTTTTTTAGTAGGGTGAATAAGATGATACTGGGGTTCGTGTGGGCAGATCAGGTTCCCCAGATTAGGAGGGTGTTTCTGGAAAAGGGGGGCTGGCGCTGCCGAATCTGCAGAATCATCATTGGGTGACGAACGTAGCTTTGGTTCAGAAATGGGCGGTGGATGGGATGTCGATGTTGGGATGGATGGAGGAGGTTTTTAAAAATGTATTTATGGGATGTGGGCGTCGCTGGTTAGACCGGCAGTTATTAAAGGGACCAGTTTGAGGGCACTACTGTTGGCACCTTTCCTTTTTCGATGACCAGATACTCCACGAGCCCGGTGGTGGTATCACCGTTGAGGGTGTGTAATCAATGTTGGCAGCACTGTAGGATGGAAGACATGTCCCTCTGGCTGCTGATTTGTGGCAACCACAGGTTTGTTCCGGCAGGGCTGGATAAGAGGATTCAGGGGTCCGGGCGGTTGAGGGTAGATTATTTTCGGGACCTGTTTGTTGGGGGTAAATTTGCGGAATTGGAGGAGTTTGAGGAGGTGCACTTGCTGCCGAAGCGGAATGGGCTCAGGTACTTGCAGTTGAGGGATTTCTTGAGGAAGGAGGTGGGTTTGTTCCCACAGCTGCCACCTCCAGCGCTACAGGACAAGCTGCTGTCCGAGGATGAGATAGGCGAGAGCAAGTTGTCAGATATATATGGGGAGCTGATGAAAAGTTTAGGTACCCCGATGGAGGAGGTCCTGGGCAAGTGGAAGGAGGAATTGGAAGGGGCAGTGCAAGCTGGAGTGTGGAGTGAGGCTCTGGGGAGGGTAAACTCGTCCTTGTAGTGTGCAAGACTCAGTCGCATACAATTCAAAGTGGTGCATCAGGCTCATATGATGTGGTCTAGGATGAACCGTTTTTTCCAGGGATGGAAGATGGGTGTGGGCGGTGTGCAGGGAGTCTGGTGAACCATGTCCATATGTTTTGGGCATGTCCCAGGTTCAAGGAGTACTGGAACCAATTTGTGAACATAATGTCGAAGATTTTGTGGGCAGCACGGCAGCACAGTGGTTACCACTGTGGCTTCACAGTGCCAGGGTCCCAGGTTTGATTCCCCACTGGGTCACTGTCTGTACAGAGTCTGCACGTTCTCCCCGTGTCTGCTTGGGTTTCCTCCAGATGCTCCGGTTTCCTCCCACAGTCCAAAGATGTACAGGTTAGGTGGATTAGCCATGCTAAATTGCCCTTAGTGTCCAAATAAGGTTAGGAGGGGTTATTGGGTTATGGGGATAGGGTGGAAGTGAGGGCTTAAGTGGGTCGGTGCAGACTCGATGGGCCAAATGGCCTCCTTCTGCATTGTATGTTCTATATTCTATTTCGGGAGTGTAGGTGGCACCGAGCCCATGGGTGGCAATATTTGGGGTGTCGGAGGATATGGGAGTGCAGGTGCAGAGAGAGGCTGACAAGTGGTAGCCTTTGCCTCCCTGATAGCCCGGATGCAGATCTTGCTGTTCTGGTGGGATTCGGAACCACCGAAAGTGGAGGCATGGGTGTAGCGACTTGGCAGAGTTCCTCCCCATAGAAAAAATGGAATTCACCATGAGAGGGGCAGAGGAGGGGTTCTCCACAAGGTGGGGGCTGTTCACTGACTTCTTTAAGGGACATTTAACATGTCAGCAGCGGGGGGGATTCTTTGGGTTTTGTTTGGGTTTTGGTTGGGGCTGGGTGTAAAAAGAGGGTGGAGTGGCAGTTATTAATTTAATGTCACTGCTCAAATACGGACCAGTAGGCAAAAGTATCATTCAACAACTAGAAATACAGTCAACTGCTTGAAAGAAAATTACTGGAAATTAATGGCCACGTTGATTTGCCATTAAGTCCATTCTGACCAGAATCGTAGAATTGTTCCAGCACAGAAAGGCACTTTGGTCCATCATGTCTGCACCAGCTTTCCAAATGGCCATCATGACTTAGTGCCAGTGCCATTCTCCTGCCTTTCTCCATACTCCTGCACATTGTTTCTATTCAAATAATCATCGAATGCCCTCTTGAATACCTCAATTGAACCTGCCTCCACCATACCTTCAGACAGTGCATTCCAAACCATTTGTGTGGTAAGATTTTTTCTCATATTATTTACTTCTTTTACAAATCGCTTTAAATCTGTGCCCTTTCGTTCTTGATTCTATTACAAGTGGAAAAAGCTTTTCTTTATCTACTGTCCAGCCATGATTTTGAACATCTTGTTATGATACCCTGGGCAAGTGCGCGGTCAATTCCAGCCCCAAAGACCAGGGGCGGGATTCTCTAAAAATGGGGATATGTCCCCACGCCGGCGGGAAAACCGGCGGAAACGACTCCGGCGTCAACGGCCCTCGAAAGTGAGGAATTCTAATCTTTCTAGGGTGCTAGGTTGCTGCCAGAGCCGTCCCCGCAGCTGCAGCCGGCGGGGACCGGCCCGCGCGAGTCCACGCATGCACGGAACGGCCGGCGTGATCGTGAGCATGCGCGGAACGGCCGGCGTATTTCCGCGCATGCGCGGGGGTTCCCTTCTCCGCGCTGGCCCCCGGGCAATATGGTGGAGCCCAACTGGGGCCCGGCGTGGAGTAAAGTAGGCCCTCACGGAACCAGCCCACCTGCTGATCGGTAGGCCCCGATCATGGGCCAGGCCACCGTGGAACCCCCCCCCCAGGGTCGGATCTCCTCTTCCCCCCCCCCCCCCCCCAGGACGGCCCCCGCACACTTACCTTCCAGATCCCGCCTTGTGTGAGGTGAGTAATCCACGCCAGCAGGACTGGGCCAAACTCGTCGGCCATCGGAGCCCAGGTCGGAGAATCCCGGCCCCGGAGTTTCAACACAAATGAATTAACCAATAATTTGTGTATTTTCCTGAGACCTTTGACCCTTGACTGCTCCAGTGAGTTACAGGCACAAGATTTGTAAGTAAAACATTAAAAATCTGTTTATTTAGAACAAGGAAAAAGATGAACATATAACAGTAAGAATGGAACGATAGTCTGCCAATCTAACTATTCCCAAGCCCCATTCTACCCTTTCTCCCAGACAAACATACGATGGGGGTAGGGAAAGGATTGAAAATAACAGGAATTAAAAGTGCGTGAGATGGTTCTTTACTTTGGTCTTTGTAGCCGGAAATCTTCCACGGACCCCAAGTGTTGCAATCATCGGTTGGTTTGGATCTTCTAATGTTTGGCTTCAATTAGAAACGTCGGGCTGTAGAATTCTCTCTGCGGAATCACTTCCACTTGATTGATCTCAGTCTCATCTCACACTGACGGTTCCCTCAGGTCTGTGCAATTCTAGCTTGCACCTCCCAGACTGACTATCAACCTAAGTGAGTTAAAACTACAGTTCTCAGCATGAGACTTTTAAGTGGGCTATTAAACACCCCTCTCTTTATTCTGAACCCTCAGGTAGAATCCAGCAGTGGGGAGGGAGTTCAGAGCTCCGGCCTCACCGTTGCCTAAGCAGAATAGAAATTACGACTTTGCCACAGTTCCCAGGTTGTGCAGGAAGAGGAAAGCATTTTTGTCACAAGTCCCCAGCTGAGAGAGATCTGCTTTAGCTTCCTCACAGGCTGGCTCGAAGCATTTTTAATAGCTAGGCAAAGTGGTGGCAGAGAGAGCCTAGACTATGTGCTGCTCTCCAGGTCTGTACTTAACTGAGAGACAAAATGGAACTTTCCTGGGTTTTTCCAGAATCTTCTGAAAGGCTCCACCAATTCCAAACAAGAACAGAAAATGTCCCAGAATTTCCAAAGAGCAGATTGGCTGCTTGCCAAGTCCATTAAAAATATAACGGACGATGCCACAGAGCAGACGGAATCAAGGGGCCTGCCTTGTCAGTCCAAATGGCAGCTTGCAGTGGGGGGGGGGGGGGGGGGGGTGTTCAGCTCAAAACCTAAAGCCTGTAATGTTGCAGGACAGGAACAGACAAAGATTTAACAAGTCCCTTACAATCTCTATTAAATCTCCCCTTAACCGCCTTCTCTCCAAGGAGGACAATCCCAACTTCTCCAATCTATCCTGATAACTGAAGATTCTCATTACTGGAACCATCCTTGTAAACCTCTTCTGCACTCTCTCCAATGGGCACATCTTTCCTACAATGTGATGCCCAGAACTGTACCCAATACTCCAGCTGAGGTCTAATTTGTGTCTTGTATAAGTTCGATATAACCACCTGGCTTTTATGCTACTAATAGGAAAGACTAGTACTATATGCTTTATTAACTGCTCTCTCCACTTGACCTGCCATCTTTAATGACCTATGCACATAAACACCCAGGTAATAATAAGCTTTCTTAGTGTCACAAGTAGGCTTACATTAACACTGCAATGAAGTTACTGTGAAAATCTTCTAGTTGCCACACTCCGGCACCTGTTCAGGTACTCTGAGGGAGAATTCGGAATGTCCAATTCACCTAACAAGCACGTCTTTCGGGACTTGTGGGAGGAAACCAGAGCACTCGGAGAAACCCACGCAGACATGGGGTGAACGTGCAGATTCCGCACAGACTGTGACACAAGCCGGGAATCGAACCTGGGACCCTGGAGCTGTGAAGCAAATGTGCTAACCACTGTGCTACCATGCCACCCTCTACTCCTGCACCCCTTAAGGACTTTACCGCTTATTTTATACTGTCTCTATGTTCTTCCTCTCAATGCATCACCTCACACTACTGCAAATTGAACTTCATCTGCCACCTATCTGCCCTTTCCACCAACTTGTCTGTGTCCTTTTGAAGTTCTACACTGTCCTCTTCACAGTTTACAATACTTCAAGTGAAAAGAACAATTAAAACATAAATATGCAAAATTTGAACAATTCTGGAAATGAACACTATACTTAAAGGCACTCATTATATGTTCTGGCTACCTATTCTAAACAGGCCTGTCATTTTCTCTTGGACCTGAGACTTGTGTTCTGCTTAATTCCTGGGCATGCTTTGTGGTGATATACAACTGGATAGTGGAGTGGAATTCCAGGAATCTGTGGCATGCTGTTTATGTCACAGTGATAGACTACACCTTCCAAAATACTGCTAATTATTCTAATACTAAACAAGGAGAGTAGGAACAACAAGTCATGATATTGACTGTTTAAGAAGGGTAGCAAGGATAATCCCGGGAACTACAGGCCGGTGAGCCTTACTTCAGTGGTAGGGAAATTACTGGAGAGAATTCTTCGAGACAGGATCTACTCCCATTTGGAAGCAAATGGACGTATTAGTGAGAGGCAGCACGGTTTTGTGAAGGGGAGGTCGTGTCTCACTAACTTGATAGAGTTTTCGAGGAGGTCACTAAGATGATTGATGCAGGTAGGGCAGTAGATGTTGTCTATATGGACTTCAGTAAGGCCTTTGACAAGGTCCCTCATGGTAGACTAGTACAAAAGGTGAAGTCACACGGGATCAGGGGTGAACTGGCAAGGTGGATACAGAACTGGCTAGGCCATAGAAGGCAGAGGGTAGCAATGGAGGGATGCTTTTCTAATTGGAGGGCTGTGACCAGTGGTGTTCCACAGGGATCAGTGCTGGGACCTTTGCTGTTTGTAGTATATATAAATGATTTGGAGGAAAATGTAACTGGTCTGATTAGTAAGTTTGCAGACGACACAAAGGTTGGTGGAATTGCGGATAGCGATGAGGACTGTCTGAGGATACAGCAGGATTTAGATTGTCTGGAGACTTGGGCGGAGAGATGGCAGATGGAGTTTAATCCGGACAAATGTGAGGTAATGCATTTTGGAAGGGCTAATGCAGGTAGGGAATATACAGTGAATGGTAGAACCCTCAAGAGTATTGAAAGTCAAAGAGATCTAGGAGTACAGGTCCACAGGTCATTGAAAGGGGCAACACAGGTGGAGAAGGTAGTCAAGAAGGCATACGGCATGCTTGCCTTCATTGGCCGGGGCATTGAGTATAAGAATTGGCAAGTCATGTTGCAGCTGTATAGAACCTTAGTTAGGCCACACTTGGAGTATAGTGTTCAATTCTGGTCGCCACACTACCAGAAGGATGTGGAGGCTTTAGAGAGGGTGCAGAAGAGATTTACCAGAATGTTGCCTGGTATGGAGGGCATAAGCTATGAGGAGCGATTGAATAAACTCGGTTTGTTCTCACTGGAACGAAGGAGGTTGAGGGGCGACCTGATAGAGGTATACAAAATTATGAGGGGCATAGACAGAGTGGATAGTCAGAGGCTTTTCCCCAGGGTAGAGGGGTCAATTACTAGGGGGCATAGGTTTAAGGTGAGAGGGGCAAAGTTTAGAGTAGATGTACGAGGCAAGTTTTTTACGCAGAGGGTAGTGGGTGCCTGGAACTCACTACCGGAGGAGGTAGTGGAAGCAGGGACGATAGGGACATTTAAGGGGCATCTTGACAAATATATGAATAGGATGGGAATAGAAGGATACGGACCCAGGAAGTGTAGAAGATTGTAGTTTAGTCGGGCAGTATGGTCGGCACGGGCTTGGAGGGCCGAAGGGCCTGTTCCTGTGCTGTACATTTCTTTGTTCTTTGTTATATGCTTCATGAATGGCCTCTTTGTGATGTATGGATTTTACATGCTCTGGTTAAGAAGGACAAGAAGAACTGAGGAAATGTGGCAAAGTGAGTTCAAGAAGTGATTTATTACAGGATCCAGAAGAGAAGAGATTTCAACAGTATTTATAAAGTGCGCACATTTCTGTGAGAAAGCATTGTATACTTACTCGCTTTTCTTTTTCCAGGGAAAGTTGGCTTTGATGGCATCAAACAGCTGCTTTATCTCATGTAATGATGAAGGTGACATTATTGCAAAGCAAAAAACAGCAGGAGAGGAGGAGATGATAAAGGTATTCCTGCGGGTTGCTCTGGTTTAATTGTAAATTAAACCAGAACATAACCTGTTTCTTCCACTTTCATTTTCACTGACACATACTTAGCAACAAAAGGTTTGATTTATTATCAAGTGACAAATTCTGCATGATTATTCTAAACGACTTAGTGGCTTGATGAGTAGAAATTACTGAATAGACTCTGGTTGGCTAGGATTCAGATGGCTTGTGCCCAGGATCTAAGTAATAATGGATAATGCTGCCTCATTATTAATATATCTATATACATTGGAATTGCAAAAGGGAAAAAGGCAAGATCCAACTCATTTACCATCTGAGTAGTTCAATGATACAGTAATAATCCAGTTATAAGCACAGTCATTGTTGACACATTCAGTCATTAACATATCCAGATACAAATGGTAGTGGATAATTAAAAAACTAATAGGAGGAGAAGACTCTATGAACATCCCCATCTTCAGTGATGGCAGAACCCAGCACATGAGTGCAAAGGACAAGGCTGAAAACTATCTTCACCCAGAAGGACTGGGTTCTTGAACCAGCTCAGCCTCCTTCTGAGATTCCCCCATTACTGAAACCAGTCTACAGCCAATTCAATTAACTCCCAAGTGATATTTTTTTTTAAAGCTGGATACAGCAAAAACTATGGACCTCAGCAATATTCAGCTGTTGAGCTGAAGACCTGTGTTCCAGAACTGACAATGCCCCGAGCCAAGCTGTTCCAGTATAGTTACAGCACCAGCATCTACCCGACAGTGGAAAATGGCTCAGGTGCACCCTTTCCACCAAAATGGTGGGTAAATTCAATCCAGCCTATTACTCCCCTCATTATTCCACTCTCGATCATCAGCAAAGTGATGGAAGGTGTTGCTGAGCGGGCTGTCAAATGTCACTTGCTCAGCAATTCTCTGTAGAGGTTCTGCCAGGATCATTCTCATCAAGACCTCATTACAGTCTTGATCCAAGAATGGAGAAAAGAGCTAAATTCCAGAGGTGAGGTGAGAGTGACCATCCTGGTCATCATCGCAGCATTTGATTGATTGTGACATCAAGGAACCCTAGAAAAAGTGAAGTTAATGGCAATCAATGGGTAGGGGGTGGAACATTATTGGCTGGGGTCATACCTAACAGAAAGGAGAGACGAAAGCATCAGCTTGTGATATGGTTATATTTGTGCATCCTCAGTAGCTGATACAAAGCGATATTGGTGCATTTGTAGGAATAGTCATCGCCTTACCCAGTGGCCAAAGCTGTATTGTGCAAGAATGGAGAAATCTATCTTAAATCAATTGTTTTTCTTAGTCATGTAATATGTTTGCTTGGGAGTTAAGTCACAATTTGTTTATTTGTTTCTATAACCGTTGGATGAGATTTTAACATGCTCAAATTTCATCCAGTTGCACAGAATTCAAATCGGTCCCGTTATCTTTTGCATAGTTACATTAATATAAATAGAAAGTAAATGCTAGTTTTCCATTGTTTCTGTCTCTTTAAAGATGAAAGGCAAAGTAAGCTTTTTGGAAGCTGATCTGGCAAACTGCAATCATTCTAATTTAGAGTTTGCACTGCGCCTGTTTCAAACAATAACTTTAATTAGTTAAAGCCCCTTAGAGGTTCGCCATGAATAATTATTGGATAATGTGGCCACTGAAGTTGCAATATTTTCAAAATAAATAATGAGAGATGATCTAAGATGTTATCCACATGGACTTTAGTAAGGCCTTTGGTAGGTTGTCGCATAAGGTTAAATCTCACAGAATCCAGGGTGAGGTAGTCAATTGGATACAAAATTAGCTTGAAGACAGAGTGGTTAAAGAGGGTTGTTTTTCAAACTGGGTGCCTGTGACCAGCGGTGTGCCTCAGGGATCAGTGCTGGGTCCACTGTTATTTGTTATTCATTGATGATTTGGATGAAAATTTAAGAGGCATGGTTAGTACGTTTGCAGATGACACCAAGGTTGGTGTCAAAGTGGACAGTGAAGAAGGTTATCTCGGATTACAACGGGACCTTGATCAATTGGGCCGATGAACGCCAGATGGAGTTTAATTTGGATAAATGTGAGGTGATGCATTTTGGTAGATCGAATCAGGGCAGGACCTACTCAGTTAATAAGACCATAAGACATAGGAGCAGAATTAGGCCGCTCCGCCATTCAATCATGGCTGATATTTTCTCATCCCCATTCTCCTGCCTTCTCCCCATAACCCCTGATCCCCTTATTAATCAAGAACCTATCTAACTTTATCTTAAAGACACTCAATGATTTGGCCTCCACAGCCTTATGCGGTAAAGAGTTCCACAGATTCACCATCCTCTGGCTGAAGAAATTCCTCCTCATCTCAGTTTTAAAGGATCGACCCTTTAGTCTGAGATTGTGTCCTCTGGTTCTAGTTTTTCCTAAAAGTGGAAACATCCTCTCCACGTCCACTCTTTCCAGGCCTCGTAGTATCCTGTAAGTTTCAATACGATCTCCCTCAACCTTCTAAACTCCAACGAGTACAGACCCAGAGTCCTCAACCGTTCCTCATACGACAAGTTCTTCATTGCAGGGATCATTCTTCTGAACCTCCTCTGGACCCTTTCCAAGGCCAGCACATCCTTCCTTAGATACAATACTCCAAATGGGGTCTGACTAGAGCCTTATACAGCCTCAGAAGTACATCGCTGGTCTTGTATTCTAGCCCTCTTGACATGAATGCAAACATTGCTTTTGCCTTCTTAACTGCCGACTGAACCTGCACATTAACTTGAAGAGAAACGTGAACAAGGACTCCCAAGTCCCTTTGTGCTTCTGATTTCCTAAGCATTTCCCCATTTAGAAAATAGTCCATGCCTAAATTCCTCCTTCCAAAGTGCATAACTTCACACTTTTCCACATTATATTTCATTTGCCACTTCATTGCTCACTCTCCTAGCTTGTCCAAATCCTTCTGCAGCCCCCTTGCTTCCTCAATACTACCTGTCCCTCTACAGATCTTTGTGTAATCTGCAAACTTAGCAACAGTGTCTTCAGTTCCTTCTTCCAGATCATTTACATATATTGTGAAAAGTTGTGGTCCCAGCACAGACCCGTGAGGCACACACTAGTCACCGGCTGCCATCCTGAAAAAGACCCCTTTATCCCCACTCTCTGCCTTCTGCCAGTCAGCCAATCCTCTATCCATACCAGGATCTTACCCTTAACACCATGGGCTTTTAACTTATTTGACAGTCTCCTATGTGGCACCTTGTCAAAGGCCTTCTGGAAATCTAAATAAATCACGCCCACTGGTTCTCCTTTGTCTAACTTTTTTGTTACCTCCTCAAAGAACTCTAACAGATTTGTCAGACACGACCTCCCTTTGACAAAGCTGTGCTGACTCACTCCTATTTTACCATGCACTTCCAAATACTTTGCGATCTCATCTTTAATAACAGACTCTAAAATCTTACCAAAGACCGAAGTCAGGCTAACCGGGCTATAATTTCCCGTCTTCTGCCTCCCTCCCTTCTTAAACAGTGGTGTTACATTAGCCACTTTCCAGTCCTCTGGGACCCTCCCTGCCTCCAGTGATTCCTGAAAGATCATCACCAATGCCTCCACAATTTCCTCAGCTATCTCTTTTAGGACCCTGTAGTCCATCCGGTCCAGGTGACTTATCCACCTTCAGACCTTTCAGTTTCCCCAGAATCTTCTCCTTAGTAATGGTCACTGCACTCACCTCTGCCCCCTGGTTCTCCTGGAGTTCTGGCAACTGCAGGTTACAGGAAATAAAACACCCTGGGATGGTTCATAACTCCTTGAAAGTGGAGTCACAGGTGGACAGGGTGGTGAAGAAGGCATTCGGCATGCTTGGTTTCATCGGTCAGAACATTGAATACAGGAGTTGGGACATCTTTCTGAAGTTGTACAGAGCATTAGTAAGGCCACACTTGGAATACTGTGTACCCTATTATAGAAAGGACATTCTTAAACTAGAAAGATTGCAGAAAAGATTTACTAAGATGCTACCGGGACTTGATGTTTGAGATATAAGGAGAGGATGGATAGACTGTGACTTTATAGAGACACCCTTCTCTCTCTCTCTCGCTCTCTCTATGATCAGGAGCATAAGAACCAAACTAAGAACTAAAGAGTTTAGTCATAAAAATACAATTTTATTTGTCTTTAAATTCCAAAGAAATCTTCTTGATTCTGTTGACCAATCTAAATTACTTGGTAGTAGAGTTCATCTATTTTGTTGTTGATCACTTCACATGGTCCCTTTAGTATCCTTGATAATCTCCAAATCAATGAAGTGCCAGCACTTAGACATGCCAGGTTACATGTTTATTCCTTAGCTTCTCTCCTAGAGTTCTAATTTTGGGGATCAGTTTGTTTTTTACAGTAGTTTCTGCAATTCTGTAACATGCTGATCAGCACTGACCTTATTTGAACCCCCTTTTTATCTCCCTGTAGTATTTCTTCTATATTCCTCTTGATTTTCTTTAGTCCTTGGTTCATCATATTTGTTTCAATTTTGCTTTAAATCTCCATCTTTATTCATTGAACTCCATCCTTTGATGCGCTCCTGTTTTATGTTATAGCAATATATTTTGTACCGTCTGCACCAGACATTTGAAGAATCTGACAACTGATCTGACCTATTTGGTATTTCTTCTCACCAGTTCATTTGAACCAGGTTCTTCCTATATTCATGTTTTCTTTAAAGAATTGAACTCCTTTAATGTAGATTTTTCATTATCTTTCTCCAATCTTGCATAACTATGCAACTATTTCCCAATTGTTCCATAACCTGACATCAGATACTTGCCTCACTTCCTTTCACAGTGCTGAACTAAACAATGCTTCTTCACTTGTTTGTTTAGAAACATACTTGCGGAGATAGCAATCTTACTTGCATTCCAAAAACCATTCTGCACTTCCAAATTTATCTTGGGATAGTTAAAATCACCCAATATTATTGACCTTCTGTTCGCACTTGTGACTCTGAACTGTCTGGATATGATTTCCTAGCTTATCTCCATACTTTGATCTGTATTGCACACTGAGAATTTAACAATTTCCATTCTACTTTTTAACTACGTGCGTTTTTTGATTCTTAATGCAATTCAGAAACATACTTATTTTCTAACACTTGTGAAAGACTTCGTTATTAATATTACACATTTTTCTCCTGTGCCTCCTGAAAATGCGAACCAAAAATAGTATGTGTCCAATATAATCAGCTGTACCTTCTCAGAGTGACAATCCAGCACGGATTGTCACTCTGTGCACAATTAGCTATTTGGATTTGCTTCCATGCCTATCTCGCATGACCTTCTGACTCCAGCCAGGCAAGATCCAGAACAGCCTTACTCAAGGCCCAGTGTCCAAGTCCAGCGAAGGTGGGAATGGGTTAACTCTTCCACAAAAGGAAAAGTCTTTAGATCCCCATTGTCACTGTGTTGTGGCAGAGCAATCTTGGAATTCTTGAAGCAACTAGAGATGTTGGCTGTGACTCGTGATTCATCTGTGTTTAAAACAAAAGCACAAAGATGCACTCGGCCTGGAGTCAAATGAGTTAATTTGGTTGAGATGTATCTGTCAATTTAAAAGAAAATTAAAATCCATAATCTTTGCTATATGGAAATTCCCGATCAGCCAATTTGATGTGTAATGAACTTGCAGAGAAAGTAGTGAAATTTCTAGCGGTTTGGGAACAAAAAACAAAGGTTTTCAGATGTAGTTACATCAGAGCACATGGACTCTTTAAACAAAGAACGCTAGTCTTCAAATTCCAAATTAGATTCCTTTGTTTTTTCGTCTTGAGCTAAGAACACCCAAGTTTATGCCAAGCTCAAACTAATCATCTCCAAATCTCAATTTACATACTTCGATTTTTTTTCATTTACTTTCTGAGAATTGTGTTCCAAGTAACTTCCACGATATTGATCATTATTCCTTTTTTAAGTATTTTCAAATACTCATTCCGTTTCAAATTATATCTTTAATCCAGTTTATAACTCCCATTTGATTTAAAACTCAGTTTTACAAAATCACCATTTAGGGAAAGCAACGTTTTTAAAAAATGAGAAGCACCAAAGGAAATCCACACACATTCTTTATTAAACACAAACTTACTGGTGCAAATCGGCACCGGAAACGCCAATAATGTTCTTTTTAATGAGTGGAATACTATCCCACCAGCGTCACCAATAATGTTGCCAAATTAACTAGATATGGCAGTTATTAATGATAATATTGCTTTTCAGAGTCGCCAGGTATCAAATGATACCACCACAAGGCTTTACCGGATATCGATCAAAGACCAAACAACCAGTTAGTCAGTTCAAAGATAGTTTATTTACACACAAGGATTACTTCGACATGCAACATAAAACACTACAAGTTAAACTACACCTAACAACTACAATAACCTATACTTAACTTCAGGGCAACCGGCTCTTTGTAGATGAACAAGGCCTTTGTTCGGATCTTGCATGGCTGGGTAGAAGAAGTGCCTTTGTATCTGCTGGGCTCATCCGTCTGGTAGCAATCGTTGGTCTTGAACATGTCTTCTGGTCGTAATGCTACACTTGGTTTTAGGCGTAGGCCGGGGACAAGACAGACCGAACACATGGCTATGTCTCTTTTTATCCCTCTGCGATTTCACGCTCTTTGGGGTGGTCCTTAGCTTTGGACCCAATAATTCGACAGGCTTCGATCACTGCCTTCGATTTTGGCCAATAAAGGGGTGGGTGCCTTGATGGCTGGGCATGTCCTGAGCGGTCATTGACCTTGGCTGTTTGGGCTTTCTTAGCAAAGGGAGTGGCACCGGTTAGTCTGCATCTGTATTGGTTACCTGAGTACAGTCCTTTTGTTCTGGGGAAATAGGCCATTAGAATGCAAACGAGCGGGGGTTTCGATTGCGTCTAGCTATCTGGGTTGCAAGTACACACACAAGCTCTGTGTGTCTGAGTCCTGGGTTGGCCATAATTCCCATGGTCCTTTGCAGGTGGCCATCTGAGATGGCTACAATACATTCACCCATGGAGGCCTCCACTCAAACAAAAGGCATTCAAAGCATGATACTTTCATTCCATCCCATCAAACTGAAAAGTAAAATTAGAATTTTCAAAGCAAACAAAAGCAATGGATTAAAGCAGTAGTTTTCATTATTCTTTCTTCAAAAGCTGCAATTAAAACTCAAAGAATAGGTAAATTCTCCAGCAAATATACATACAGTATTTTTAACACTCTTCTGCAGCCATAAGAAGCTTTTCCATTGCCCCAGAATCACCATTCTCCCGCTCGAACAGTTGCTTTACAGCTCATCCTGCTCCTCACTCAACATAATTCAAAATACAACTACATACATACATTAAATAAGCAACTTTCAAATGACTAACAAAACCAGACCACAGAGGGTTAACTCAATGACACAGCCACTAGACAGACTCACAGACAAGGAAAAATCACACACTAACATACAAACAGCAACTTAACAAACACAATTACTCTTTTTTTCAGCTGCCAGCAGCTTTGAGTGAGTTGATTAAAGTTTGCAGACTACCTTTTAAACTTGTATTAAATAAAACTAATCACTTCTCAATTTCTTTCAAATATGCACTCAGAATATAATTTGAACTCTTTCCAAATTGTTAATTAACTTTTTTTGAAACTCAAAAGACATATCTCCCCATTCTATATCTCCGCCGTGTTTATCTATTGCTTGATGCCCAAAAGCGCATGTCATACCCCTTGGACATTGATTAAGGTGCTCCCAGGGCACCAATTTCCACATGACTTCTATCACCTCATATACCAAGACTCGTTAGTCTATCTTTTTTTCTCTCTGGATAATCCTCGACTATCCGGAGCATACATTTCATAGATTTCATAGAATTTACAGTGCAGAATTTCTCCACACTAACTTCAAAAACTCGTATTTCCACACTGATTCCTTCTAAAACTCCACACTGACGTCTTCTAAAACTCATATTTCCACACTGACTTCTTCTAAAACTCCTATTTCCACACTGACTTCTTCTAAAACTCATATTTCCACACTGACTTCTTCTAAAACTCATATTTCCACACTGACTTCTTCTAAAACTCATATACCCCTTCCCCCCTTTGACACAAAGGATCCCTCAAGGAGCCTTTTGTCACTGGCCACCTTCCACAAGGTGGTTCGAATATCCTTCCACTTATTTCTAGACTTTGGTTCTGAGACTCTTGCTTTTGTGTTTCCTTTTAACTGTTTCTCTACTAATTCTTCCACTAATGACAGGCTTTGTGAAAGGCGAGTAATATAAGAAGGTTGTTGGATGTAGTTATGAATCCGGCGGGGGCCCTGGTCCCAGAGGTAGTGGTTTCCATGGAGAAGCATTTGACCGGGTGGAGCGGGTACTTGTTCGAGCTTCTGGGAAGGTTTGGGCCGAGATTTGTGGCATGGGTGTAGTTGCTGTATGTGGCACGAAGGGAGAGTGTGAGGATGGATGATATGTGCTTGCAAAGCAAGGGTGCCCGCTGTCTCCATTGTTGTTTGTGCTGACCATAGAGCCTTTGGCGATGGCTCTTAGGGGGTCGGAGGAGTGGCAGGGGATTGAGGGGACAGCGGGAGCATCGGATGTCGCTCTATGCCGACGACCTATTGCATGTTTCAGACCCACTGGAGAGTATAGGAAGGATCATGGGCCTGCTGGGGAGGTTTGGGGCATTCCCGGGGTATCCGGTGAATGAGCTGGGACAGTGAGCCAATTTAGGGGGGGGCTGCCACTTAAGGTGGCAAGGGATAGGTTCAGATATTTGGGGATTCAGCTGCAACGGAATTGACGGGGCTCTATAGTGGAACTTGACGAAGCTGGTGGAGGAGGTCAGGGGGAACCTTAGGACGTGGGATACACTGTCGTTGACTTTGGCGGAGTGTGTCCAAGTGGTAAAAATGAATATTATGCCAAGGTTCCTGTTTATTTTTCAGACACTCACAATCTTTATACCAAAGGTCTTTTTTCGGAAACTGAATATTATTATTTCGGACTCTGTATGGGCAGGGAAGGTGCCGAGCGTCAGGAGGACCGTGCTTCATAGGTAGCAGGGGGGGTTAGCGTTGCTGAACTTGCTTCATTATTACTGGGCGGCGAATGTGGAAAAGGTGCGGTGATGGTGGGAAGGGGAATGGGTTAGGCTGGAGGAGGAATTTTGTAGGGCGTCCAGCTTAAGGGCCATAGTGACGACAGTGATGCCAATGGCACTGAATAGGTATTCAGGGAACCCGGCGATGCAGTACAGGGTGAAGATTTGGAATCAGTTGAAGAGGCATTTTAGGGTGGAAGGGATGTCGGTGTTAACGCCACTGTGCGAGAATCATGAGTTTGAGCCGGGGCGGGGGATTGGATAGTTTGATGGATAGTGTAAATCGGAGGTGCGGGGAAATGGGGTTGGTCAAAGTGAGAGATCTGTATTTGGATGAAGGGTTTGCCAGTTTGGAGGAGCTAAGGGAAGAGTTCCCAAGAGGGAGTGAGTTCAAGTATCTGCGTGAAAGGTCTGGAGGGGTTTCCCTAGGTTGCTAGGATACACTCTGCTGAGCGACTGTTGGTTCCGGATGTGGAGGGGGAGGGAAGAATTAGGGATATATACAGATGGCTGGGGGAGCAGGGAGGTGAGCAGGTGGTGAAGAGTAAGGAGTAATGGGAAGGGTAGTTGGGGGGGGGGCAGATCAATTGGGGAGTATGGAGTGAGGCACTGCGTAGGGTAAAAGCGACCTCCTCATGCGCAAAGATGAGCCTGATACAGTTTAAGGTTGTGCACAGGGTTCATATGACTCTGGCAAAAATGAGTGGGTTCTTCCCACCACCCAGTGAGAGGAGCGCTGGGGCACTTGTGTTGCTCTTTTTAACCTCAAGGGTCCATATCCTATTTTTGTTGTCCCAGACACTTTCTAAATTACTGTAGTACACGACCCACTTGGGTCTCTTCTCACTCTGGGCACTCTGCCATTTTTCTACTCTTTACTTATTCTCGCTCTCTCCTTAGGATTTGTCACGGTGTGTGGGAATCGACTGGGGTAAGGGTCCAGCTCTCACTAAATTCCCTCCCACAGGTTTTACCCAACTCCCTTGACTATCCTGGATCTAAATACCTAGTTTGTTCACCTTGTGTTACAAATTTATGGCCCAGTTTACTGGTCGGAAACCTGTACTGTCCTTCACTCACTTGGGACTGGCCATTACGTGGGGCATCTGCCCTCTTAATTTAGGCTCAGATGGAGTGTTGGAGAATATGGGGTTTAGAGGCCCGACTTGGGAGCAATGTGGCCACTTCTTATCGAAGTCCCATCTGGGGTGCCAAACTGTTGTACCTATCCAATTCAGATGCTTCAACCAGTGTATTAATCAAAGTTTTACCCAGGTGCCCTCATTTGAGAGATGAACAAAGGACGAACTAGGTTCACAGTTTAACACTATTTTATTCACAATTATCTCATTCAATAAAGTATGACTCAAACTCACAGGTGAGCTTTAGGTCTTACCCGCACTAGTGAAGGAGGCTGGTCAGGCTACAATCGCTCGATGTTGTCTTCTCTGGGCTTCGAAACCTGGGGTCCCTTCTTTTTGCGATGGTTGTGCCTGGGGGACTCCCAGGTTGGTTATCGCTAAAGATCTGTTCCAAATGTTCCTTCCTTTATACTGGTCTGTGAGCATTGAGTCAGAGGTATATGCCCACAACTGGCCATTCTCCCATCCAGACCCTAACTCGTTAATGGGAAAAACCGGATACTCCTGTTTATCCAGGATGATTCAATCAAGACCCATTGTCCTCCGAAACACCCTCATCTGACCAGCCATCGGTTCATTATGGAGTCTGATGGCTTCTTTTGTCTGGCCTTCGCCCTGCTGCAAGGTTGATCATCTGTGTCTGGAAGTTTGTTACATATTCATAGCATGGTCATGTCCTTTTGTGCAAACGTGAGTGGGTAATCACAAAGTCCATATGGCGATGACGTGTTTTTGTGTTGACTTGAGTGCTCTTGCAGACGACCAGTATCGATTGCAGCCAGGGTATCATGTGGAAGTTTCTGTTTCTGGCTATGTGCCTTGTCAGCCTAACCACAAAATCCAACCTGGCCAATTACAGCCCATCAACAAAGTGATGGAAGGGGTTGTCGTCACAAGTGCTTTCTAGTGGCACTTGCTTAGCAATAACCAGCTCATCAGTGCTTAGTTTGGTTTTCCAAACAGCCATCCGATGTTATGGGCATCACAGAGACGTGGCTGCAAGGGGATCAGGGCTGGGATCTAAATATCCAAGGATATATGTCTTATATGTCTTATCGAAAGGACAGGCAGATGGGCAAAGCGGGGGGGGGTGGGATTTGGATTGTTAGTAAGGAATGAAGTTAAATCGATAGCAAGGAGCGATACAGGAGCAGAAGGCATAGAATCTCTGTGGGTAGAGTTTTTTTTAAATATATTTATTAAGAATTTGTAAACACAATTTTCAACCTTACAAACAACCCTCCCCCCCCCCCCCCCCCCCGTAACACAAAAGAAAGAAAGTTTGAGTAGCGAGACATGAACTTGGCAAGTCAACATGATACAGAACTTTGTACATTGGATTCCTCCCATACATTTCAGTTTTCCGGATCATTCATATATTTTCTTGCTCAAATGCCCCCCAGGAAAAAAAAAGCCCCCCCCCCCCCCCCCCAAGAAAGATTTCCCCCCCTCACCCCCCACCCCCCTCTCTGTTGCTGCTGCTGCTGTCCGACCTTCATCTAACGCTCCGCGAGATAGTCTAGGAACGGTTGCCACCGCCTGTAGAACCCCTGCGCAGACCCTCTCAAGGCAAACTTTATCCTCTCCAACTTGATAAATCCTGCCATACCATTTATCCAGGCTGGGGGGCTTCGCCCCCTTCCACATTAAGATCCTTCGCCGGGCTACTAGGGACGCAAAGGCCAGAATGCCGGCTTCTTTCGCCTCCTGCACTCCTGACTCGTCCGCTACTCCAAATAGTGCTAGCCCCCAGCTTGGCTTGACCCGGACTTTCACCACCTTAGATACTGTTCTCGCAACTCCCCTCCTGAGCACCTCCCACATCAGTCCTCCACCCCAAAGAACCTACTCAGCCTTGCCCCCGTCATGTGCGCTCTGTGAACTACCTTAAACTGTATCAGGCTGAGCCTGGCACACGAGGAAGAGGAATTAACCCTACTTAGGGCATCAGCCCACAGCCCCTCCTCAATCTCCTCCCCCAGCTCCTCTTCCCATTTACCCTTCAGCTCCTGTACCAAAGCCTCCCCCTCTTTCATCTCCTGGTATATCGCCGACACCTTGCCCTCTCCGACCCATACGCCCGAAATCACCCTGTCTTGAATCCCCTGTGCCGGGAGCAGCGGGAATTCCCTCACCTGCCACCTCACAAACGCCCTT
Organism: Scyliorhinus torazame; assembly: GCF_047496885.1. Classification (NCBI taxonomy): domain Eukaryota; kingdom Metazoa; phylum Chordata; class Chondrichthyes; order Carcharhiniformes; family Scyliorhinidae; genus Scyliorhinus; species Scyliorhinus torazame. Next base: position 218,107,688 of record NC_092709.1, on the reverse strand, counting down.
ACTTGCATGTACCTGAAAGCGTTTCCCGGGGGTAGCCCAAACTTCTCCTCCAGCGCCCCTAAGCTCGCAAACGTCCCATCAATGAACAGGTCCCCCATTCTTTTAATCCCTGCCCTGTGCCAGCTCTGAAACCCCCCCGTCCATCCTTCCCGGGACAAACCAATGGTTGTCTCTGATCGGGGACCACACCGAGGCTCCCATCGCACCCCTGTGCCGTCTCCACTGCCCCCAGATCTTTAGCGTTGCCGCCACCACCGGGCTCGTAGTGTACCTTGTCGGCGAGAGCGGCAGCGGTGCCGTCACCAGCGCCCCCAGGCTCATTTCTTTGCAGGACGCCATCTCCAACCACTTCCATGCCGCCCCCTCTCCCTCCATCACCCACTTACGGATCATCGCCGTGGGCTGCCCAATAGTAGCCACCCAGATTCGGCAACACTAGCCCTCCTCTATCCCTACTTAGCTCCAGGAACCCCCTCCTTACCCTCGGGGTCTTACTCGCCCCCACAAAGCTCATAATGCTCCCCCCTACCCTCTTAAAAAAGGCCTTGGTGATCACAATTGGAAGGCATTGAAATACAAAAAGGAACCTCGGAAGGACCACCATTATAATCGACTGTACCCTGCCCGCTAGCGAGAGTGGCAACATGTCCCACCGTTTAAAGTCCTCCTCCATCTGCTCCACCAGCCTCGTCAAGTTAAGTTTGTGCAGGGCCCCCCAGCTCCTAGCTACCTGGATACCCAAGTATCAAAAGCTCCTATCCGCCCTCCTCAGCGGTAGGTCGTCTATCCCTCTTCCCTGATCCCCCGGATGCACCACAAAGAGCTCGCTCTTCCCTACATTGAGCTTCTAGCCCGAGAAGTCCCCAAACTCCCTTAGGATCTGCATGACCTCCACCATCCCCTCCACTGGGTCCGCCACATACAGCAACAGATCGTCTGCATACAGCGACACTCGATGCTCCTCTCACCCTCGGACCACCCCCCCCCCCTCCATTTCCCAGACTCCCTTAATGCGATGGCCAAAGGTTCAATTGCTAGTGCAAACAACAAGGGGGACAGGGGGCACCCCTACCTCGTCCCTCGATACAGCCGAAAATAGTCCGACCTCCGCCGATTCGTAACCACACTCGCCACCGGGGCTCTATATAGGAGTTTAACCCAACTGATAAACCCCTCTCCAAACCCAAACCTCCGCAACACTTCCCAGAGATACTCCCACTCCACTCGGTCAAAGGCCTTCGCCGCGTCCATAGCTGCCACTATCTCCGCCTCTCCCTCCACCGATGGCATCATTATCACATTTAGTAGCCTTCGCACATTGGTATTTAACTGCCTACCCTTTACGAATCCCGTCTGGTCCTCGTGAACCACCCCCGGGACACAGTCCTCAATCCTCGTAGCTAATATTTTTGCCAGCAACTTAGCATCTACGTTGAGGAGCGAGATCGATCTATACGACCCGCATTGCAGTGGGTCCTTATCCCGCTTCAGGATCAAAGAGATCGTCGCCTCCGACATTGTCGGGGGCAGGGTCACCCCCTCCCTTGCTTCATTGAAGGTCCTCACCAGCAACGGGGCTAACAGGTCTACATACTTCCTATAGAACTCCACCGGGAACCCATCCGGCCCCGGGGCCTTCCCTGCCTGCATGCTCCAGTCCTTTAACCAGCTCCTTCACCCCAATTGGCACCCCCAAAGCAGCCACCTCCCGCTCCTCCACCCTCGGGAACCTCAGTTGGTCCAAGAATCGTCGCATCCCCTCTTTTCCCCCTGGGGGCTGGCACCTATACAGCGCCTCGTAAAAGGCCTTGAATGCCTCATTCACTTTCACCGCACTCCGCACCGTAGTTCCCCTGCCATCCTTGACTCCACCTATTTCCCTCGTTGCCACCCTCTTACGGAGCTGATGTGCAGCACCCGACTCGCCTTCTCCCCATATTCATACATCGCCCCCAGTGCCTTTCTCCTCTGTGCCTCTGCCTTCCCCGTGGTCAACAGGTCGAACTCCGTCTGGAGACTTCATCTCTCCCCGAGTAGCCCCTCATCAGGGGCCTCTGCATATCTCCTGTCCACCCTTAAAATCTCCCCCACTAACCTCTCCCTTTCCCTGCCCTCCCTCTTCTCCCTATAAGCCCTGATGGAGATTAAGTCTCCCCTGACCACCGCCTTCAGCGCTCCCATATTACTCCCACCTGCACCTTCCCGTTGTCGTTGGCCTCCAGATATCTTTCGATGCACCCCCGCACCCTTCCTCGTCCGCCAGCAGTCCCACATCCAACAACCACAACGGGCGTTGGTCCCTCTCCTCCCCCAGCTCTAGCTCCACCCAATGCGGAGCGTGGTCTGAAATGGCTATGGCCGAATACTCCGTTCCCTCCACTTTTGTGATCAATGCCCTGCCCAGAACAAAAAAATCTATCCGGGAGTAGGCCTTATGTACATGGGAGATCTATAAACCCCCTGAGCACCTTGGCCGCAGCCGGCCTCTTCCCCGTCCTAGATCTGGAACGATCTAATGCTGGGTCCAACACCGTGTTGAAATCCCCACCCATTATCAAGCTCCCTACCTCCAAGTCCAGAATACGCCCCAACATCCGTTTCATGAATCCAGCATCGTCCCAGTTCGGGGCATATACATTTACCAATACTACTCCCGTCCCCTGCAACCTACCGCTCACTATCACGTATCGGCCTCCATTGTCCGCTACTATGTTCTTGGCCTCAAACGACACCCGCTTCCCCACCAGTATTGCCACCCCTCTATTCTTCGCATCCAGCCCCGAATGGAACACCTGTCCTACCCATCCCTTCCTTAACCTGACCTGATCTGCCACCTTCAGATGCGTCTCCTGAAGCATGACCACGTATGCCTTCAGTCCCTTTAAGTGCACGAACACTCGGGCCCTCTTAACCGGCCCATTTAGGCCTCTCACAATCCACGTGTTCAGCTGGATTGGGGGGCTACCCCCCCCCCCCCACCGACTAGCCATCTCCTATCTTAGGCCAGTCCCGTGCCCGCGTCTCCCACACCCTCCAGTCCCCCAGACGGGGCACCCCCGCCCCGACCACCTCTTCCATTTTCAGTTCCCCTTCGGCCAGTGCAGCAGCAACCCTATTATCTCTTCTCTCTCCCCCCCCCCCCCCCCCCCCCCGCTAGATCCGCATCTAGCTCTTTTGCTCCCCCCATACTACTTCCGTGAGTCTGCTGACCCCGGCTTCCCCCGCCTTCCCGTTGATCTCCCCCGTGTGGGAATCTCTCCTCCTCCTTGCGTTCCTCCATCCCCCCCTTTCCTAAGCCAGCCCTGCCCCCTGTGGCGCAGCTCCTGTTGATAAATCTCTGGGCCCAGATGGGCTACATCCTAGAGTTCTAAAGGAGATAGCTGGAGAAATAGTGGAGGCGTTAGTTATGATCTTTCAAAAGTCAGGGAAAGTCCCAGAGGATTGGAAAATCGCTGTTGTAACCCCCCTGTTCAAGAAGGGAACAAGGAAAAAGATGGAAAATTATAGGCCAATTAGCCTAACCTCGGTTGTTGGCAAGATTCTAGAATCCATTGTTAAGGATGAGATTTGTTAAGGATGAGATTTCTAAATTCTTGGAAGTGCAGGGTCGGATTAGGACAAGTCAGCATGGATTTAGTAAGAGGAGGTCGTACCTGACAAACCTGTTAGAGTTCCTTGAAGAGATAACAAATAGGTTAGACCAAGGAGAGCCAATGGATGTTATCTATCTTGACTTCCAAAAGGCCTTTGATAAGGTGCCTCACGGGAGACTGCTGAGTAAAATAAGGGCCCATGGTATTCGAGGCAAGGTACTAACATGGATTGATGATTGACTGTCAGGCAGAAGGCAGAGAGTTGGGATAAAAGGTTATTTTTTGGAATGGCAACCGGTGACGAGTGGTGTCCTGCAGGATTCAGTGTTGGGGCCACAGCTGTTCTCTTTATATATTAACGATCTAGATGACGGGACTGGGGGCATTCTGGCTAAGTTTGCCGATGATACAAAGATAGGTGGAGGGGCAGGTAGTATGGAGGAGGTGGGGAGGTTGCAGAAAGATTTAGACCATTTAGGAGAGTGGTCCAAGAAATGGCTGATAATTCAACGTGGGCAAGTGCGAGGTCTTGCACTTTGGAAAAAAGAATAGAGGCATGGACTATTTTCTAAACGGTGACAAACTTCATAATGCTGAAGTGCAAAGGGACTTGGGAGTCCTAGTCCAGGATTCTCTAAAGGTAAACTTGCAGGTTGAGTCCATAATTAAGAAAGCAAATGCAATGTAGTCACTCATCTCAAGAGGCTTGGAATATAAAAGCAGGGATGTACTTCTGAAGCTTTTTCAAGCGTTAAGCCCCATTTAGAATACTGTGAGCAATTTTGGGCCCCACACCTCAGGAAGGACATACTGGCACTGGAGCGGGTCCAGCGGAGATTCACACGGATGATCCCAGGAATGGTGGGCCTAACATACGATGAACGTCTGAGGATCCTGGGATTATATTCATTGGAGTTTAGGAGGTTGAGGGGAGATCTAATAGAAACTTACAAGATAATGAATGGCTTAGATAGGGTGGATGTAAGGAAGTTGTTTCCATTAACAGGGGAGACTAGGACCCGGGGGCACAGCCTTAGAATAAAAAGGAATCACTTTAGAACAGAGATGAGGAGAAATGTCTTCAGCCAGAGAGTGGTGGGTCTGTGGAATTCATTGCCACAGAGGGTGGTGGAGGCCGGGACGTTGAGTGTCTTTAAGACAGAAGTTGATAAATTCTTGATTTCGCGAGGAATTAAGGGCTATGGAGAGAGAGCGGGTAAATGGAGTTGAAATTAGCCATGATTGAATGGTGGAGTGGACTCGATGGGCCGAATGGCCTTACTTCCGCTCCTATGTCTTATGGTCTTATCCCTCTATACCCACCCTGCCCATATAACTGTCTAACTGATTTTTAAAGGAAATAATTGTACCCGAGTCTACCACTGCTTCTGGCAGCTCATTTCAGATGCTCACCACCCTCCGTGTGAAACAATTCCCCCTCTGGTCTCTTTTGTATCTCTCCCCTCTCACCTTACTCCTAAGCCCTTTAGTCCTAGACTCCTCTATCTTTGGGAAAAGATGTTCACTATCTACCTTATCTATGCTCCTCATTATTTTATAGACCTCTATAAGATCACCCCTAAGCCTCCTACGCTCCACAGAAAAATGTCCCAGCCTCTCCTTATAACTCGGACCATCAAGTCCTGGTAGCACAGGGCAGCATGTGGTGCAGTGGTTAGCACTGGGACTGCAGCGCTGAGGCCCCGGGTTCGAATCCCGGCCCTGGGTCACTGTCCATGTGGAGTTTGCACATTCTCCCCATGTCTGCTAGGTTTCACCCCCACAACCCAAAGGTGTGCAGGTTGGGTGGATTGACCATGCTAAATTGCCCCTTAATTGGAAAAACAAAATAATTGGCAACTCTTTTTATTAAAAAAAAAAAAAAAAATTTTAAAGTCCTGGTAGCATCCTTGTAAATCTCTTCTGCACTCTTTCTAGTTTAACAATATCCTTCCTATAATAGGGTGACTAGAACTGAACACAGTATTCCATGTGTGGTCTTACCAATGTCTTGTACAACTTCAACAAGACGTCCCAACTCCTGTATTCAATATTCTGACCAATAAAACCGAGCATGATGAATGCCTTCTTCACCACCCTGTCCACCTGCGACTCCACCTTCAAGGAGCTATGAACCTGTACCCTTAGATCTCTTTGTTCTGTAACTCTCCCCAACTCCCTACCGTTAACTGAATAGGTCCTGCCCTGATTTGATCTACCAAAATGCATCACCTCACATTTATCCAAATTAAACTCCATCTGCCATTCATTGGCCCACTGGATCTGTTGCAATCCTAGATAACCTTCTTCACTATCCACTATACCACCAATCTTGGTGTCATCTGCAAACTTACTAACCATGCCTCCTACATTCTCATCCAAATCGTTAATATATATAACAAATACCAGTGGACCCAGCACCGGTTCCTGAGGCACACCGCTGGTCACAGGCCTCCAGTTTGAAAAACAACCCTCCACAACCACCCTTTGGCTTTGATCGCAAAGCCGATTTTGTATCCAATTGGCTTCCTCATCCTGGATTCCGTGAGATTTAACCTTTTGCAACAACCTACCATGCGGTACCTTGTCAAAGGCCTTGCTAAAGTCCATGTAGACAATGTTGACTGCATTGCTCTCACCTACCTTCTTGGTTACCCCTTCAAAAAACCCAATCAAATTCATGAGACAAGACTTTCCCCTTACAAAGCCATGCTGACTTTCCCTAATTAGCCCTTGCCTGTCTAAATACCTGTAGTTATGTCCCTCAGAATACCTTCTAACAATTTACCCACTACAGAAGTAAGGCTAACCGGTCTGTAGTTCCCAGGCTTATCCCTATAGCCCTTCTTAAACAAGGGCACATCATTTGCTACCCTCCAATCTTCAGGCATCTCTCCTGTGGCTGTCGATGATTCGCTTGTCACTCCCTACTCCTTTCTTCTCTGGCAATACTCCCTCACTATTTATCTTGTCACAATCCCCGTGGAGACTGATAACTTTTGGAAATAAATGTAAATATCCCAGTAACCAATGCAAGGAAATCACATGGCAAGATTTCATGTTTTAAGACTTTTCATGTAACAAACAAATAAATCAATACTAATTAAACCATAGTTAGTGAGGAGCTAATGCACTGAACTATAGAAAAAATATCCCCATTACCTTCTAAACACAAACAAAATCCCCATGCCACATTTATACATTACACCACACTCTCCATTGACATGTAGCCTTGAGTTAGTCGAAAGGTCCTGTCAGCTGCTAACAGGATCTCTTCAACCTACTTCCCCAAAGTGAATGTTTAAACAAAGTCGTCTTCACTTAGTCCTTGCCGCATAATCAAATGAACTTCCCATCATAAGGTTCCCTCTAGCAGTTTCCTCGAACAGGTGTTCTGTCCTCACCATACCTCCTCTTGTTTAGTCCTTTTCTTCTGCTTGGCATAGCAGCACCTGTTAAGGATCTTCTTTCCATAAAAAGTTTGGTTTAGCTGCTTAGAAGCAAGAACAGATGCTTCCTTATTTGTGTTCAGCTGTTAAAACTTACAGCTGACTTATAATAGGACTTGACATTGGTCACCTATCTCCATGGCAACCAGATCACCTGCACCTGTCAGAGTTTGGTGCAACTTGGCGCCATCCCCCTTTCCAGTGCATTCTGTTTACCTTCAACTAAACAAGTCAGTTTAAAGCACAACCATCTTGTAATGTCTAGTGGTCATGAGAGTCTCAGTTAAGCCGCCACCTTATATTACAACAGCTTTATTAATACTGCTCTTTCTTATCCTCAGATTAGCCAGGTATCCAACTGTCTATATTATTACACTTTATCATAACTTGCTTTTTGTTTGAAACAGATCCGTTCCTGTGCTGATGTTGTAATAAAATCAAAAGATGAGCTTTTAGATGAAGACAAGGGCAATGTGAAAAAATGTGAAATTAACTATGTGTAAGTACCACAATAGTTTTGAGCGCGATTGTAGTAGTTCACAGTATAACATGCATGTATTTATATTTTAAATTACTGAGGGTAAAGAGGACAAATAACTGAGCATATTAAATCATCATCTCATTGGCAGATCAAGGTTCTTACCCAGAAAGAGAAAATAATCCTTCATTTTCCTTAGTGCCAGGTACCCAGTATAAATTAGTTTGGATAGTTTATACAGTCCGCAGTACATAACTTAATGCTGTTAAGGCTACCTTTCTGAGGCAGAGCAGGGGACCAGCATGAAACTATCACACAGTAGGGGTCATGTGTTGATTTTATGTTTGGAATAGCAGATATATCTATATGACCTGATTATGCTTGGCGAAAGGGAGAATATGCCTACCTTTATTTTTTAAATGTATGGCTGGAATAACATCATTTAATGCCAAAATATCTTTTACGTCACATACTTTAGAAATTCTGATTAACATGGGGATTCTAGCAGGAAAGTGGAATTGATATTGAAGTTCAGCCTTAATCTTATTGAATGGCCGGAGCAGGCTCTAGAGGCCATAGGGTCTATTGCTACTCTTTCTAACAATTACCTGCCTATTAGCTTTGAGTAATTTCTCTACATGGACCCCTAAATCTCTGCTTTTCCATATTCCCAACTTCCCACTATTTAGAAAATATTTTGATCTATCCAAAGTTAATGACCTTGCATTTCACCACAGTTCCATCTGTTACAATTCTGCATACTTGCTTAATCTGTCTCATTACCACTTTGTAACTTTCTGTTCGCATTTGCGCTACTTACAGTGAGGTCTAATTTAGCATCATTGATTATTTCCTGTAATAAATGTTCTTCACATCAAACTCAATCCCACGGTTTTGTAAGTTGTACTGATGCCAGTTCTCCTCTGCTTAGATAGCCTGTGCGGAGTCTGCACGTTCTCCCTGTATCTGCGTGGGTTTCCTCCGGGTGCTCCGGTTTCCTCCCACAGTCCAAAGACATGCATGTTAGGTAGATTGGCCATGTCAAATTGCCCTTGGAGACCAAAAAGGTTAGATGGGGTTATTAGGTTACAGGGATAGGGCGGAAGTGATAGCTTAAGTGGGTCGGTGCAGACGCGATGGGCCGATTGGCCTCCTTCTGCACTATATGTTCTATATTATAACATGATCACTTGGTTAAAATCTGAACTATTCATTCCTGGAGTCTCTGCTTTTCTAAAGTAAATAGTTCCAGTCTAAGTCTGTCCTGATAACTGTCAATACGCAATCCAAAATTAAATTGGATTTATCATGTTTGGTTTCACAGAGAATTAGAGTACATTGCAAAAAAAGGTTACGCATAAGAACAGCAACAATCCAGTGTTGTAAGATTTGAAAAAAATGAGTGAGAAATAAATTTGAATGCACCATGGTATTGTGCAGCTGTTTGTTTTGTGCTAAAGGCTTATTTCAGGTTCCCTGTGTAATTCCTCTGTTGCAGAAAGAAATTCCAGAGCTTTCAAGACCATAAACTTAGAGTAAATGTAGAGGACAGTAAACTGCTAAAGAAAGCCAGGCAAGACGGTACTTTCCATGAGGCCTTGCTAGACAGGTATGTGCTTGAGTTTTGAAATGTAGCAACGAGGGGAAAAGCCTTCTCATTTCATCTCTTCGTATCATAGATTCATAGAATGGTTACAGCAGAAAGCTGTTCGCCTCTTCGTGTTCATGTCAGCTGCAAGAGCAACTCCGCTAGTTCCACACCCCAGCTTTTCCCCGTAGTCCAGCAAATTATTTTCTCGTCGGATAATTAGCCATTTTGAAAGACCCAATTGATTCTGCCCCCACCATTTCCAGGCTGTGTATTCCAGATCCTAACCACATTTCATAGAATTTTCATAGAATAACTACATGCTGCATAAAAATGTATTTCCTCATTCAATTGTAAATCCAGTGGCTCAACTGTCCCCTCTTTCACTATGACTGGCACAATCATCAAAATTGATTACATTTTCATGACTTTTCCTTCTTCTGTTTTGCTCTGCAGGCGATCCAAGATGAAAGCTGACCGATACTGTAAATGAAGCGAGGAAATTATCTTGCTATTTTTACTGGATGCATGATTTTTTTTACCTCCAAGACGGCTTGTATTCACACACAACTGACTGCTGTACAACCATCAGTATGTGTGATGTAAACCTGCCATTTTTTAATTTTTATTTTACTTTTGACGGGTGTATTATGTTGGTCGCCTTAAATGGTTATCATTGTAGATTAATTGTACTGTAAGAATGCACTGCATATATGTTACATTCACTTTCATGGTAGTGATCGAGTGAACTACATTTCCACTAAATCTGTACTCTGGAGGTTCATCCAAGGAAGTGAAGAATGAAAGGCGAGCTCAAACAAAGAATCTTTCTCAGCATAATATAAAATGTATTGTTCTGTGGGCAACATTCATAATGTCTGAATTCGTTCCATTATTAATTCCTTCCATTTCATATTTGCTGATTCTCAGTCTATACTGTTATCCTGTCAGTGATTGAAGTCTTAATTTTGGGATGCAGACAAACCAGATGTCAAAAAACCTCAGTGTATTAAACATATATTAAATTCTGTATAAAATGAAGATGAAGCTTCTGCTATTCTGATTTCTTTTCAAATATAGGCTTCAGAAAGAAAAATGCACACAAACTAGCAGGAGTTTGTTGGAAGACAACAGAGATTAACAGAGCCGCAGTTTAATCTATTCCCTCCTTAAAAGAGAATGCGTTGGATTTTCCCATAAATTTGTCAGAGTGTCAGGCTCTTACTGAAAACCAGCCTGTACCTCTCAGATGCGCAGACTATTTTTAGTCACTCTGACACAAATAAAATCTGGAGGCATGGTTTATGCCATCTGTCAGGGTGAGTTTTTTTTAATTTGTTCATGGGATGTGGGTGTCGGTGGCTAGGCCAGCATTTATTGCCCATCCCTGAGGACATTTAAGAGTCAACCACATTGCTGTGGACCTGGAGTCACATGTAGGCCAGACCAGTAAAGATAACAGATCTCCTTCCCTAAAGGATATTAGTGAACCAGTTGGGTTTTTACAACAACCGACAATAGTTTCATGGTCACCATTACACTTTTAATTCCTGATTTGTATTGAATTCAAATTTCACCATCTGCCAGGATGACAATCGAACCCGGGTCCCCAGAGCATGACTCTGGGTCTCTGGATTACTAGTCCAGCGACAATACCACTATGCCACTGTCTCTCCCTGGTCCTGGTAGAGCCCTTGGACAAGAGCTCCCCAACTAGCACTGAAGTTAAACTCCCTCTCACAAACTCTGAGGACCCTCTCCCCCACAAGCATCGAATGACCCCTCCCCCACCCCAGATATCAGAGGCTCTCTCTTTCTCCCCACCCCCACATCACACAAGTATCGAGGCTCTCTCTCCCACACCACCGTGGTAGTATCGCAGGCACTCAACTTCACAGAGAGGTTTTCTCCGGCTTATCACTGGCAGGCACCCCCACCCTTCAATGGTAAGTCCCCCTGTCTCCTCTTACCCCCCCCCCCCCCCCCAACACAAAACAAAACCCCTACCAGGGGGCCCACCACTGGCACAGGTTGCCAGACTTCCTGTGCATGCCCCCCCCTCCCCCTGGGGGCTATAATTACATTGGTGCCCCCAGCGGAATCCCCTCTACTGAATCCTGTTCACCTGGAGCTGCTGTCACGTCGGCAGGTTTTGAGATTTAGTGAGAGGCAATCATTTGGCGGGGAGGCCTGTTAATAGTATTCCATAGAATTCCTACAGTGCTGAAAGAGACCATTCGGCCAATTGAGTCTGCACTGACCCGCCGAAAGAGCCCTTTACCTAGGCCCACTTCCCTGCCTTATCCCCGTAACTCCATGCATTGAGCATGGCTAATCCACCTAACCTGCACATCTTTGGATTGTGGGAGGAAACCGGAGCATTCGGAGGAAACACATGCAGACACTGGGAGAACGGGGTGTTGGGTGATTGAGGAATGGGCCAAGGTGTTACTGAGGGAATGGTCCTTTGGAATATTGAAACGTGTGAGCAAGAAGAGTTTGGTGGTAGCATCACACAGTCGCATATATGGCTGGTGGTTTGGAAGGTGAGGGCAAAGATAACCCTCTTGTGATTCTCGAAGGGAAGGGAAGGCGCGTAGGCAGAGTGATACAAATGGAACAGACAAGATTGAGGACTCTGGATTGGATTGGATTTTGTTCATTGTCACGTGTACCGAGGTATAGTGAAAAGTATTTTTCTGCGAGCAGCTCAACAGATCATTAAGTACATAAAAAGAAATTAAAATAAAAGAAAATCCATAATAGGGCAACACAAGGTATACAATGTAACTACATAACACCAGCATCGGGTGAATCACACAGGGGTGTAGTGTTAATGAGGTCAGTCCATAAGAGGGTCGTTTAGGAATCTGGTAACAGCAGGGAAGAAGCTGTTTTTGAGTTTGTTTGTGCGTGTTCTCAGACTTGTATCTCCTGCCCGATGGAAGATGTTGGAAGAGTGAGTAAACTGCGTGGGAAGATCTTTGAGATTATGCTGCCCGCTTTCCCCAGGCAGCGGGAGCTGTAGATGGAGTCAATGGATGGGAGGCAGGTTCATGTGATGGACTGGGCTGTGTTCATCACTCTGAAGTTTCTTGCGGTCTTGGGCCGAGCAGTTTCCATACCAGGCTGTGATGCAGCCTGAAAGGATGCTTTGTATGGTGCATCTGTAAAAGTTGGTAAGGGTTAATGTGGACATGCTGAATTTCCTGAGGAAGTTAACCATAATGGAACGTCAAATGGATTCAAAATGTCAACTGTGTTTTTCTCTCCACAGATGCTGCCAGACCTGTTGAGTTGATCCAGCATTTCCTGTTTTTTTAATTTCAAATTGCCAGCATCCGCAGTATTATGCTTTTATTTTAATGGAGGGGTATATCCTTGGTTGAGGGAAAAGGAGGACATTGGAAGCAGTGGTTAGAAAAATGGCACCATAAGAACTGATGCAATGAAGACAGAAACTGAGAAATTGAAAAAGGGTTATTATAGGGAGTGGTGTAGACCTGTCCCCAAGCTTTCTGGGGGAAATGGCCAAATTACAAGAGACCCTGTAGCCTGATGAGAAATTTGGCCAAGTAGCAAGATCCTAAAGAAATCGGAGGTCTAGAGAATTTCTGGAAATGCAGTTTCTTCAACAGGATGATGACCACCACTAGCCTCAAAAGGAGATTGTTAACAGCTAAGGCAAAATATAACAGCTACGTGACAAACAAAGCTGACAGATGATTGAAACCAGGCAACTGGAGACAGTGAGAAAGGGGTCACATCGCCTTTTGTAGTCAGAGAAACTGTTAATCTGGAAGCTGTTTAGGTATAATGGAACAATTGGATCCTGTTCACTAGATCTGTGAAACGCCCTCGAGTAGTCAGGATAATAAAACTGACATCATCGAACCATCGAAACTGGAAGAAGTGGAGGGCACGGTGGCACAATGGTTAGCACTGCAGCCTCACACAGCTCCAGGGACCCGGGTTCAATTCCGACCTCGAGTGACTGTCTTATGTGGAGTTTGCACTTTCTCCCCATGCCTGCGTGGGTTTCCTCTGGGTGCTCCGGTTTCCTCCCACAGTCCAAAAATGTGCAGGTTAGGTGTGTGGCCACGCTAAATTGCCCCTTAGTGTCCAAGGGTTAGGTGGGGTTACAGGGATATGGGGTGGAGGTGGGGTGATCTTTCAAGGGCCACTGTACACTCAATGGGCCAAATGGCCTCCTTATGGACTGTTGATTGTTGAAAAAGCAAGGACTTGAAGCTTCATCAACGAGAACCCAGGGAATAACCATCTTAGGAAGAGTACCCTGAGTCAAGGGCTCGGTGACAGTAAAGGACCTTTCCAGAAAACCTGACCAGCTGACTGACTGGGGTGATATTTGAGTTTGAGTTGAGTAACAGTTATCACTTATTCAGTTAAAGTCTGCGTGAAGCTCTCTGCTCAATGTAGATGCTAAAATATTGGCCAAGCTCTTGGCTGCTAGGATTGAGGACTGTGTGCCGGACATTATTATGGAAGATCAAACCGGGTTCGTCAAGGGCAGGCAGTTGGCTAACCTAAGAAGGCTGCTGAATGTGATTATGATGCCCCCGGAGAGTAGGGAGGCAGAGGTAGTTGTGACAATGGATGCCGAGAAGGCTTTCGACTGGGTTGAGTGGAACTACTTACGGGAGGTGCTGGGACGATTTGGGTTCGGGGAGGGCTTTATCGACTGGGTCAGATTGTTGTACCAGGCTCCGGAGGCTAGTGTAAGGACGAATAGGACGACATCTGACTATTTTAGACTGTACCGAGGGACAAGGCAGGGGTGCCCCCTCTCCCCACTGCTGTTTGTGCTAGCAATAGAGCCGCTGGCAATTGCCCTGAGAGCTTCTAGGGGTTGGATGGGGCTGGTCCCGGGGGGGGGGGGGAGGACACACAGAGTTTTGTTGTACGCCGACGACCTGCTCTTATACATCACGGATCCAGTGGCTGGGAAGGATGAAATCATGGGAATCCTGAGTGAATTCGGCCGGTTCTCGGGGTATAAACTGAACATGGTAAAAAATGAGTTGTTTGTAGTCCAGACGAGAGGTCGGCTGAGGGGGCTGCCATTTAGGTTAGTAGAGGACAGTTTTAGATACTTGGGAATACAGGTGGTGCGGGACTGGGGCTGGTTGCACAAGCTGAACGTACCTTGGTTGGTGGGGCAAATGAGGGTCGAGTTCCGGAGGTGGGATGCGCTCCCGCTGACACTAGCGGGAAGAGTAGACGGTTAAAATGACAGTCTTCCCAAGATTCCTGTTTGTATTCCAGTGTCTCCCCATTTTCATCCCGTGGTCTTTTTTCAAGAAGGTCAATAAAATGATTATGGAATTTGTGTGGGCGGGAAAGTCCCCGCGGGTGAGGAGATTGATGCTTGAGAGGAACCGAGGAGAAGGGGGCTGGCGCTGCCAAACATTAGTAATTACTACTGGGCGTCCAACATAGCTATGATAAGGAAGTGGATGGTGGGTGCGGGGACGGTTTGGGGGCGGATGGAGGCCGCATCGTGGGGCACCAGTTTGGCAACCCTGGTTACGGCGCTCCTGCCAGCACGGTACTCCACCAGCCCTACAGTGGTGGCGACTTTGCGGATCTGGGGCCAATGGAGGAGGCATGTGGGGGAAGTGAGAGCATCGGTTTGGTCCCCAATTTGCGAAAATTACCGGTTTGTCCCGGGGAATATGGAAGGTGGGTTCCGAACATAGCGGAGGGCTGGGATTGAGAGGATGGGGGACCTGTTCTTGGAAGGGAGCTTCCCGAGCATGGCGCTAGAGGGGAAATTTGGGCTGGCGATAGGGAATTATTTCAGGTACTTGCAGGTGCAGGACTTTCTACGCAGACAGATTCCATCCTTCCCACGCCTGCCACTTGGGGGGGGATCCAGGACAGGATAGTATCTAGTGGATGTGTGGGTGAAGGTCTCAGATATATACAAAGAACTTATGGGGGCAGAGGAGTCGCAGACCGAAGAGCTGAAGCTTAAGTGGGAAGAGGAGTTCGGAGGTGAGATAGAAGAGGGCTTAAGGGCGGAGGCGTTGAGCAGGGTAAACGCAACCGCAACATGTGTTGGGCTCAGCCTGATTCAATTCAAGGTCATCCACCGGGCCCACATGACAGTGGCCTGGATGAGTAAATTCTTTGGATTGGAGGACAGGTGCACCAGATGTTCGGGAGGACCAGCGAACCATGTCCATATGTTCTGGACATGTCCAAAACTCAGAGGGTACTGGCAGGGATTCGCGGACATTATGTCCCGGGTACTGAAAACAAGGGTGGTGATGAGTCTGGAGGTGGCAGTTTTTGGGGTTTCGGAGGACCCGGGAATCGAGGAGGAGAGAGAGGCCGACGTTCTGGCCTTTGCTTCACTGGTAGCCCGGCAACAAATTCTGCTGGCAGGAAAGCCCCCGAAGTCTGAGGCCTGGCTATCGGATATGGCGAGCTTTCTCGGTCTGGAGAAAATTAAGTTCGCTCTGAGGGTGTCACTGTCAGGGTTCGCCCGGAGGTGGCAACCATTTATCGACTCTTCGCGGAAAATTAATCGTCAGCGGGGGGGGGTTAGGGCACCGTAGATTAGGGGAGTAGTTAGGCGGGTCCTTGTGGGAGGGGAGCTGGTTTTTGCACTATGTTGATTGTTCTTTGCACACTGTTTTGTATTGTTGTTGTTTACTATGCCAAAATGCCGCAATAAAATTGTTTATCAAAAAAAAGTCTGCGTGAAGGGTTTTTATTAAGGGTTAAGTATTAGTCTGTGTGATAATCAACTGCATAAGAGTCTGTTTGACACATTTGATCAGAATAAAGTAAACTTGATTCAAGAATACTTGGGTAAGTAGTTTGTGTGATGTGTCAGTTGTGACCCCTGTCCAGGAGGGCAAACTGGAGAAGCATAACTGAGGTAACTGTGGTTTTATCATGGACGTTAAGCAATACTTTAACCCCAGAATTGGAGCTTAAGTAATCGGTTTAACCGGTTCTTGCTCCATGGAACAGATTTCCTGTTATCTTAACTTTTTCTCCCCTTTTCCCACCATTTCCAACACCCTCCCTTATTTTAAGAGTTTCCTGTCCCTGTCATCCAATCCCTCTATACCCACATTACCTACCAGGACAGCCTGATATATTAGAAATGTCAAAATACAAATTTGGATTTTGTTTGTCGCGTGTACTGAGGGACAGTGAAAAGTATTTTTCTGCGAGCAGCTCAACGGATCATTAAGTACATGAAAAGAAAGGAAATAGAAGAAAATAATACAATCATACAGGCAATCTCGAGTGCTTCGTTTCATTATATTTGCTGCAGCATTCACCTAGATAGCATGACATTTAATTAAACATTCAGAGCCAAGGAGGTATTCCACTGGTTCAGTGTGAGATAGAGGGAGAGGTTTAAACTTGCTGATCAATATGAGGCTGGAATGCTTATCAGGGTTTAACCAAGCTGTGCTGGGTAGATGGGCGTGGGGCAGGTTCCCACCCACAACTTGTTGACCCGCAGGTTTCTACACAGTAAACACTGACAGTCGCTGTGAAATGAGAGATTAATTGGGATTGTTATTGCGCAGCACCATTGAGTGTTTTTTTGTCCGAGGCCTCCCTCTCTTCCTGTCTCCGCCCCCCCCCAGTCGCTGTGAGAAGAGCTGCCGGGTTGAGAGAGAGATCAGCAGCCGGAGGATGAGATTGGGACCGGGAGCGGGGAGGAAGATGCGGGGGCAGAGCTGTTGCTTGCTGTTGGCTGCTCTCCCCCTCTGTACTCTGGCACAGTTCGTGCCGCCGGTGAGTGACTGCGCTGTTGGCGGGGGCCGCGGAACCTGGGGGCGCAGTTCCGGCTTTCCGCAGCACTGTGGGGAAGGGACGGGCTGCTCTGGACCGCCTGCGACTCAGCACAAAGGTGTCCATCCAAACAGGTGTCCTGAACTCGAGTGCTCCTCACGGGGGTGCCCCAGTCTCCCTTTGGGGGGCTTTTGTTGAATGTTCTTCAATCCCGCAATTCTCACTATTTTCGGGGAGCAAAAGTGTAGCTAGTAGTTAGATGTTGAACTGACCCACTGTTTTATTCTTCTCTGGTAGTTTTCCCGACGTGTTTGGGAATGGTGGCGGTGTTTAACTTTTCATTGCCTTCACCAGCACTCTTGTTATTTGTGTATTTTGTTCCCCAAGATTATCGCATAAATGCTTCTTTAAATTTGGCCACGTTTTTGTTAACATCCAAACGTACTTATTGCAATGGTCCACTGACTGGTCTCCCCAATTTACAACATCCCATTAACTTCAACCTATCCAGAAGGTTTCCATGTCTTAACTGGGCCTGCCAACATTCCTGACGATGTGCTTTTTGATCATGTGCACTGTTCATGTGATATTTGATCACTTGACATTTTGCCTGTTTGCAAATGTTGCAGTGACCTTAAATTGTGTGTCAGTACACTATCACAACGTCATGGCTAAAATTTGGGGGATTTGCTTTGTCGAGAAATGAAGAATACTATTTCTTATTTTTTAATAAACATTTTATTGAGGTATTTTTGGTATAGTAACAAAACAAAATACACCATATACATGAAACCATAAACATAGCGCAAAAGCCATTTATCTCTCATACAGGTCCCCCCACCCTTAATGACCCCCTACTCGAATCTACACTTACCCCCCCCCCCCCCCCCCCCCCGAGTCTGCTGACGATTAATTTCTCGCAAGGAAGTCGATGAACGGTTGCCACCTCCGGGTGAACCCTAACAGTGACCCTCTCAAGGCAAATTTGATTTTCTCCAAACAGAAAACTAGCCATGTCCGATAGCCAGGTCTCTGACTTCAGGGGCTTTGAGTCCCTCCATGCCAATAGTATCCGTCTCCGGGCTACCAGGGAAGCAAAGGCCAGAGCGTCTGCCTCTTTCTCCTCCTGGATTCCCGGGTCTTCCGATACCCCGAAAATCACCACCTCTGGACTCAGCGCCACCCTTGTTTTTAACACCGTGGACATGACGTCCGCAAACCGCTGCCAAAATCCCCGAAGCTTTGGACATATCCAAAACATGTGGACATGGTTCGCTGGTCCTCCCGCACATTTTGCGCACCTGTCTTCCACCCCAAAGAATCTGATCAGCCGGGCCCCTGTCATGTGAGCCCGGTGAACAACCTTAAACTGTATCAGACTGAGCCTGGCACATGTTGCAGACGTGTTGACTCTACTCAACGCGTCTGCCCACAGACCATAGACCATCCTCTATCTCACCTCCCAGCTCCTTCTCCCACTTGCGCTTCAGCTCCTCAGTCTGCGTCTCCTCCGACCCCATAAGCTCCTTATAAATGTCCGAGACGCTCCCTTCTCCTACCCACCCTCTGGAAACTACCCTGTCCTGAATCCCCCTTAGTGGTAGGAGCAGGAAGGTTGACAGCTGTTTACGAAGGAAGTCTCACACCTGCAGATACCTGAATTTGTTTCCCCTCGCCAACCTAAACTTCTCCTCCAGCACCCTCATGCACGGAAAGCTCCCCTCTATAAACATCTTCCCCATCCTCTCAATCCCTGCTCTCCGCCATATCCGGAACCCCCCGTCCATACTCGCCGTGGCAAACCGGTGATTATCACAGATTGGGGCCCAGACCAATGCTCCCACATGCCGCCTCCACTGGTCCCAAACTCTCAGGGCGCCACCACCACTGGACAGGTGGAGTACCGTGCCAGTGGGAATGGCAGAGGCGCAGTTACCAATGCCCCCAAACTGGTGCCCTTGCATGAAGCCGCCTCCATACGGACCCATGCTGACCCCTCCCCCACCACCCACTTCCTGACCATGGCTATATTAGCCGCCCAGTGATCGTTGCTAAAATCTGGCAGCGCCAGCCCGCCCTCTCCCCAACTCTGCTCAAGCATTACCTTCCTTACTCGCGGGGTCTTGCCCGCCCAGACGAAGTCCGTGATCTCTCTTTAAAAAGGACTGAGGAATAAAGATGGGGAGACACTGAAATACAAATAGGAATCTTGGGAGGACCATCATCTTCACCGTTTGCATCCTCCCAGCCAGAGACAACGGAAGCACGTCCCATTTCCGAAAATCGTCCTTCATTTGGTCCACTAGCTGGGCCAGATTCAATTTATGCAGCCAGTCCCATTCCCGCGCCACTTGAATGCCGAGATACCTCAAGTTTCCCTTTACTAACCTAAATGGCAGCTCTCCCAGTTGCCTCTCCTGTCCCCTCACCTGGACCACAAACATCTCACTCTTTCCCATATTAAGCTAATACCCCGAAAACCGGCCAAATTCCCCGAGAGTCCTCATGATTTCTTTCATCCCCTCTACTGGGTCCGAAACGTACAGAAGTAGGTCATCCGCATAGAGCAAAGCCCTGTGCTCCACTAACCCCACCACCCGGACCAGTCCTCACCAGCCCCTCAAAGCTCTCAGAGCAATTGCCAACGGCTCTATAACCAACGCAAACAACAATGGGGAGAGGGGGCATCCCTGTCTCATCCCCCGGTGCAGTCTAAAATAGGCCGATGTTGTCCTATTCGTCCGTACACATGCCACAGGAGCCTGACACAGTAACCTGACCCAGTCAATAAAGCCCCGCCCGAATCCGAACCGTCCCAGTATCTCCCACAGATAGTTCCATTCTACCCGATCAAAAGCCTTTTCTGCATCCATTGCGATCACTACCTCCATCTCCCTACCTTCCAGGGGCATCATGATCACATTTAACAGCCTTCTTACATTGGCCACCAACTGCCTGCCCTTAACAAACCCCAATAACGTCCGGAACACAATCCTCGATCCTGGAGGACAAGATTTTGGCCAGCAACTTGGCTTCTACATTCAAATCAGCCTGTAGGACCCACACAGCTCTGGGTTCTTGGCCCGCTTACGAATCAGCGAAATTGTTGCCTGTGACATCGTTGGGGGCAACACCCCTCTTTCCCTTGACTCATTGAACATCCTCAACAACACCGGCCCCAATATCCCGAGAACGTTTTATAAAACTCCACTGGGTACCTGTCTGGACCCGGGACCTTACCCGCCTGCATGGCCTTCAAGCCCTCCACTATCTCCTCCAGCCCGATTGGGGCCCCCAGCCCTTCTACCCGCTCCCCGTCCACCTTTGGGAAATTCAGCCCCTTCAAAAAGTGCCTCAGCCCCTCCGGCCCCATAGGGGGTTCCGACCTGTACAGCCTGCTGTAGACATCCCTAAATGCCTTATTCACCGCTACTGAATCACCAACCAGGTTCCCATCTCCATCCTTTACTTTCCCTATCTCCCTAGCTGCCTCCCTCTTCCTGAGCTGCTGTGCAAGCATTCTGCTGGCCTTCTCTCCATGTTCATAGATCGTCCCCCTCACCTTTCTCAGCTGCTCCACTGCCCTCCCTGTGGTCAGCAAGCTAAACTCCTCCTGTAACCTCCGCCGTTCTCTTAAATGCCCTGCCTCTGGGGTCTCCGCACACCTCCTATCAACCTGTAGTAACTCCTTTGCCAGTCTGTCCTTCTCTGCCCTGTCCACCTTCTCCCTATGGGCCCGTATCGAGATCAGCTCCCCTCTGACCACCGCCTTCAGTGCTTCACACACCACCGCTGCTGAAATTTCCCCCGTGTCGTTGACCTGCAGGTACCTCTGAATACATTTCCTCAGCCGCTCGCACACCCCTTCAACCGCCAAAAGTCCCACATCTAACCTCCAGTGCAGGTGCTGGTTACTGTCTTTACTAACCTGCAGGTCAACCCAGTGCGGAGCACGGTCTGAGATTGTAATCGCCGAGTACCCCGTGTCCACCACTCCAGCCAGCAAGGCCCTGCTCAAAATAAAGAAATCAATCCGGGAATACACTTTATGTACGTGTGAGTAGAAGGAGAGCTCCTTCATGCTCAGCTGCCCAAATCTCCATGGATCCACCCCCCACCCCATCAGCTCCATGAACCCTCTTAGTTCCTTTGCCATTGCTGGCATCCTGCCCGTTTTCGAGCTTGACCGGTCCAAGCCAGGGTCCATAGCTGTGTAGAAGTCCCCTCCCATGACCAACCTGTGCGTGTCGAGGTCCGGTATCTTCCCCAGCATCCTCTTTATAAACTCAACATCATCCCAATTTGGCGCTTAAACATTTACTCATACCACCTGCACCACCTATAGCTTCCCACTTACCATAATGTACCGACCTCTCGCGTCCGAGAGTATTCTACCCGCCTCAAACACCACCCGCTTATTGATCTGGATCGCGACCCCTCTAGTCGTTGAATCTAGTCCCTAGTGAAAGACCTGATTGATCCAGCCTTTCCTCAGTCTCACCTGGTCTGTAACTCTATGGTGCGTCTCCTGCAACATTACCTCGTCTGCCTTCAATCCCCTAAGATGTGCAAACACACGTACCCTTTTGACCGTCCCATTTAACCCTCGAACATTCCAGGTGATCAGCCTAGTTGGGGGGCTCATTGCCCCCCCCACCCCCCTGCTGATCAGCCATCCCCTTTTTTAGGCCAGCCTCCAGCCCGTGCTCCGTGCCTCCACCGGTCCATCCCCAGACAGCCCCCAACCTCCTCTCTGTCCCTCAGCCCAAGTCCTTCCCTAAGAATACTATTTCTAGAACAAATAAAAAATAAACATTTCAGGATAAGAAATGTTTAAATTAATACAACTTCTGTGATGTTTTCCCTGTATTGATCACAATGAGAAACATCAAGTAAATCCAGTGATTCCACAAACACGTCATTGATATAAGTAACTTTTAACTAATTTACAATATGCAGCAAACTACAAAAAGAATGAAGAAAACTAAAACCAAACCAATCCTAACTTCAAGGATGTGTGGTTCAGTCCTTGGATAAGCACCAAAACTATCTGATTCCTATGCACATTATGACACAGGCTGACATGAACCCTTCCCCTCCAGTCTGTGTTGCTCTCTCCCTCCCCCAGTTTGCTTTACTTCCTTCAAATATTTAACCAGTTCCTTTTTGTGAGTTTCTATATTGTGTGCAATAATCATGTTTCATTTACAACGTGCATTTCTAATGAAATTGAACTTGCCTGGCTAAATGGGCACATTGCAGAAGCCCGCATGATAACTTTTAAGACGCGTGCTTATCCTGTTTTGTATCCATCCACTATCTCCATAAAACATCCCAAGATCCTGTATGTAAAGAACATTCAGTTTGAGTAACTTGCTTTGGGGGAGAGGGAGGGAGTGAGGTGAGAGTGGAAGAGGTGATTTAATATAAATGAAGGGTCCATAGCTGAAATGATAACTCATCTGTTCTTCACTATTGGTGACCATACCTCCAATTACCTAGGAATCCAGCTCTGGAATTCCCTCCCTGTACCTCTCTGCCTTTTCATCTCACTTTCCTTCATTAAGACACCCCTTAAAAACTAACTCTAACCAAGATTTTGATCATCTGACCTAATATCATCTTGCTTAATGTCCTGATTTGTCTTATAATGGTTGTGTTAAAGGTGCTATATTAACGTAAGTTGTTTTCCACTGATGCTATTCCACTATATGCTGAGTATTTACAGCTTTTTCTGTATTTACTACACAATTCATAGTTATTTCTGTTTTAGCAGTGTGACCATGGAAATGACAAGATTGACTGCAGTGTGCTTGAATTTTCAAAAGTGCAGTTGACAAGTTAAAATATTTCCTGGTAATGCGGATTTTTATAAAGTTACACTCCTGGAGTGGAAGTAACCAGGATTAAGCTGATATTCACTGGGTAAATGTGCTTTGTATTCACTGACTGGATGATTCTCGACCTGTTCAGTTGACTGGAATATAAACAAATGTGCTGAAATAAGGAAGTGACAAAATTCTGAAGTTAGAGTCTAAATTGAGAATCGTGAAAATTGCACAATAGAAATTGGCTGTTCTGCTCAACTAGCCTGTCTGTAGCAATGCTAATTCGACATTTGGAAATTATTTGCAATAACCTTGAATTTTTTAAAATCCTTTCAAATTTTTGCTCTAGTCTCTGATAGAGGTGTGCCAAAAAACAGCAAACTCTAATAACCTCTAATAGCCTTGCCCGTGGTCAACCTGTCAAACTACCCCTGCAACCTCTTCCTCTCTGCCAACAACTGCTTCGTGGGGGCCCCCGAGTATCTCCTATCCACCTCAATTATCTCGTCCAACAGACACCCGTGCTCCTCCCTCTTTCTCCTGTCCCTAATAACGTCTGTGGGTATTGACAAAGTTCTGCGAACATCTTCCTCTAGGGATAACTGATTCAATGCTACCCTTTTCCTTTTCCAGACACTGGTAATTATCTTTCACTGTGTAAGCTCTTGAAACCTTTCATAATTAGATCCCACATCACATTATCTGATCCAATGAGCTCCAATGTTTCACTACATAACCTCTTGATCCCAATAGCATTCCAGTAGATTTGTGTTGTACTGTATACATTTCCATGGCTCAATGGATGAAGCGAAGATTAAAAAGTGCTGTGTGAGGAGTCGGTTTGAAGTCCAGATTTGGCCGACTTGGCTTCCAGTGGCAAAAAAATAGAAGTGAGAGATCCAGGATGAAACCTCTGGCTGCTCATGGATTTTGCAGCTATTTCAGGCTCTGGTTGAGTTTGTGTCTTAGAGGACTTGGAATGGAATCACAACATTGCAGAAGGAGGCCATGCAGCCCATCGGTTATGCACCAATACCCTCGAAAGAGCACCCCACCCAGGCACATGCCCATGCCCCCACCCTATCCCTGTAACACAGTAACCCTGTCTAACCTTTTAGACACAAAGGAGCAATTTAGCCAATCATCCTAACCTACACATCTTAGGACTGTGGAAGGAAACCAGAGTACCCGGAGGAAACCCACACACATGCGGAGAAGGTGCAAACTCCACACAGTTTGGACTGTGAAAGGAAACCGGAGCACCCGGAGGAAACCCACACAGACACAAGGAGAAGGTGCAAACTCAACAATGCCACCTGTGGTTGGAATTGAACCCGGGTCCCTGTTGCTGTGAGGCAGCAGTGCTAATCACTGTGCTGCCCATGTGAAGAGGCTATTTGTCTAGCCTCTTGTGAACATTTCAAATCACACCAGAACTAGGAGCAGGTGCTTTTTGTTTTGTTGTATCGAGGTTACTACAAGCAGAGGGACTGGGCTATGACAATATTGACAAGCGGAATTCTACTAGTTCTACCTCCATCGTGCCCAACACTTTGATGCCTGGATGTCTGAAGGCCATGGGGTACCCAAGACCATACTTTCCAGTCTGTACCAGGTGCTGGGGCCCAAAACTGTCTAAAATGCTGTTGTCCTAATGATCATTTTGAAGTTTAATATCTTTTACTTAAACTTTCTAAGCACCCCAGTTAGGCAATTAACCTAGTGTTGTAGCAACGTTGTACTGTGCAATTCCTGTCTCGCCACTCTTCCTATGTAAGTCACCCTGACTCCAAGATTTGGGCAGCACGGTAGCACAGTGATTAGCACTGTTGCTTCACAGCTCCAGGGTCCCAGGTTTAATTCCCGGCTAGGTTCACTGTCTGCGTGGGTTTTCTCCGGGTGCTCCGGATTCCTCCCACAAGTCCCGAAAGATGTGCTTGTTAGGTACTTGGGACATTCTGAATTTTCCCTCTATGTACCCGAACAGGCGCCAGAATGTGGCGACTAGGGGCTTTTCACAGTAACTTCATTGCAGTGTTAATGTAAGCCTACTTGTGACAATAAAGATCATTATTATTGCGTGTTTCCACCAGTAAAGCAGGGCTCTCGAGTTTTTGCTGCTTTATCATTCTGTCACTTGTTTCCCTATGTTCTCTAGTCGTATTGGCTTACAAAAAATAGTTTGTTACCATGGGCTTCTGTTACATACAGAACACACTAGTTTTATACACCTTGGACACATCTTTTATTTGGAGAGTATTTTCAATGCCACAAAAGTAGTTTCTGGTAATTATTCAAATGGTTCTTGTTATAATGTGAAAAGAATATTCCGCATTTTCAAAACTTTTATTTTCTTTGTGCAGTACACTGAAGATTGCAGAAGAGGTACATATCCACCAACTGGCCCCACGTAAGTATATAAAATATCTTGGAATTTCTTTTATGCTGCTTTTCACGTGGCAACATTCTAGTTCATGAAGATGTGCCTCTTTTATTTACAAGCTGTGAACCTACAAGTGAGACTTAGTGATCTGACCAGTATTCAATCTTTTTTATTGAATAAACATTTTATTGAAGTGTTTTTGGTATTGTAACAACAAAATAAACAATGTACATGAAACTATAAACATAGTGCAAAAGCCATCTCCCTTCCTTACAGGTCCCACCTTTATTAACCCCCTACCCTAAGCTAAACTAACCCCCCCCCCTTCTGACGATTAATTTTCCGCGAAGAAGTCGTCGAACGGTTGCCACCTCCGGGTGAATCCTAACCGTGACCCTCTCAAGGCGTACTTGATTTTCTCCAAACAGAGAAAGCTAGCCATGTCCGATAGCCAGGTCTCCGACTTCGGGGGCTTTGGGACCCTCCATGCCAATAGTATCCGTCTCCGGGCTACCAGGGAAGCAAAGGCCAGAACGTCTGCCTCTTTCTCCTCCTGGATTCCCGGGTCTTCCAACACCCCGAAAATCGCCACCTCTGGACCCAGCGCCACCCTTGTTTTTAACACCCTGGACATTTTCAACACCGTGGACATGACATCTCCAAACCTCTGCCAAAATCCCCTGGGCTTCGGACATGTCCAGAACATTTGGACATGGTTCGCTGGTCCTCCCACACATTTGAAAAAATGAATTGGGTACTCTAAATTAAAAAAAAAAAAGATGGAGGTGGGATGGGGGCACATTGACAGTCCGGGACTTTTACGTAGGGCACAGACTGGTGACACTAGATGAACTGACAAGGAAGTGGAGGGTAGCAAAAGGACAGGAAATGAGACACCTCCAAATAAAACACTTCCTCCGCAAAGAGACGGAAGGGTACCCCGGAGCCCCAGAAACCGCACTACTAGAGGACCTGATAGGCACAAGCAGCAAGAAGCAGGGGCTATGTGGGAAAATATGCGGACAGCTACTGGACCGAGCCCGGACGCCACTGGACGAGACCAGACAAAAATGGGAGGACGAACTGGGGACAGGGGTAGGATGGGGACTCTGGAGCGAAGCACTGAGCAGGGTGAACTCCACCTCCTCCTGCGCAAGGCTAAGCCTAATGCAGCTCAAAGTGGTGCACCGAGCACACCTGACCAGAACCCAAATGAGGGGCTTGCCCCAAGCTTGCTGGGTCCTGGATAGCCTTCTCCGAGGCAATGTCCAGGGTTGTGGGGGTGAGGGTGAAGCCATGTCCGATCGTGGCAATCTTTGGGGTACTGGAGCAGCCAGAGTTATACATGGGGAAGGGGGCCAACGCCCTCTCTTTCGCTTCCCTAATCGCACGCCAGAGAATCCTGCTTGGCTGGCGATCGGCAGCACCACCCACAGCTGCAGACTGGCTCGTTGACCTTTCGGAATTTCTCCACCTGGAGAAGATTAAGTACGCCATCCGTGGGTCAGAGGAAGGCTTCCTGGATACCTGGGGGCAGTTTGTCAAAGAACAGAGAAAATTACAGCACAGGAACAGGTCCTTCGGCCCTCCCAGCCTGCACCGATCCAGATCCTTTATCTAAACCTGTCACCTATTTTCCAAGGATCTACTTCCCTCTGTTCCCCGTCCGTTCATATATCTGTCTAGATGCATCTTAAATGATGCTATTGTGCCCGCCACTACCACCTCCGCTGGCAAAGCGGTCCAGGCACCCACCACCCTCGGCGTAAAAAGCTTTCCACGCATATCTCCCTTAAACTTGCCCCTTCTCACCTTGAAATCATGACCCCTTGTAATTGACACCCCCACTCTTGGAAAAAGCTTGTTGCTATCCACCCTGTCCATAACTCTCATAATTTTGTAGACCTCAATCAGGTCCCCCCTCAACCTCCGTCTTTCCAATGAAAACAATCCTAATCTACTCAACCTTTCTTCATAGGTAGCCCCTCCATACCAGGCAACATCCTGGTGAACCTCCTCTGCACCCTCTCTAAAGCATCCACATCCTTCTGGTAATGTGGCGACCAGAACTGCATGCAGTATTCCAAATGTGGCCTAACCAAAGCCCTATACAACTGTAACATGACCTGCCGACTCTTGTACTCAATACCCCGTCCAATGAAGGCAAGCATGCTGTATGCCTTCTTGACCACTCTATCGACCTGCGTTGCCACCTTCAGGGTACAATGGACCTGAACTCCCAGATCTCTCTGTACATCATTTTTCCCCAGGACTCTTCCATTGACCATATAGTCCGCTCTTGAATTAGATCTTCCAAAATGCATCACCTCGCATTTGCCTGGATTGAACTCCATCTGCCATTTCTCTGCCCAACTCGCCATATCTATTTATATTTTACTGTATTCTCTGACAGTCCTCCTCGCTATCTGCAACTCCACCAATCTTAGTATCATCTGCAAACTTGCTAATCAGACCACCTATACCTTCGTCCAGATCATTTATGTACATCACAAACAACAGTGGTCCGAGCACGGATCCCTGTGGAACACCACTAGTCAGCTTTCTCCATTTTGAGACACTCCCTTCCACCACTACTCTCTGTGTCCTGTTGCCCAGCCAGTTCTTTATCCATCTAGCTAGTACACCCTGAACCCCATACGACTTCACTTTTTCCATCAACCTGCCATGGGAAACTTTATCAAACGCCTTACTGAAGTGCATGTATATGACATCTACAGCCCTTCCCTCATCAATTAACTTTGTCACTTCCTCAAAGAATTCTATTAGGTTTGTAAGACATGACCTTCCCTGCACAAAACCATGCTGCCTATCACTGATAAGTCTATTTTCTTCCAAATGTGAATAGGTCCTATCCTTCAGGACCTTCACCAACAGTTTGCCTACCACTGACGTCAAGCTCACAGGTCTTTAATTCCCTGGATTATCCCTGCTACCCTTCTTAAACAAAGGGACAACATTAGCAATTCTCCAGTCCTCTGGGACCTCACCCGTGCTCAAGGATGCTGCAAAGATATCGTTTAAGGCCCCAGCTATTTCTTCCCTCGCTTCCCTCAGTAACCTGGGATAGATCCCATCCGGACCTGGGGACTTGTCCACCTTAATGGCTTTTAGAATATCTGAAACTTCCCCCTTCCTTATGCCGACTTTACCTAGAGTATTTAAACATCCATCCTTAGCCTCAACATCCGTCATGTCCCTCTCCTTGGTGAATACCGATGCAAAGTACTCATTAAGAATCTCACCCATTTCCTCTGACTCCACGCATAAATTCCCTCTTTTGTCTTTGAGTGGGCCAATCCTTTCTTTAGTTACCCTCTTGCTCCTTATATACGAATAAAAGGCTTTGGGATTTTCCTTAACCCTGTTAGCCGAAGATATTTCATGACCCCTTTTAGCCCTCTATATTGCGCGTTTGAGATTTGTCCTACTTTCCCGATATTCCTCCAAAGCTTCATCAGATTTAAGTCGCCTAGATCTTATGTATGCTTCCTTTTTCATCTTAGCTAGTCTCACAATTCCACCCGTCATCCATGGTTCCCTAATCTTGCCATTTCTATCCCTCATTTTCACAGGGACATGTCTGTCCTGCACTCTAATCAACCTTTCCACATTTCAAATGTGGATTTACCCTTAAAGAGCTGCTCCCAATCCACATTCCCTAGCTCCTGCCGAATTTTGTTATACTTGGCCTTTCCCCAATTTAGCACTCTTTCTTTAGGACCACTATCGTCTTTGTCCATGAATATTCTAAAACTTAAGGAATTGTGATCGCTATTCCCAAAGTAATCACCGACTGAAACTTTAACTACCTGGCCGGGATCATTCTCCAATACCAGGTCCAGTATGGCCCCTTCCCGAGTTGGACTATTTACATACTGCTCTAACAACTCTCCTGGATGCTCCTTACAAATTCTACTCCATCTACGCCTCCAACACTACATGAATCCCATTCAATGTTGGGGAAGTTAAAATCTCCCATCACGACCACCCTATTGCTCCTACATTTTTCTATAATCTGTATACATATTTATACCTCTACTTCATGCTCGCTTTTGGGAGGCCTGTAGTAAAGTCCCCAACAATGTTAGTGCAACCTTCCTATTTCGTAGCTCTACCCATATTGCCTCAGTGCTCGAATCCTCCATCGTGCCCTCCTTAATCATAGCTGTGATATAATCTCTGACCAGTAATGCAACTCCTCCACCCCTTTTACCTCCCTCTCTATCCCTCCTGAAGCATCTATACCCTGGAATATTTAGTTGCCAGGCTTGCCCTTCCCTCAACCAAGTCTCCGTAATACCAATAACATCATAATCCAAGCCCTAAGTTCATCTGCCTTACCTGTTGCACTTCTCGCATTGAAACAAATGCACCTCAGACCACCTGTCCCTTTGCATTCATCATCTCTTCCCTGTCTACTCTTCCCCTTAGTCACATCGAGTTTATTATCTAGTACCTTACTGGCTTTAGTTGCTGCCTCTGACTTCCTAATCTGGTTCCCATCCCCCCTGCCACATTAGTTTAAAACCTCCCCAACAATGTTAGCAAAAGCACCCCCTAGGACACTGGTTCCAGTCCTGTCCAGGTGTAGACCATCCGATTTGTAATGGTCCCACCACCCCCAGAACCGGTTCCAATGTCCCAAAAATCTGAACCTTTCCCTCCTGCACCATCTCTCAAGCCACGTATTAATTCTGACTATTCTTGAATTTCTACTCTGACTGTCTCGTGGCACTGGTAGCAATCCTGAGATTCATTTCCAAAACCTGTTTGAGACCAGCAACGAGGAGTAACCTAATAAGAATGAAAAATAAAACCCACCAAGATAGATGAGGTACCAAAAGACTGTGCAACGGGGGGGGGGGGGGGGGGGGCGGGGAAGAGAGAGAGAAGGTGGGGAAGGAAAACCACGAGAGATGGGGCGGGGGGGGGACAACGGGGAAGAGGGAGGAACCATAGACCGATCCAGAGGGCAACAAAATGCACATCGGGTCAGTTAAATGAAGGACAAACTAAACCTCTGTATAATAAAGGAAATTAGCGTGGGCGAGAAAAATGTATACATACAACTGTTTATAAATATGTGAAATGCCAATAAAAAGATTTTTTTTTTAAAGTTTACATTTCTTAATTACACAGATAAGTGCTTTAGGTATTTATTTTATTTTTATTTATTTACCCTTTTATTAGTAAGCCCTACTGCTCCAGATAAACTTTGCTACTTCTGTTATAAAAATTATGAAAGAAAATGTGACAGCTACCCATTGTAAAAAGTGTTTAAAGATAAATGATGAAAACAAATAACATACTCACCAACCAATCACTACGTCGTCAGTCTTGCTCTTTTCCACGCCTTTATATTTCCTGGCTCCTCTCTCGCTCTTTTATCGTCCTGGCTCTACTCACTACCTTGCTCTTTCTTGCATCCCATTATCCTTCTAGCTCTGCTCTCAATCCCACTCTTTCCCATGTTCTTTTATCTCCCAGCTCTACTTTCTCTCATTCAAACCATCTTGCCCTCTCACAAAATGTCTCATGGGCCGCAGTCAGAGCCCTAATGGCCCACATGCGGCCCACGGGCTGCAGGTTGCCCTCCACTGAGAGAAAGAGTTTGAGCTTCCTTGGGTTTTTTTGTGCATTTTGCGGTGGATTTATAAAGTTCTTTGTGAAATATGTGCCCACGTTTTTTCATCAGTTTTAATTTTGTGGAATATAATAATAATAATAATCACTTATTGTCACAAGTAAGCTTCAATGAAGTTACTGTGAAAAGTCCCTAGTCGCCACATTCCGCCGCCGCCTGTTCAGGGAGGCCGGTACGGGAATTGAACCCGCGCTGCTGGCCTTATTCTGTATTACATGCCAGCTGTTTAGCCCACTTGCTAAACCAGCCCCTAGATATGCATCGCTGGCCAGTCCAGCATTTATTGCCCATCCCGAATTGTCCTTCAACTGAGGGGCTTGCTGAGCCATTTCAGAGGACATTTAAGAGTCAACCACATTGCTATGAATCTGGAGTCACATGTAGGCCAGACCAGATGAGGATGGCAGATTTCCTTCCCTAAAGGGGTTATTAGTGAACCAGGTGGACTTTTACAAAATTCGAAAATGATTTAATGGTCATCATTAGACATTTGCCATGGTAGCATTTATATCAGGTCCCCAGAGCATTAACCTGGGTGTCTGGATTACTAGCCCAGTGACAATACCACTATGCTACCGCCTCCCCCATGCTAAAACACAGAAACCCATGTAAATAAGAACATAATATAACTTTGGCTTCGAAAATTGTTCGTCTCTTCAGAGGTTTTGGGATACTGAATTGTACCTTGTATTTGGATCCAAGCTGTTAGTGAAGAGCTGGCAAAGTCATCCATTGCTAGCCTCCAATGAGTTTTTTGAACCTTTTCTGAACATTGAGTACTTCAACAGTCAAAATGTCTGCCTTTTATAACCGCTCCACTGTACATTTATCATTTTTATGAAGTCTAATTCAAGAATTAGAATCTTCCTTATTTTGAGTTAACAATTCTTTTTGTTCTTGGTCTCAGCATGTATTCCCCTTTTAGGTAAGGAGTTCCTGAAAGTATAATCAAAAAATATATTAGGTTATCTTGTTTTTTTGCCTGAAAGGTCTCTGGTTGTAATATCGGTATCTGTACTGTGGAATTATAATGCCATATTGCAATAAAATAGGCACTGCACTGTGTGTTCACAGGTTTAAAGGCATTGTTCCTTGGTACAAGATAAATCTTGATTCTGCTCCACGTATAAGATGGAACCAGTTGATTCATGATAAGAAAGTGGAGGTATGTAATTGTCATCTTGTGTTGGTATTTATCTCCTGTAGAAATACAAAACACAATTGACTTTTTTGGATACTTTGAGTCTGTCCAGGAAGACCCAGGTTTGCACTTCCCCAGTACAAAGCTAACATGTCTTCCAGGATGGTGTTACAGGCCATGAAATGTTACCAACTGGTTGTTACCCTGCATCTCTTTCCTCCCATCCCAATTAAAAATGTATGTGGATGCTACGTGAGGTTGAAATCAAACAAGTAAAATATTCACTATCTAGGGTTACCCGTGAATACTGGCCACTGTATACCAGAGAGCATCCAACATCAAGGAACTATACCCCAGAGGGCAGGAGATGAGCGAGTAAGCTGACAGAATGGAAAAGAAAGAGATATGAACAACATTTTACTAGAATGTATTTATCGTAGATTGAACAGCTTTAAATAACAGCTAACAATATGCATCATTTATAATTTGCATTGTGGTGTTAAGTATCCCTGTTAGAATGTAAACCTGTTTGTTTAAGGTTAATTTTAATTCTCTTCAAATTAGAAAGTGCATAACCTTGTTTCTAGTAATGTTTCAGCCCATGCTTCTCCAGGACCTGAGCACAAAAATCTAGGTTGAGGTCCTTGCCTATGAATGAAACGTTAAACCAAGACCTGGGGCAGAGTTTTCCCAATTTGAGGCTACGTTCTGTGGTGGGTGCTGGAAGGCGGTGTTTCTACTGCATCATCTGGCGAGAAAACACACCAAATCTTCCAGCTACAACCTCATTAATTATGCAATCGGGTGTTTAACGCCATATTCGGTGGCAGGGCAGGCCTGGATGTTGTGTATCCTGCTGTAGTGTCCCGGTGCCATGTTGAAAAGGCGCCCAACACCACTGATCCACTATCGAAGAAAGGAGGTGGACCTTCTGAGAAGGTGGATGGATCTCCGGGAACATTCTGTGGCTGGACAACGGACACCCTCCAGGACAGGTCATTCTGGAAGGACCACCTGCAAGTGCACCTCTGACCCACTTCTGTGGAGTTCCTAAGTTGTGGGCGCTTCCCCCATTCTGAAATCTGGAGGCAGCCCCAGGCATTGTTAAGATAAGTCCCGACATCCGAATGCCATGTTGTACGAACGTGTATCAACCCAGCATGTCCTGCTGGAATCGAGAGAAATCTGCCGTGGGGAGTTGGCCTTCATTTGTATCCCATTAACAGGGTGCAAATGAGGTTCACGCCTACCTCTGGCGGGCTTTCAAACCCACTATGGTGGGCACGAGCGGAAAATTCCACTGTAAATTCACGGCAGCATGAATCCAATTTTGCCCTCCCGCTATATTCTCCCACTGTACCCATCATCAAACATGCTGACGGGGGCTTGGGAGACTTGCCCCCTCAGATGGGAATACAGGTTCTCATGGCACTAACTCAATGAAAGGCAGGGAGCTCCCCTAATGTTCTATCCCTCAATCAACAATACATAAAATAGATTTTCTGGTCATTAGTGCATTTCTGTTGTTGGGTGTTGTGCATGTATTAGGAGCCACACTTCCTACATTCCAACAATGACTACACTTTAAATGTGCTTCATTAGATGTAAAATACTTTGAGGCATTTGGTAGTTGTGAAAAACACAATATCAATACACAGTAATCACTGACATTTGCTTTCCTTTTTCGTAAAAGATTGGTTTAACCTGCTTTCACTTCAGTACATGAGCATAAGGGTAAAAATGTTAAAGTGCATATCTTTACAATGTAAACTGAATGCTTACCAATATTGTGTACAAATGGCTGCCATAAAACCTTTTTTCTTCAAAATAAATGAGAACTGGGTCATTTTGAAAATGCTGGATCTAAGAATTGTCGCTTACTCGCTCTCGTTTTCCTCAACCCTCACCAGCTCCACCAATCATTCTCTGCTCCCTTCCTCACCGGCGCCACCAATCACTCTCTACTCTCCCTCCCATGCACCACCAATCACTCTCCCTCCCTTCCTCCACAGGACCATCAGTCACTCCCTTCTCCCTCTTTTTCTCCCTCACTGAACCACCAATCACCCTCTACTCTCCCTCCCTCCTCACTAGCACCACCAATCACTATCAGACTTTGACAAAAGTTTATTTAATTTGCTGCTGTATGCTGTTTAGCTAGTTTGAAATTTTATTATGCTGCCAAATGCTATGTAATCTAACAAAGCAACTTTTCGATTAATTTCAGTTGACCAATTTAATCCAGGTGATCAAGGACTTGGCAAACGATTTATTTCCAAGTGGAAAATTGATTGAACTGGTGGATAAAGGTTTGGTACGGATGTGTTTTCACTTTTGGTTCCAACATACAAGGTTTATATATTTGTAAATGATATGGGACTGTCCTGTAACTGACCGTTTGAATATCTCGGCCTGGAGTTTCTGCTTGATTCCACTGGCTTCCTCCGTGAAATCCGCCCACCGCCCCCAAAAAACATTTTGGCATAACCAGTGCAAAAGCCCACAAGAACTTTAAGTGTACATTGCATTCACGGCAACTCGAGTTTCTCTGCGATCTTTTTGCTGGTTTTTAAAAATATTGTGGCGCAGACGCCACCCAAAATTGGGGACACCCCTCTGGGTAAATTAATCATCATCATTAATTGCGCTAACTGAACTCATTTACAGACCCTCAAAGGCTCAAAACATTATGCTGAATCTTTTGGTTGCAAGAACATTTTTAAAGTTACCACTGTACCTCAGTCTAACTCGAAAATAGTTCTAGTATAGCAAGTCATTTTCAGTAATTTTGAATTAGGTGGTGGATTCATACTGAAATTGTAGAATTCCGACAGTGCAGAAGCCATTCGGCCCATCGAGTCTACACCGACCCTCTGAAAGAGCAGCCCGCCCAGGCCCAATCCCGCACTCTATCCCTGTTAGCCTGCACAGCCCTGAACGCTAAGGAGCAATTTTAACATGGACAATCCATCTAACCCGCACATCTTTGGACTGAAAGGAAACCGGAGCAGACACAGGGCGAAGGTGCAAACTCCACACAATCATCCAAGGCTGGAATTGAACCCGAGTCCCTGGCGCTGTGAGGCAGCAGTGCTAACCACTGTGTCACCGTGCCTCCCTCATTAACTTAATTATTTTGTGTTAACCCATTTTCATTAATCAAACTTAGCCAAGTTTGCTATTATTAAATATAAAGGGTATTTTTAAAGCAGTTTTTAAAATTCCTTTTAAAGTGCTGCTTGATCGTACAGTTTCATCACATTTTTATTTATGCTATGTAAATGAGTTTGAACGGAAACACATGGAGGAGTGCGGAAAAACTTCTTAAAATGTGCCTAATTTGCATGGAATAGCAGATTGTGCCCTCAGCAGGAAGTCTACACCATGCTCTTGTATCAACCCTGAATGTTTGAACTCCAGATGGTTTATTGCTTGTCCAGTGTAGCCTATAGAAGCCATCAAATAGACAGGAGACAGTGCAAGAATCTCTGCTACCATCAACTGTCATTCTATTTAATACCTGACTTGAATTCCAACATCGTCTGTTTTCAATTAAAAAACTAATTTTAAGATGAGTCAGTTATTCAGTTAAATTGTTTCAAAGTGCCCAATTTGAAGAGAGAAATGCACAAATTAGATCTGACAAAATAATCCTTGCCATTTTCAGATTTTAATATTGTGCAAAAATTCTTATCCTTCCAGGCTCCACTTGTCGATACACTTCCTTCCCCATTTAATGAAGAGCTAAAGGGCATCGCGGATGTGTCGGGAGTACCCTTGGGTAAGATTCTTACTTGTACAACAGATTCTATTTGTCATACCAGTTGTCAGTTTAATCTTGGATTAGACTGCATCACATGGTATAACTTGTTAATCTGGCCATTGTGATTTATTAATCTTGCCTCATGTGCACTAAATCCATTGTATTTCCTCCAACTTTTGTCTGTTACCTGCCCAAAGAATTATGAGGTTTGTCAAACAATTGTACCCTTGAAGGCTAAATAGTTTATCTTGGTGTTTTCATTATTACTCTTATAGGAGTAAACCAGGAGCCGGTTTAGTTTGCTATCAGCTAGATAGCTGGTTTGTGATGCAGAGCAAGGCCAGCAGCATGGGTTCAATTCCCATACCGGCCTTCTCAATCTTGCCCCTCGCCTGAGGTGATCCTCAGGTTAAATCACCACAAGTCAGCTCTCCCTCTAAAAGGCTATGGTGATCTGGGACTATGGCGACTTTACCTTACCTATAGGAGGACCTTCAATTTTAATGAGTTTCTAACCTCTATCCATGGCTTTTTGACACTACTAACTAATTTATCTCTCCTCAATTCATCTCTTTTTTTTGTTATGGGTGCCTCTGATTTTTATTTATTGGCTCAGCTCGGAGTCCTCATTTTCCCCTCACCAAATTAAAGCTTAACATTTCAGAATATAAGTTGCCCTGGATCTTATTATTTTAACCTTTTCTTCCTGCTTTCCCTGTGCCGTAGACAGTCGGCCACCTTTCCTCCTTCACCACTTTCTCCTGTTCTCACTGTTGTGACTGCAGTCTCAAACTCCTATTCCGAAATGTTTCTCCATCCCTGATGTTATCAGCTTGCGTCCTTCTCAAGTTCTGAGATTTTGAGCACACAGTGTGGCCCTTCCTGCAGGTGTTTGCCCAAGTTAACACCTGATATTTGAATCCCCCACATCTCTGCTGCCATTTTATAGGGTTGGGTAGTTTGTTCTACTTCAGACTTTGTGTCTTGCAATATTTAGTGTACCTGGCACTACCACCTTGTTCAACACTGAATGTCCAATCCCCAAATTCTCAGTTTGGAAGTCTTCAATAATTCTGTGAATATTCACAGCTCGAACTGTAGTTCACACAGCTGTGTCTCTTTTATATATCTCTTTGGGCATAACCAGCTTCAACTGGTCAGTCAGCCCCCAACCATATAGTAACTAGCATCTGCTTACTTGCAGCTGACCCCTCATGTTGGGCAGCATGGGAGCACAGTGGTTAGCACTGTTGCTCCACAGTGCTCACCATGGTCCCAGGTTCGATTCCCGGCTTGGGTCATTGTCTGTGTGGAGTTTGCACGTTTCCCCATGTCTGTGTAGGTTTCCTCCGTGTGCTCCGGTTTCCTCCCACAAATCCCGAAAGACGTGCTGTTAGGTCATTTGGACATTCTGAATTCTCCCTCTGTGTACCCTAACAGGCGCCGGAATGTGGCGACTAGGGGCTTTTCACAGTAATTTCATTGCAGTGTTAATGTAAGCCTACTTATGACAACAGTAAGAAGTCTTACAACATCAGGTTAAAGTCCAACAGGTTTGTTTGGAATCATTAGCTTTCAGAGCACAGCTCCTTCATCAGGTGAGTGTGACAATAAAGATTATTATGATTATAAAGATTACTAGCAGGGGGAAATGATTAGATACATGTAGGTTCGAGATTTTGCCAGAAAGGAGATACAGGGCTTCCCGGTGGATCCAGCCTCCACATTGCTGGAGGAGGTGCTGACGACATGGGGACCGGAGAAGGGGGTAACGTCGGCGATTTATGGGGCTATTTTGGAAGAAGAGAAGGCACCACTGGAAGGGATCAAAGCAAAGTGAGTGGAAGAGTTGGGAGAGGATGTGGAGGAGGGGTTCTGGTGTGAGGTGCTCCGGAGAGTGAACGCTTCCACCTCATGTGCGAGGTTGGGGCTGATTCAGCTGAAGGTGGTATACAGAGCACACTTCACGAGGGCGAGGATGAGCCGATTCTTTGAAGGAGTAGAAGATGTGTGCGAACGTTGTGGGGGGGGGCGCGCAAATCACGTTCACATGTTTTGGTCCTGTCCAAAGCTTGAGGATTACTGGAAGGAGGTTTTTAGGGTAATTTCTAAAGTGGTGCACGTGAAACTGGACCCGGGCCCCCAGGAGTCCATATTCGGGGTGTCAGACCAGCCAGGGTTGGAAACGGGGGCAGAGGCAGATGTTGTAGCCTTCGCCTCGTTGATCGCCCGAAGGCGGATCCTGATGGGTTGGAGAGCAACCTCTCCACCCTGTGCTCTGGTGTGGCGGGGGGACCTTCTTGACTCTTGGAATTCTTGACTCTTGAGAAGGTTAAGTTTGAACTGAGGGGAAGGATGGAGGGGTTCTACAATTCATGGGCATTATTCATTATGCACTTTCAAGAACTGGATAACATCGAACATTAGTTGGGGGGTGTGGGTAAGAGGGCTGGGGGGGAGGGGGGCGGTGTGTGTTAATGACGACTATGGGTGATCCCTGATTCCTTTTTGTCATTTGTTTATGTGAACATGCGGGCTAATGTTTGGGGGTTTGGTGGGAGGATGGGATCGTTGTTATTGATATGGGGATTGACATATTTGTTACTGATTATTGTTTATTGTTGGTGGGTGTAAATTTGGGAGAAAATGTGAAAAAGGAGAATAAAAAATATATATATTTTTTTAATTATAAAGATTATTATAAACTGTGCAACAACAAATCAGCTAAAGACCTAAACATACTTTTTTAATTGAACGAAATTGTAATAGTTGTATACTACTTACCCAGAGTTTATCTCCTACTCACCACTGAATTCAACTTTAGAATTTGTTGCTCTCACTCCTGACGTAGATGACCATTAGAGGTTGCCTTTCTAGTTTAATGCGAGAATCATTCCACGTGATTAACTGCAACACCAGATTTGATGATGCATGCCTTAGGCTGTAATTTTCTCATTTATACACCAGCTTAGCGATGTATCAGTTTCTCTCAATTTTGAATTAGCATGATTGTTATGTAGACTTTTAAAATAGATATGAACTGACCGTAATGATCGTAATGATTCTCAATGATTCCGTATCCCTAATACTCTGAATCATGGAAATCCTATTACTGATCAATTATTAAGTCAAACTCCGAACTATATTATACTGTAAGTATTTGCTTATGCATCCTATATAACCATTTCTAATCATTTTTGCAAACTTGAGCCATATTTTAGCTTAAGTTTAATACGAAGAACCTCGCTTTGCATGAAAGGGTGAAATAAATTTGGGAAATCAATTATCAATCTAAGTTTTAGTTGGAGCAACCCCATATATCTTTACTGTTCAATTCTGATTTCAATAAAACAGCACGGTAGCACAAGTGATTAGCACTGTGGCTTCACAGCGCCAGGGTCCCAGGTTCGATTCCCCGCTGGGTCACTGTGCGGAGTCTGCACATTCTCTCCATGTCTGCGTGGGTTTCCTCCGGGTGCTGCGGTTTCTTCCCACAGTCCAAAGACGTGCAGGTTAGGTGGATTAGCCATGATAGATTGCCCTTAGTGACCAAAATAAAAAGGTTAGGAGGGGTTATTGGGTTACGGGGATAGGGTGGAAGTGAGGGCTTAAGTGGGTCGGTGCAGACTCAATGGGCTGAATGGCCTCCTTCTGCACTGTATGTATGTTCTAAAACTGTACCATAAACAAGCTTGGCATTGGAAACACAAAGTCACTTAAATTTGATACAGTCTTCAAATTGGGGTGATGCCCATTGTTGGGACTGTTTGTGGGAGGGATGGGTGTTGAAATGCTGCTATTATCCCGCTTTCCATTCATGACCAAAGATGTGCAGGATACTGGGTTTGCCATCCTAAATTGCCCCCTAGTGTTCAACGATGTGTAGGTTAGCTGGGGTTATGGGGCATTGAGGATGATGCGGGGGATGGCAGGGTGCTCTTTTGGAGGGTTGGCACAGACTCGGTGGGCCGAATGACCTCTGTCTGTACTGTAGGAATTCAATGATTATATGACATGGAAGTACTTGATAATGACACATGACCAAAAATGGAAGTGTGACTTCCAGTGGCGGCTATGGAGTTAGTGGTTGCACACAGGCATCTCCGGCTGAAAGGTGTTGGTTTGAGCTCTTTTTACCCAAAAGTGGGGTAGTTTCAACAGGAAAGTGTAGCTGAAGGTGTGGAGGAGAGTGGTGTGTCTGTTAGTTACCAGACCTGGCAAAATATGGTTAAAGACCTGGCTAAGGAACTGGAGGAGGCCTGTGGCGCGGTAACAGGTGTGAAATGGTGGAGGAGGAAGAGGCATCGCAAGTTGGAAAGCCCAAAATGGCGCAGTTAATGGCGTTTATTAGAAAGGAGTCCGCCAGGAACGAAAGGGGATGCACGAGAACTGGTCGAAGATCATCGAGGGAGCGGTAGCTCCCCTGAAAGGATCGATGGAGCGAGTGGAGAAATGTCTCGAGGCACAGGAGTCACAGATCTGGGAGATGGAGAAGGTGATGTCCGATCACAGTGATCAGGTGGTGGCGTTGGAGGCGGAGGTGGAGTTCCTGGTGGACCTTTGCAAATCACTGAGAGCAAAGTAGAGGAGTAGGAGAATAGATCCAGAAGGCAGAACCTGCGTATCGTGGATTTGCCTGAGGGTTTGGAAGGTACAAGTGCCGCGAGATACGTTTCAAGGATGCTGGCGGAGGGAGTGCTGGACAAAACCCCAGAGGTGGACCGGATGCACAGGTCCCTAGGGCAGGAGCCTAGAGTGGGGGAGCCACCGTGGGTGGTGATTGTGAGGCTCCACACATTTGTGGAGGAGAAGCTCCTGTGGTAGGCCAGAAGAAGCGGAACTGCGAATGGAAGGGGAACCGGGTCTGAATTTACCAAGATATCAGCACGGAGCTGGCGAAGAGGTGTGCCGGATTTAACAAGGCCAAGGCAGTGCTGTACTGAAGGCAGAGTTAGTTTGGGGTACTATTCTCGGCGAAACTGTGGGGTAACCTTTGATGGCTGGGAGTATTATTTTGAAACGCCGATGACTTCATAAGAGACCATAAATTGGATGAGAACTGAATGTCAATGGGAGACGGAGGAGCTGGAACATCAGAGGTCGGATGATGTGGATATTGTGAGGGGCTGGAGGGTGAGGGGGTATTTGGGCTGGGTGGTGTTGTTTGTTAGGGGGTTATAAATTTGTAATTGGTTAACTGCCCCCACCCCCTGCCGTCTGTGGTGTTATTTCTTTTTGGAGGGAGTGACCTGTGCTTTTGGATTGTCTTTGTTTGTGTGGTGGAGGGTGGGGTCCACAGGGAGCCGTTTGCACAGACCAAGGAGGGAAAGGTATGGGGGGGGCAGGTAGGAGGGTCTTTCGGGCAGAATCTACCAGGTTGGCAGGTAATGCTGGTGAACAAAAGTGAGGTAGGTGAGGTGTCTGCGAGGAATGGCCAGGCTGGCTGTTTGGAGGGGGGTCGTGGCGTTGCAAGAGTTGGGGTAGGAGCGTGGTCATGGGCAGAGACGGGGGCCATCTTGGATTGGCCAAGTTCAGGGTGAAATTAAAGGAGGTAGAATTGGAGAGGAATGATAGCGGACATAGAGGGGAGTGGAGACGTATGCCTCCGGGCAGATTAGTAACATGGAATGTATGGGGACTGAACGGGTCAGTGAAGAGGTCCTGGGTCTTTGTGCATTTGAGGAGTTTGAAGGCGGGTGGTCTTTCTGCAGGAGGCACACCTCCGGTTGAGGAAGTGGGTGGGTGGGTGAGGTATTTCCCTCGGGATTTGATTCAAAAGCGAGGGGAATAGCCATCTTGCTGGGGATGTTTAGCAGGGCGCTGGCCAAGGGGGAGTTGCTGGAGACACTGACCCAGCCGTCGATCACACTAATCCTGAAAAAGGAGAAGGACCGGCTGGAGTATGGGTCATATAGGCCTATTTCACTGTTAAACACGATGTGAACGTGTTGGCCAAGTTAGTGGAGGGATGTGTTCCAGGGGCGGTCGCTGAGGACCAAATGGGCTTTATAAAGGGTAGGCTGCTCTCCAGTAACATCAGGAGGCTGATAAATGTAATTATGACCCTGTCGAAGGGGCGTGTACCGGTGGTAGTAGTCTCTATGGACATGGAGAAGGCCTTTGATCGGGTGGAATGGAGGTACCTGTTTGAGATCCTGGAAAGGTTCGGGCTTGGCCCGAAGTTTCTGGCGTGTATGCGTCTGTTGTATGTGGCCCCAGTTGCGTATGTACAGACAAATTAGATGAGTTCACCGAGTTTTGGGTTGTACAGGGGAGCGGGACAGGGGTGTCCGTTGTTGATT
The DNA here is from genome assembly GCF_047496885.1 of Scyliorhinus torazame. NCBI lineage: Eukaryota > Metazoa > Chordata > Chondrichthyes > Carcharhiniformes > Scyliorhinidae > Scyliorhinus > Scyliorhinus torazame. The sequence goes on along the minus strand of NC_092709.1, from coordinate 218,065,713 downwards.
TTGTTGATTGCGTTGGCGATGGCCCTTGTGGAGTCAGTAGAATGGCAGGGGATTGTGAGAGAGAGTAGGGTGTCATTGTACACTGACAACCTATTACTGTTTGTGTCAGACCCACTGAAGAGTATGGAGAGAATTATGGTTATCTTGGAGAAGTTTGGAACTTTCCAGGGTTATAAGTTGAATTTCAGAAAGAGTGAGGTGATTCCGGTGAATGTGGCGGGTGTGGGAGCCAATCTGGGGGTGTTTCCATTTAGGGTAGCCAGGAAAAGGTCGGGTATCTGGGGGTTCAGGTGACGGGGGAGTGGGCAACGATGCACAAGTGGAACCTGACTATGTTGGTGGAGGAGATTAGGGGGGACTTTAGGAGATGGGATATGCTACACCTGACATTGGCGGGGAGGGTCCAGGTGGTTAAAATGAATGTTCTGCCAAGGTTCCTGTTTGAATTCCAGACCCTCCCGATCTATATCCCGAAGGCCTTATTCTGGAATCTGGAGGCAACGATCTCGGAATTTTTAGGGTGGGGAGATTGAAGAGGGCCCTGTTAGAACATAGAAAAATACAGCACAGAACAGGCCCTTCAGCCCACGATGTTGTGCCGAACCTTTGTCCTAGATTAATCATAGATTATCATTGAATTTACAGTGCAGAAGGAGGCCATTCGGCCCATTGAGTCTGCACCGGCTCTTGGACAGAGCACCCTACCCAAAGTCAACACCTCCACCCAACACTAAGGGCAATTTTGGACACTAAGGGTAATTTATCATGGCCAATCCACCTAACCTGCACATCTTTGGACTGTGGGAGGAAACCGGAGCACCCGGAGGAAACCCACGCAGACACGGGGAGGATGTGCAGACTCCGCACAGACAGTGATCCAAGCCGGAATCGAACCTGGGACCCTGGAGCTGTGAAGCAATTGTGCTATCCACAATGCTACCATGCTGCCCTTAAGAACAAATAAATCTACACTATATCATTTTACCATAATCCATGTACCTATCCAATAGCTGCTTGAAGGTCCCTAATGTTTCCGACTCAACTACCTCCACAGGCAGTGCATTCCATGCCCCCACTACTCTCTGGGTAAAGAACCTACCTCTGACATCCCCCCTATATCTTCCACCATTCACCTTAAATTTATGTCCCCTTGTAATGGTTTGTTCCACCCGGGGAAAAAGTCTCTGACTGTCTACTCTATCTATTCCCCTGATCATCTTATAAATCTCTAACAAGTCGCCCCTCGTCCTTCTCCGTTCTAATGAGAAAAGGCGTAGCACCCTCAACCTTTCCTCGTAAGACCTACTCTCCACTCCAGGCAACATCCTGGTAAATCTCCTTTGCACCTTTTCCAAAGCTTCCACATCCTTCCTAAAATGAGGCGATCAGAACTGTACACAGTACTCCAAATGTGGCCTTACCAAAGTTTTGTACAGCTGCATCATCACCTCATGGCTCTTAAATTCAATCCCTCTGTTAATGAACGCTAGCACACCATAGGCCTTCTTCACAGCTCTATCCACTTGAGATAGAGGCAGAAAGGGGGGCTTGCGCTACCAAACCTGCTGCATTACTATTGGGTGGCGAATGCAGAGAAGGTGAGACGATGGTGGGAAGGAGAGGAATTAGAGTGGGTTAAGATGGAGGAGGAGTCCTGTAGAGGGTCCAGCCTGAGGGTCATGGTGAGGTACACGGTGAGCCCAGTGATACAATCCACGATTAGGGTGTGGAACTAATTGAGGTGACACTTTAGGATGGAGGGGATGTCGGTGTTAACACCACTGTGTGGGTACCATGGGTTGAAGCTGGGGGAGACAGATGGCATGTATAAGAAGTGGAGGGAGGTGGGGCTGGTGAGTGCGAGAGAGTTACAGAGAACATAGCACAGTACAGGCCCTTCAGCCCACGATGTTGTGCCGACCATTTATCCTAATCTAAGATCAACCTAACCTACACCCTTTCAATTTACTGCTGTCCATGTGCCTGTCCAAGACTCACTTAAATATCCACAATGACTCTGACTTCACCACCTCTGCTGGCAGTGCATTCCACACACCCACCATTCTCTGTGTAAAGAACCTACCTCTGATATCTCCCCTACACCTTCCTCCAATCACCTTAAAATTATGTCCCCCTCGTGACAGCCATTTCCGCCCTGGGAAAAAGTCTCTGGCTATCCACTCTAACCCCGTCTCTCATCACCTTGTACACCTCTACCAAGTCACCTCTCTTCCTTCTTCGCTCCAGTGAGAAAAGCCCTAGCTCCCTCAACCTTTCTTCATAAGACATGCCCTCCAGTCCAGGCAGCATCCTGGTAAATCTCCTCTACACCCTCTGCAAAGCATCCACATCCTTCCTATAATGAGGCGACCAGAACTGGACACAATATTCCAAGTGTGGTCTAACCAGGGTTATATAAAACTGCAGCAAAACCACGCGGCTCTTAAACACAATCCCTCTGTTAATGAAAGCCAACACACCATACGCCTTCTTAACAACCATATCAACCTGGATGGCAACTTTGAGGGATTTATGTACGTGGACCCCAAGATCCCTCTGTTCCTCCACATTTCCAAGAATCCTGCCTTTAACCCTGTAGTCTGCATTCAAATTTGAACTTCCAAAATGAATCACTTCACATTTATCCAGGTTAAACTCCATCTGCCACTTCTCAGCCCAGCTCTGCATCCTGTCAATGTCCTGTTGTAAGCTGCAACAGCCCTCAACACTATCTACAACTCCAGCAAACTTTGTGTCATCGGCAAACTTACTAACCCACCCTTCTACTTCCTCTTCCAAGTCATTTATAGAAACCACAAAGAGCAGCGGTCCCAGAACAGATCCCTGAGGGTCACCACTGGTCACCGACCTCCAGGCAGAATACTTTCCATCCATAATCATTCGCTGTCTTCTTTCGGCCAGCCAATTCTGTATCCGGACAGTCAAGTTTCCCTGTATCCGGTGCCCCCTAACTTTCTGAATGAGCCTACCGTGGGAAACTTTATCAAATGCCTTACTGAAATCCATATACACCACATCCACTGCCCGACCTTCATCAATGTGTCTCGTCACATCTTCAAAGAATTCAATGAGGCTTGTGAGGCATGACGTGCCCCTCACAAAGCCATGCTGACTATCTTTAATCAAACTATGTTTTTCAAAATAATCATAAATCCTATCTCTCGGATGTTGTACCTGGAAGAAAAGTTTGCAGGTCTGGATGAGCTGTGGGAGAGGTTTGAGTTGCCGAAGGGAAGCGAGTTCAGGTATATGCAAGTGAGGGACTTTGCGCAGAAGGAATGGAGAGGGTTTCCCAAGCTGCTGGAGTATATCCTGTTGGAGCGGTTGCTGCTCTCCGATCTGGAAGGGGAGGGGAGGGTTGGGGATATATATAGTTGGCGGGGGGAGCGCAGGTGGTGAGGATTAAGAACAAATGGGAGGTAGAGCTGGGTGTGTGGGGTGGGGTGGGGTGGGGGGGGTGGGGGGGGGGGGTGGTGGGGGGGTGGGGGTGGTTGGTGTATGCACAGGGTAAATTCGACCTCCCCGTGCGCGAGGATGAGCTTGATCTAATTTAAGGTGGTGCACAGGGTGCATATGACCCAGGCGAGGATAAGTGGATTCTTCCACAGAGTAGCAGATGAGTGTGAGAAGTGTGGGCGGGAGCCAGCTAATCATGCGCACATGTTCTGGGGCTGTGAGAAATTGGAGAGATACTGGGAGGCGATATTCGGGACACTATCGAGGATTGTCGGGATAGAGGTCAGGCTTGTGATCTTTAGGGTAGCAGAAAAGCTGGAGCTGGTGGAGGAGAGGAGGGCTGATGTCATGGCCTTCGCCTCTCTAATTGCCCAGCGAAGGATATTGTTAGACTGGCGGTCAGCAACACCGCCAGGGGTGGCGATCTGGCTGGGGGCCATGTATGACTTCCTCCGACTGGAAAAGTTCAAGTTTGAGTTGAGGGGAGCAGCGGAGGGCTTTGAGACACGGTGGGGACTGTTCATGACAATATTTGAGCAATTGTTTGTCGCCGGTGAGGAGGGAGGAAGGGGGCGTGAAAGGGGGGGGGAAATTATACAAACTGAACTGTGGGGGTGTTGACAATGTTACTGATTTGTGTTTTTGTATTTTTGATTATGTTTGGAATAAAATACTTTTTTTTTTAAGAATGGAAGTGTATTTTTCCTAACTAACATTCCTCCTCTTGATCATAAAATGTTAAGAAAAGGAGGAAGAGGAACTTTAGTACAGCTTCACATTGAAATGTGTAGGTGTGATTCGCAGAACTTGAAGACATTGAAACTGAATTGTCAAACTAGCAGATTTGCTTTTATAATTCTTGACCATTATCTTTTCTCTATCAGGGGAAGTTATGCTATTTAATGTCTTCTATGAGGTATTCACAGTGTGCACTTCACTCATAGCTGAAGATCGAGCAGGTACGTCATCAACTGTAAAGATTTCTCAACTGGTGTGTTGGTCGTATTTTATCAGCAAGTAGCAAAGAAATTAACTGAAGCATTTGGTAAAACTATTCATGCCTTTACTGTAAGATGTGTGTCAAACATTTGAATTTTTATTTAAACGCAATTTGGGTTAGAGGACAGCCTTTGATGTCACCCTGATGTGTAATCACATCACAAATTTCAAAATCTGGTGACTACTTCAGTCCTTTGTGTCTCTTTCCTGTTCCTGCTGCACTCAATGGATTTTGTTTTCCTGGACAGTGGGATAGGAAAGAGCCAGCTACAGGACGAAATGGATTCTAAAGATTCCAACTGTATGACATGTATTGTTGAGGTGAACATATTTATCTTTGACTTTTAGGGAGATTGTACCATGCTAGGAATCTGGATTTTGGATTATTCCTCGGGTAAGAACCTGATTTTATTTCATATTTATGGGGAAGAAACCATTTCTGGGTAGTATTAATGTCAGGTGAATTTCAGATGGATTTGATCATTATTAGCTTTAATCATCGCTGGAAAGGAATTGAGACTAGAAATGGTTTACTACTGTAATATGAATATCTTTTTACATTTATGAATATAAACTTCATGGGAATGTTTTTTCTTACTATATCGGTTCTCTATTATATAAATCTCGGTAGATGAGACAATAACTTAAGTGTATGATATTAATCCTTTTTTAAGGTGTAAGAAGCACTGGCTTCTCCTCAAGGAACCATCCCATAGGCCTTTTGTTCAACAAATTTTAGAATCCTAATTGTAAACCAAAACAAAATTCTGTCGATGCTGAAAATACTCAGCAGGTCTGGCAGCATCTGCAATGAGAGCGAAATGGTGTTCATGTTTAAAGTTTCGTTTTTGTTTCCCTCTATCTTGCTCACTCCTCGCTTCCTCACCCCCTATCTCGCTCTCTACAGATACTGGTGGGAATCATTTTCAGTTTTTATTATGGAATCCGACTAGTTCTGAATTTGTTCAGTTTAACCCAGATGGTTCAACATAGAGTCTGTTGCACGTTAACTATTCTCAACTATTGGGGTATTACCTTTGGCCCCAGAATCCCTGAGTTATTGAGATGGCAGCCACATTTCCTGCTCCTGATCACTGGTCAGCACCTGTGTAAACAGGATGAGTAAATTGGTGTGGCATTATTAAATGTCTGCTGCTAAATATGTCCAAACACCTGATCGAGTTTTGGGGGCTTTTTTCTGTGGGGTGGGGAGCTGTTCTTGCTATTCCTACTATGCCAGTAGGTTTGAAGAGGATTGTTACTGAATCCTAAGTATGAATCATGCGTCTGTTTTCTCTACAGCTGGGATTCCAAAAACAGTAGCTGGATAATTCCAGAATATCTTCGACCACTAACAGTAAATTTAGATTTCCAAAGGAACAACAAAACAGTATTTAAATCCACCAATTTTGTCGGATATGTTGGAATGCTGACTGGCATGAGACCAGTAAGTTACTGAGAAATTCTAAAACTGTTTCTGCCTTTACCTTTCTAATCCATATCGGCTTCAAGGATAGATGTGCTGCTCCAAAACCATTCTTTTAATCTTCATTACATCAAGACATCTGGTAATGATATTCAGTGCAATCCAAGGAAAAGCATTTTTGGTTTGGGGACTGCACGTGGCACGAGCCACAATTTGACAAACTGGTCTAAATGACTGGGGCAGCACAGTGTTTAGCACTGCTGCCTCACAGCGCCAGGGACCCGGGTTCGATTCCGACCTTGGGTGGCTGTGTGCAGCCTGCACTTTCTCCCGTGTCTGCGTGGGTTTGCTCCGGGTGCTCCGGTTTCCTCCCACTGTCCAAAGATGTGCAGGTTAGGTGGGGTTATGGGAATAGGTTGCAGGTGAGTGGGTCTAGGTAGGGTGCTCTTTCGGAGGATCAGTGCAGACCCAATGGGTGAATGACCCCCTTCTGCACTGTAGGGATTCTATGATTAGAAGCCTGAAATTAAGAACTATCAAAATTCTTGACATTGATTTTCCTTTGATATCTAAAGAGTAGTAGCTGGAATAACCAAGTAAATCATTAGTAGAAATTTGTAATGTGTGATTTTTGAGGGGAACCTGCTGGTGTGTGATGGATATCATGTTCGCCGCAGAATTCGGTTTAAAATAAGGACAAGGATAAGCAGCAGAAATTATTACATCCAAGTATTTTAATTCAAAGTGAAATAAAAGGTCTATTAAAAGTCATCATTTGCTGCAGAGAACTTTAACTGACCGCAAGGGTCATTCTGACATTCCAGACAAATGTGGGATAAGGAAGAATCCTTGAATTGACATACCATAAATTCTACAGATCACCTACCTGCAATTATTAAAGAATCTAGACTATAGCACAGAATATCCTCGGATAAACAAGACAACAAATCCTTCCTTAGCTATATAACTTTTGACAATTAAGATAACACCCTTCGAAAAAGTGTCTATTTGACCATCTATATATCTAAGAAACATGACACATTGAAAATAGACAGATCTCTTCAACCAGTCCCTCTCCACCCATATACTTTAGACACCTGACATTCAAGCAGACACTAAGATCATTAAACGCATATCGCTGTAACACAACAAATTAGCCATTTGGCTATAGACAATTAACCAACATTAAGTGACAAGATAACAGGAAGAATCCTTGACTGAATTGAGGATTTTATGTATAAAAAGAGAAGGCATTTTAGCGAAGTTATCTTCTCATTCAGCTCTGCTGAAGTGAGTAAAGGTCTGTTCAAGTAGCTTGCCTCGTCAGACAAAGACCCTGTGGTTTTATGTAAGTAGGTTTCTGTTAAACTTCTTAGAAATGTGTTAGAAATTGATAGGAGATACTTTAGGATTTTCCATGTTTTAGACCTATCATTCCCTTAAGAGAAGTTAGTTTGTTAGCAGATAACAAACGTTAACGGTTTTATATTCTTAACAGATAACTAAGAACTATTAATCAATTTATATTTTTTACTGCAATTCTGTATGAATCAATTGAGAGTATTTTACAATAAAAGTACTTTTATTAAAAATTAAACTGTGCAGACTTACTCTCAGTTTAAAATCCTAGACACTCATTTAGGAAGTCTTAAATGACTAGGACCTACAACCGACAGAGGTAACGATTGAGTTATGAGCGACACATCTGAACTTTTCCCATGAGAAAGTGACTGAAATCCTGTTTAACTGTTTGAGACCCGGAAAAGCATTATCATGAGAGCTATTCTGAGTCTTAGGAGAGAAACAGATTTCTCCCTTTTGGTGGCTTAACCTAAATCATAGGTTAGTAAGAAAGTATTATCAGGTCCGGAATTACCTAAATCTGTCACAGGTGCTCCCATGAGTCTGCTGCCTTGATCCTTCCTGTTGGTAGAGGACATGGATTTGGAAGGTGCTGTTGAAGAAGCCTGGGTAGGGCAGCACGGTGGCGCAGTGGTTAGCACTGCAGTCTCACGGCGCCGAGATCCCAGGTTCGAACCCAGCTCTGGGTCACTGTCCATGTGGAATTTGCACATTCTCCCCGTGTTTGCGTGGGTTTTGCCCCCACAACCTAAAGATGTGCAAGGTAGGTGGATTGAACACGCTAAATTGCCCCTTAATTGGAAAAAAATAATTGGGTACTCTAAATTTATAATTTTTTTAAAAAGCCTGGGTGAGTTGCAGCAGTGTATCTTCGAGATGACACACACTGCAGCCCTTAAACACTGATGGTGGAGGGAGTGAATATTTGAGGTGGTAAATGAGCTGCTTTTTCCTGGATGGTGTTGAGCTTCTTGAATGTTATTGGACCTGATCCATCAAGGCACATGTTAAACTGACTGATCCTTGCAACCGTTTTGAACAAGGGTGTAATTTTTGCAATTCTCCAGTCCTCTGGCACCTCCCCTGGGTCTAGGGAAGACTGAAAGATTATACCCAACGACCCTGCAATTTTCTTGAATGTCACTTCCTTCAATATCCTTGGATGCATCTCGTCTGATCCAGGTGCCTTATCCACTTTTAAGTATCAACAGTTTATCCAATACTACCTCCTTATCAATTGTGAATCCTTCTATCAACAGAGTTTCCTCCTCTGTCACACTGGCCTGGGTAAGCATCTGCTTCATTGGTAAAGACAGGTGCAAGATATTCATTTAACATCTCGGCCATGCCCTTACCTCCATGTGTAAATCCCTTTTTTGGTTCCCAATCCGCTGCCCTCCTCTGACCCTTTTACTATTTATTTGCCTCAGGAATACTTTGGGATTTCCCTTTATGTTGGCTGCCAGTCTTTTCAATTAAACCCTCTTTGTTTCTCTAATGTCCTCTTTCATCTTCTCTCTGAACCTTCTGTATTCCTCTTGGTTCTCAATTATATTTTCCCCCTGACACCTGTCATCAGCTCAGTTTTTTGTTCTTTATCAGGGAGCCTTGGATTTGTTTGTCCTATCTTTCCTTTTGAGGGAATAAACCTTGATTGTGCCCAAACCATATTTTTTAGGCTCGCCCATTCTTCAGCTGCAGCTTTCCCCACCAACCTTTTGCTCCAGTCTAACTGACACAGCTCCAATGCCCCATTGAAGTTGGCTCTCCCCCGGATAACTATTATTATTCTGGATTGCCTATTGTCCTTTCTTACCATCATCCTAAACCTTATGGTACAATGCTCACTGTCTCCTAAATGTTCCCCATTGATTCTTGATCTATTTGACTCACCTAATTTCTAAGAACCAGGATCAACAGTGCATCCTTTCTTGTTGGACTTGACACATACTGCTGTAGAAGATTCTCTTGAACACAGTCTAGGAAGACTTGTCCCGCTCTGCTCTTTACACAGCCTCTATCCCAGTCTATATTTGGGTATTCAACTCCCGTCCCCCCCTCCCCATTATAACTACTCAATGGTGTTTGGGCCCCTCTCTAGTTTCCCTGCAGATTTGCTCCTCTACATCCTTCTCACTATTAGGTGGTAGACTACACCAAGCTATATAATTGCACACTTTTTGGTCCTTTGCTCCAGCTAAATAGATTCTGTCCTTGAACCCTCTGGGACATCCCTTTCTCCAGTGCTGCAATGCTCTCCTTAACCAATTCTCCACCCTCCTCCTTCTCTTCCTTTCCTATCTTTTCTGAACACCTCGTACCCAGGATTATTTAACACCCAATCCTGCCTCTCTCTCTCGCTCTCTCTCTCTCTCTCTTGCTCGCTACCCCAACCCCCTCTAAATACTCCCAAACAGCATGAGCAAATTTCTTTGCAACAATATTAGTCCCGGTCCTATTCGGATGAACCCATCCAGCTTATACAGGTCTCACCTGCCCCAGAAAGGGTCCAAATGTCTCAGAAACCCGATGCCTTCTTCCTGCACAGTAGCACAAGTGTCTAGCACTGTGGCTTCACAGTGTCAGGGTCCCAGGTTCGATTCCCGCTTGGGTCACTGTCTGTGCGGAGTCTGCACGTTCTCCCCGTGGCTGCGTGGGTTTCCTCCGGGTGCTCCGGTTTCCTCCCACAGTCCAAAGATGTGCAGGTTAGGTAGATTGGCCATGATAAATTACCCTTAGTGACCAAAAAGTTTAGGAGGGGTTATTGGGTTACGGGGATAGGGTGGAAGTGAGGGCTAAAGTGGGTCGGTGCAGACTCGATGGGCCGAATGGCCTCCTTCTGCACTGTATGTTCTATGTCCTGCATCAATTCTCCAGCAACGTGTTCAAACATTCTATCCTCCTATTCCTATGCTCAACCAGCACAATGCACTGGAAGTAATCATGAGATTACTGCTCTTGAGATCCTGCTTTTTAATTTCCTTCCTAACTCCCTAAAATCTGATTTCAGGAGCTCATCCCTCTTCCGACCTCTGTCATTGGTACCAATGTGGATCACAACCTCTGACTGGTCACCCTGGTCCCAGAAGGATGTCTCACAGCTGCTCCGTAACATCCTTGACCCAGGTACCAGGGAGGGAACATGCCAATTGCCCCTTGTGATGGGGCAGTATGTCAGCACAATATGGTGCAGGAGCGTGGCGACTCTGCGAGCTCTCGCTGACAGATCCTCTTTTTACTTATCCTACAATCATTCTAATCTTTTCACCCGATGCCGGTGTTAGGTAGTTACATTGTATATCTTGTGTTGCCCTATTATGTATTTTCTTTTATTTCCTTTTCTTTTCATGGACTTAATGATCTGTTGAGCTGCTCGCAGAGCAATACTTTTCACCGTACCTCAGTACACGTGACAATAAACAAAAATCCAATGTTCCAGATTCTAACCACTCTCTGGGTAAAGCTCCTCCTGAATTCCCTATTACATTTATTCGTGACCAATTTGTGATCTCTGGTTTTAGACATCACCATAGCTACCCCGTCAACCCTTTCGTAATTTTAAGACCTCTAAAAGGTCATCCCTCAGCTTTATATTTTCTAGAGAAGGAAGCCCCAGCCTATTCAGTATTTCCTGGCAAGTATAACCTCTTGGCCTTGGCATCATCCCTGTAAATTGGAATTCCTGCATCAGATCACAATTTGCTTTTGCTACAACCTCAATAGTACCTCCTACTGGATCAGCGATAGTTTTCTATATCTCATAGTAGCCAGCCTTTGGCCTGAGTAAGATTATAAATTGAAGGTGTTGTCTCTGACCATTGAAAAGAATTTGACATAATCACAAGGTGAAATTTCGAGGACCTTGCTACATTGGGTAACCCAAATTTCTGTCTTTACAGAAGATGTTTACACTTACAATGAATGAGCGTTTCAGCATTGATGGAGGATATATTGGTAATTAACAGCCTGATTAGTATTCCGACCCTTACATTATTTCAGCAAAACTTCTTTATTTTTCTAACATTTTTTATCCTTGTGTTTGAGATGACTAATATTCTTCACAAACTGATATCACAGTATGAAATCCTTAAAAATGTTAATTTAAATTGCCTTCAAGAGCATTTTCTGTTACGGCTGCATGGTGGTGCAGTGGTTAGCACTGTTACCTCACTACACTGAGGACCTAGGTTCGATCCTGGCCCCAGGTCACTGTCCGTGTGGAGTTCTGTCCCCGTGTCTGTGTGGGTCTCACCCCTACAACCTAAAAAAATGTGCTGTATATGTGAACTGGCCACGCTAAATTACCTCTTAATCGGGGGGGGGGGGGGGGGGGGGGGTGCGGTGGGGGGAGGAATTGGGTATTCTAAAAAAATTTTAATAAGGACATTTTTTGTTTAAATTAAAATCGTAAGTCCCACATCCTGTTCTCATGCTATAAATATTAAATTATCAAAGTAGCCACCCACTTCTTAGGCAGTCACTTGGGTTTGAGGACAACTTGCTTCCAACCCAGTTCAGTGGGTTCTGAGATGGATGATAAGTTCAATGCCCAATCTGCAGTCTCTGCCCATGCAGGGCAGATGGCACTCGGAAGGGTTGGGTCGCTGGGTTATTTGGAGCTTTGTGCGCTCCCCCTGACATTTTGGCATCTTCCTGAATGAGCCTTCTCCATTTTGGCCAGTCACAAACCACAGTCTTTCCAGAGTTGGCAGACCTGTTTGATCTCTTCAAGAATGCTTTGAGGACATCCCGAAAGCGTTGCCGCTCTCTTCCTGGAAGTCTCCTTCCATGACCAAGTTCTGAGTAGAAATCTAAGGATCACATCTATCAGGAATGGGAAAGCGTTGTACCATAGTTTTGTCCATTTTATTTGGAAAAGTTTAAACGCAAGTTTGGTGTATACACAAATTACAACATTTTAAAGTCTATAACTGATTTAATTTGCAGGCATCATTGAATGGATATTGGGTAAAAGGGATGGTATATGGATGAGTTTCCTCACCCGATCTGTGTTGGAAAATGCTACCAGGTACGGTGTCTGTCTTAAATTGCATTGTATTTTGAAAATAGCCATTTCTCTACCTGATTTGGGTATTTCCGAACACTTCATTAGTAAACTATTTCTGAATATGGAAATCTCATTTCTAGTTTTTTCATCTTGAAATAATCCATTCAAAGTCACACTCTATAGTCCAAATATTAAAGCGACAAGCTGAGCATCTCCATTAGTGATGTGAAATAAATGTTTTTCACAGGACAGATCTTTATTTTTTTTGTTAGAATCTGTAAACTGAGTTGAATTTGATGGAACGTATTTTCTCTCCAAACATAACCGACTTTATCTTGCAGTTACTCAAAAGCCAAGGACCAATTAGCCAATACAGAGATGCTGGCACCAGCTTACTTTATACTGGGTGGCAACCAGTCAGGGGAAGGCTGTGTAATCACACGCTCAAGGACGGCTAGTCTGGATATCTGGGAGTAAGTATATCAAAATAGACATAGGTTGACACTGTATGGTCGACGTTTTAAAAATAAGTGGAACATTGCTTCAGAGTTTGCTGGTGTTTGGTGTTAATTCATGTTTTTTTGTATAAACTAGGCTTGACCTTAAAAAGGGCACCTGGTATGTGCTGGAAACAAACTACGATCATTGGAAGGAGCCACTGTTTCTGGATAATCGTAGAACTCCTGCAATGAAATGCATGAATCAAACAACACAAGCTGTAGGTCCTTATTGCTCACTAATACTAGTGTGACATTGGCTGATAACTTCTGAAGCTGTCTTACCAAGCAGTCTATGCAGGAAAATGTCATCTTATGAACTCCAAGCATGGGTTATAAATAAGCCAACTCGTTATCAGGAATGGTTAGGAGTGTAGAATTCGAAGCACAAAAAGATCAGCCATGATATTGAATGTCGGAGCAGACCCAAGGGGCAGAATGGCCTACTTTTGTTCCTAACTCGTATGTTCGTACCCTTGGTTTTCATTTCCAGTGCAGAGGTAGACTGTTATATGGGTACAGCAAGTCCTCACTTGAAGCTGTGGCTGCATTCCCCAAAAACACTTCTTTTTTTTTAATTAAGGGGAATTTAGCATGACCAATCCACCTAGCCTGCACATCTTTGGGTTGTGCGGGCGAAACCCACGCAAACACAGGGAGAATGTGCAAACTCCACACGGGCAGTGGCCCAGAACCGGGATCGAACCTGGGACCGCGGCGCCGTGAGGCAGCAGTGCTAACCACTGCATCATCATGCTGCCCTAAAAAAAATCACAATTTTACGTGAAATGGCTTTAAGTGAATCATAGGTTCCCACAGGAAAGCCAGAGTTGGGTTCCTTTGTATAATTCTTGCCCAATGAAAAACAAAATGCAAGTTGAAATACTGTGTGCCATACATGCGCAGCACTATGCATTCCTAGCTGAAATACCTTGGAAAATAGAGTGTATATACGAATTAAATCCTCAAAAAAATTACAGCTCCTGTTCTCACCTGAACTTATACATTGACCAGGATCCATCAAGTGGCAGAGGTTGGCCAGTGCAGTTAGCGGCTACCTGCATTGACCAACCTTTGTCACTAGATGGAGCGCAGGATATAGTGCAAGTTTAGGAGCAAAGCTATGAGGCGGGAGCCACTGAAGAATAGACCCCAAGGACTTTGGTAAGAACAGAATAAGGGAGACAAAGGAGGGAGGGGGGATTAAATTGGCAAGTGGGGGAGGGTTGTGCGGTGAGTGAGGTTAAATCGGCAGGTTGGGAGGTGGGATGGGGAGTCAGCAGGTCCAGAAAAAGCAACCAGGGTGGGGGAGTCAGCAGGGGACGTTGGCAAGGCTAGGAGCGGGAGGAGGTGAGTCTGCAGGGACGTTGTATGAGCAGGCAAGACATGGAAGAGGGAGTCAGTGGCAAACAACGTTTAAAGTGAAACAAATGTTAAAGAGAAGCAATGCTAAGTGAGACGACCTTAAGTGAGGACTTAACTGTATATGACACATATTAAGCTAACCAAGAGGAATTTAATGTATTTAGCAAAATCATGAGGAAACAGTTGAATTAGAAATTTATATATTGTTTTCAAATCAATAAAAACATGTTTGCAAAGTTACCAATTTCTAATAACTTTCCAGACAGAGTTGTAACTTTTGAATACTTTTATTCCATGTTGATTTGATAGAGTGGCAGCTGACAACCAGGAAATTTGTTTTTTTGAAGATCTATACATTGGAGAATATTTGTGATGGTGCAGTTTGCTTACTTGAAAAGTGTAATGGGATGTATTTATTATTGCATATTGTCTTTTTCAGAATATTTCCATAGAAACTATTTATGATGTTTTGACAACAAAGCCGGTTCTCAATAAGGTGAGTACAAATTGAACTGTCACAATTTTTACGGCGCTAGAAGAGACAATTTCACTGTGTCTGCACCGGCTCTCCAAACGAGGATTGTGGGTTAGTGCCATCGCCCTACGCCCCTCCCTGTACATTGTTTCTATTCAAGTAATCATCTAATGCCCTCTTGAACGCATCGATTACCTGCCTCCACCACACTTCCAGGCAGAGCATTGCCAACCCGAACCACTCGCTTTGTGAAAAAGCTCTTTCTCACCGTAGCGCACAATGACTTACGAGAGAGACGAGAAGTGATGAAGTCGATTGAGGCTTTATTAAGCGAGACTTGACCCCAGCAGTTCAGCAACAGAATGAAGCGGCGGGGAGAAGCTCGGGTTCTTAACTCCGCCTTCAGGGCGGAGCCAGGACTCAGCAGCCAACCAGGACCCGGGATCTGTCAGCCAATAGCATCACGGCTTCACAGTCCCACATGACCCCTAATACATACCACCACATTCACCCCTTGTTAAAAAGGAACCCGGCGGGGTGGTGGTTTGCATGGTGGTAGGGGTTTACAAGGCTGGTCCTGGGAGGAAAATTTCGGACATGTTACTACAGTTTTAGCCCTACACTGGGCTATGTACAAAGTTTGTGAAACTATTTACAATATTAGTAAGAGAAAAAAAAAAAAATTCTTTTTTTTTTGTTACAATCCAACATCATTTTTGGTGTCACGCGGATGCCACGAGTCGAGTGAGCGGTCTGGTCTTCCTCGTCGATCGCCTCAGCCCCGGTGGTGGTGCAGGTGCTTGTTCAGGTGTTGTCGTCTCCGGGAGCGTTTCGGTGTTCGTTCCTGTTTCACTCCTGGGCGGACACGGGAGGAGGACCGATCCTCCCGGGAAGGGGGCGGTTGCGGGGTGCGCCGGTGGTAGGGAGGGGATGGTCAGTGTCGGGGGGGGGTGTGTGTTGCCGGCGGGCGGCAGGTCCCACAGGGAGACCGTGTCCTGTCGGCCGTCGGGGATCGCCACGTAGGCGTACTGCGGGTTCGCGTGGAGAAGGTGAACCCTCTCGACCAACGGGTCCGATTTGTGCGCCCGCACATGTTTCCGGAGCAAGATGGGTCCTGGGGCCGCCAGCCAGGTCGGCAGTGACGTTCCGGAGGAGGACTTCCTGGGGAAGACAAGGAGGCGCTCATGAGGTGTTTGGTTAGTGGTGGTACACAGCAGCGACCGGATGGAGTGGAGAGCATCCGGGAGTACCTCCTGCCACCGGGAAACTGGGAGATCCCTGGACCGTAGGGCCAGCAGGACGGTCTTCCAGACCGTGCCGTTCTCCCTCTCTACTTGCCCGTTCCCCCGGGGGTTGTAGCTGGTCGTCCTGCTCGAGGCTATGCCCTTGCTGAGCAGGAACTGGCGCAGCTCGTCACTCATGAAGGAGGACCCCCTGTCGCTATGGATATATGCGGGGCAACCGAACAGTGTGAATATGGTGCCAAGCGCTTTAATGACTGTGGCCGCTGTCATGTCGGGGCAGGGGATGGCGAAGGGGAAACAAGAGTACTCGTCCACCACGTTCAGGAAGTATGCGTTGCGGTCAGTGGAGGGGAGGGGCCCTTTGAAATCCAAACTGAGGCGTTCAAAGGGGCGGGAAGCCTTGATCAGGTGCGCTCTATCCGGCCTGAAAAAGTGCGGTTTGCACTCTGCGCAGATGTGGCAGTTCCTGGTGACTGTACGGACCTCCTCCACAGAGTAGGGGAGGTTGCGGGACTTTATGAAATGGTAGAACCGAGTGACCCCCGGGTGGCAGTGGTCCTCGTGGAGGGCTTGGAGACGGTCTATTTGTGCGTTGGCACATGTGCCGCGGGATAGGGCATCGGACGGCTCGTTCAGCTTTCCGGGACGGTACAAGATCTCGTAGTTGAAGGTGGAGAGCTCGATCCTCCACCTTAAGATCTTGTCATTTTTAATTTTGCCCCGCTGTGCATTATCGAACATGAAGGCTACCGACCGTTGGTCGGTGAGGAGAGTGAATCTCCTGCCGGCCAGGTAATGCCTCCAATGTCGCACAGCTATGGCTTGGGCTTCCTTTTCCACTGAGGAGTGGCGGATTTCTGAGGCGTGGAGGGTTCGGGAGAAAAAGGCCACGGATCTGCCCACTTGGTTAAGGGTGGCCGCCAGAGCTACGTCGGATGCGTCGCACTCGACCTGGAAGGGGAGGGACTCGTCGATGGGGCGCATTGTGGCTTTTGTGATATCCGATTTGATGCGGCTGAAGGCCTGGCGAGCCTCTGTCGATAGGGGGAAGGTAGTGGTCTGTATTAGTGGGCGGGCCTTATCTGCATACTGGGGGACCCACTGGGCGTAATATGAAAAGAACCCCAGGCAACGTTTCAGGGCTTTGGAGCAGTGGGGGAGGGGAAATTCCATAAGGGGGGCGCATGCGTTCGGGGTCGGGGCCTATTATCCCATTGCGCACTACGTATCCCAGGATGGCCAACCGGTTTGTGCTAAAAACGCACTTTTCCTCGTTGTATGTGAGGTTCAGGGCGTTAGCGGTCTGGAGGAATTTTTGGAGGTTGGCGTCGTGGTCCTGCTGATCGTGGCCGCAGATGGTTACGCTGTCAAGATACGGGAACGTGGCCTGCAACCCGTGCTGGTCAATCATTCGGTCCATCTCCCGTTGGAAGACCGAGACCCCGTTCGTGACACCAAATGGGACCCTTAGGAAGTGGTATAGACGCCCGTCTGCCTCGAAGGCTGTGTACTTGCAGTCACCTGGGCGGATGGGGAGCTGGTGGTAGGCGGACTTGAGGTCCACGGTGGAGAAAACCTTATACTGGGCAATCCGATTTACCATGTCGGATATGCGGGGGAGAGGGTACGCATCTAGCTGTGTGTACCTGTTGATGGTCTGGCTATAGTCTATGACCATCCTTTGCTTCTCCCCGGTCTTCACTACTACCACCTGAGCTCTCCAGGGACTATTGCTGGCCTGGATTATGCCTTCCTTCAGCAACCGCTGGACTTCAGACCGAATAAATATCCGGTCCTGGGCGCTGTACCGTCTGCTCCTAGTGGCGACGGGTTTGCAATCGGGGGTGAGGTTTGCAAACAAGGACGGCGGTTCAACCTTGAGAGTTGCGAGGCCGCAGATAGTGAGTGGGGGTATTGGGCCGCCGAATTGAAATGTTAGGCTCTGCAGGTTACGCTGGAAATCTAATCCCAGTAACGTGGGCGCGCAGAGTTGGGGAAGGACGTAGAGCCTGTAGTTTTTAAACTCCCTCCCTTGCACCGTTAGGTTCGCGATGCAGAACCCTTTGATCTCTACGGAGTGGGATCCTGCAGCTAGGGAAATCTTTTGCATACTTGGATGGATGGTCAGAAAACAGCGTCTTTCCGTGTCTGGGTGAATGAAACTTTCGGTGCTCCCGGAGTCGATCAAGCATGATGTCTCGTGTCCGTTGATCAGCACCGTTGTTGTCATCGTCTGGAGCGTCCGGGGCCGTGATTGATCCAGAGTCACCGAAGCCAGTCGTGGTAGTAGTGTCACGGCGTCTTCTTTGGACCCCGTGGAGCCGTCGATGCTGGGGTCCTTTGTTGTCATCCAAGATGGCGGCGTCCATGAATCGCACGCGGCCGGGGGTGGACAAAATGGCCGCCCCCATGGCTCGCATGTGGTCGGGGGTGGACAAAATGGCCGCCCCCATGAATCGCACGTGGCTGGGGGGTCACATGATGGCAGCGCCCATCCTCCCCTCGTGGTGCCCGGGACCCAAAATGGCGGCACCCACGGGTCGCACATGGGGCGCTGGGGGGGGGTTGGGGAGCGTTTGGGCTATGCTGGGCTCGTTCTTCTCTGGGGATTGCGGCGACCCCCCCGGGACCGGCACACAGCCGCGTAATGGCCCTTCTTGCCGCAGCTTTTACAAATAGCTGCGCGGGCCGGGCAGCGCTGCCGGGGGTGTTTCGCTTGCCCGCAGAAATAGCAGCGGGCCCCCGCGGGATGGTCTGGCGCTTTACCCGCACACGCCTGTGAGGGGGGGGGGGGTTTGTCGCGACGGGGTTCCACGGAGCCCAAGGGGCTGCCGCGCGGTCGGGCCGTAGGCGCGGGCGTTTTGCGAGGCCACATCTAGGGAAGCTGCAATGGCCCGTGCCTCTGAGAGTCCTAACGACTCTCTTTCTAAAAGTCTTTGGCGGATTTGGGGAGAGTTCATACCTGCCACAAAAGCATCGCGAATTAGCATGTCCGTGTGTTCGATCGCGTTCACCGGCGGGCAGCTGCAGCCCCGTCCCAAAATTAGCAGCGCGGCGTAGAATTCTTCTAGCGATTCTCCGGGACTTTGCCGTCTCGTTGCGAGTTGGTAGCGCGCGTAGACCTGGTTCACGGGGCGAACGTAGATGCTCTTCTGTAATGCGAGCGCCGTCGGGAAATCTTCTGCGTCTTCTATGAGAGGGTAAATTTCCGGGCTTACCCTCGAATGCAGGACCTGCATTTTCTGGTCTTCTGTGATCCGGCCGGGGGCCGTTCGGAGGTAGCCTTCAAAACATGCTTGCCAGTGTTTAAATACTGCTGCCGAGTTCGCTGCGTGGGGGCTGATCCGCAGGCATTCCGGGGCGATCCGGAGCTCCATAGTCCTTTAAGCTCGCTCAATAAATTGTAGCGCAGAATGACTTATGAGAGAGACGAGAAGTGATGACGTTGATTGAGGCTTTATTAAGCGAGACTTGTCCCCAGCAGTTCAGCATCAGAATGAAGCGGCGGGGAGAAGCTCGAGTTCTTATACTCCGTCTTCAGGGCGGAGCCAGGAGTCAGCAGCCAACCAGGACCCGGGATCTGCCAGCCAATAGCATCACGGCTTCACAGTCCCACATGACCCCTAATACATACCACCACACTCACATCACCTTTGTTTATTTTGAAAATCACTTTAAATCTGAGAGTGGGAACAGTTACTCCTCATCTACTCTGTCCAGACCCCTCCTGATTTTGAATATCTCTATCAAATCCTTCTCTCCTCCAAGCAGAACAGTCCCAACTTCTCCAATCTATCCTCATAACTGAAGTTTCTCATCCCTGGAACCATTCTTGTAAACCTCTTCAGAGCTCTCTCCAATGCATTTGCATTCTATAGTGCGGGGTCTAGAAATGTACACAATACTCCAGCTGACATCTAACTATTGCCTTGTATAAGTTCAGGATCACCTTCTTGCTCTTGTAATCTATGCCACTATTCACAAAGGCCAGAATACCATATGCTTTATTAACTCTCCATATGTCCTGCCACCTTCAATGATCTATGCACATTTTTAAATGATCATTTTATGTTCTCACTCTCTGGCTCCCTGTTTCTCCTTCCCCCAACTAGTTATAACAAAATACTGTAACAAGTGACATTTTTGGGTCAGGATTTATTTCCCAGAGCAGCCAAGTTATCTTTTGTTGGAGCTCAGAGCAGCAGTGCGTGGTCTATTCATCAAGTTTCTCTTCAAGTCCATTTGTTGTTTTTAGTACCTAATCACACTTCTGTGGTAAATCAACCGGTAAAGCTTCTGTTGAATGAAAATGCTAATCTCAAAATTTTTAAAAATAGATTTGATTAATGGCAAAAATTTGATAAGAGCTCCTGACATGGAAAAAAAAATTCTCCTATTTTAATGGAGAGGTTTGATGAGCTCAGCTACTTTAGGGATTATGCTGTGAATTTTGGATAGTCTCCAGTCATTTTGTTGATCTCTAGTTCTGTTTAGAGTTACTTTGTTCTCCTAAATTGTTGTCCAAAACTCCTTACTCTCTTTGCCAGCCTCGAGCAAGTATGTGGCTTCCAATTTAAAGATTCCTCAATTTTAATCTTTCTTCATTCACCAGCACACAATCTTCCGATTGACTTGAGAATTTATTTTAATTTGCTGCAAGTGCAGGAGGACAAACTGAACTCGTGGCCAAAGGCTTTCGTGCCATGGAATTGGTTCAGAGAAGAAACCCCTAACCGACCTCTAATATCAAAGGGCTAAAACATGAGAGAACATAAATTCACATGAGTAAAAGACAGATTTTGGGCTGATGTGACACAATTTTTCACACATGATTCAATGCACAAAAACAAACTTATGAATGGAACTGTGGATTTTCTTTTTAATAGTTGGATAAGACTCTGCTATATCTTTCTGGAAAAAGTGGCTTTCTTCAACTCACTTGCATCTAATGTCTTTGAAATTGTGACTTGGATTTGTGATTTTTGCTGTATGCTCGAGTTCATTCATATAAATATTGTGTAAAGACAGACGGGGTTTTAGGGAGTCCAAGAGATTTTGTAATAATGTTTGCATTTCACAGTTGACTACGTATACCACCCTGATGGAAGTCTCTGAAGGAACGTTTGAATCATATCTACGTGACTGTCCAGACCCATGTATGCCATGGTAGGACACTGCATAAGACTTCAATGTGGAATTTAACAGCAGTATCTGAATATGGACAAGCCGTTCAAGCTGCAGATATGCTGCTTTCTAATGCATCACAATTCTTTCTGATGGCACTGAAATTCTGGAATGTGCAAATAAAAATAATGTTCGTACATCCATATAGGCTCTCGTGCTTGGCTAAATATATTAAAATGTAAGAGTAAAGGAATCTTGTACAATCTAATGTTTAACTTTGTAAACTTCAATTTTAACCCTTTTTTAATATTGAAGATAATTTTCAGTAAAATGTACACAAGGATGATATTGAGCAGAAATTCTGTAGATTGAACCTTTTGGCACTAATCAGTAACTTAATTGATTTAGCATTACTGGTAAAATTTTGCTTATTTAGATTTCTATTTAAAAGAATAGTTGATTTAAATTTGTTAATGTATTATAAAAGAGACTAAAGAATGAATGTGTGTCTTCATCGGACTGTAGAATATATATTTTAGTGAATGTTGGATATTGTCGTTTTGCCAGATAAATTACTTGAAAGTTGGTTCCAGTTGTAAACCAGCAAACCCTGGTTGCGTATAAAATCAATCCTCACATTGTTTTGGATCCTGTGCTAAACTAGTTTGAATAAATCAATCAACTGTTTCTAAAGTTCAAATTTACCGCTTCTCCTTCATTTCATAATGCAAATCATTCCTTAATAGTTCCTAACTAAACATGTTTCTGTAAATTAATTAGGTTGTTAGTTTTGCAAAGTATTTCTGGCTTGGTAGCTCAATATTAAACTTCCAACCCTTCATCAGTGCAAATGGTGAATACACTATTCGAAACATAATGAAAGCTGGTCAAACTTGCAGATAACTGGACCAATCAAGCCTGGTAACGGAATCAACCATACGATTATGGTGACACATAGACAAAAGGTGATAGATGAAGCTCAACACAAGGGTGAGGTACTGCACCTTGGACAAGAGATATATGTGTAAGTAGGAGAGGAGCTGAAAAAATCTGGAGATTAAGATGACACATTTCTGGAATGTCTCACAAATTGGCGCAGCAAGACATTGCAGGCTAATGGGTCAAAAACATTATGCTGGGTCAGTGGACCTCAGAGAAAATGTAGAAATATGGCATTTTCCAGTCTTTATGCTGCTACAATATTACTCCCAAATCTTACGCATGAATGTCCACACTTACTAAGCTGGCAGGAGGTAAAGTTTTTGGACTGGCCAGGTTTTTTTTTTTTTTGCTGACACTGACTTATCTTGCCACTAGTTGGTGTCATTTTTGTCCCCAGCATCATTACAGGTACGAATGTGTTTTCCTGTCTGAAAGTATACTAAGAGAAGGAGGCCAAGCTACAAAAGAGGAACCTTGTACCTGTCCCCATCTGCTGACTGGTGACTTGTTGGTTTTGGAGATTAGTGCAATTAGAGACTCCAAATCTTGAGGTGGATTGAGGTAGTGAGACCAATTTCCTACGTGTGTGAAGGCCTGACTAACTTGCATGGGATGATTCTTCATAGCACCTCCAGCAAAGTTGATTTAAATGCTTTATAGCAACTGCTGTCCAATAGTGTAGAAGCTGTTGGCATCTTTCAGATGAAATCAGACTTATTGACAGGCAACACCTGATCATGTCTGCAATGGGGGAAGGTGGTCAGATTTAGTAAAACCCTGACACAGAACTGTGGCACTTATCACAATATCATCAAATCATTATTGCATAGACTGAGGCTGTTTGACATGTTTCTATATCTGTTTCCCTGCTGTAATCCTGCAAATTGTTTTCCCTCAAATGCTCATCAAACTTCCTTTTGAAATCATTCATATAGGGGCTGGTTTAGCACAGTGGGCTGAACAGCTGGCTTGTAATGCAGAACAAGGCCAGCAGCGCGGGTTCAATTCCCGTACCGGCACAGCTGTAATGCAGAACAAGGCCAGCAGCGCGGGTTCAATTCCCGTACCGGCCTCCCCGAACAGATGCCGGAATGTGGCTTTTCACAGTAACTTCATTGAAGCCTACTTGTGACAATAAGCGATTATTATTATTATTTCTGCTTCCACCACTTTCAATTATTACAATTATTCCAATTATTACAATCAGTCGCATCCGGGATGTCTCCCTGAGCTCGGTCCCAAGCAAGAGACGGGAGATGAATTCCCGATTGAGTTCGAGAATTGGCTGCCATGCTTTGGTGAATTTGACTTTGAGGCTTGGTGCATCAGATTTGATGGAGCACAATCTATCCTGCCTGCGAGGCCAGGGGGTGGTAGCGCGCCAAATCGTCTTATTCTTGATATTTGTCGTGAGGAGTGGGAGGTGGCCCAGCAGGTTGGGAGTCATTCTCCCTGGCAGGTGCCTAGGCTGTGGACTTCCTGGGCAACGGGGCAATAGCACGGTGGAAGTAATGGTGGCTCATGCTTCAATCGATGGAATCCTGAAGGGTGCATGTTGATCCTACCTTATCCTTTGCTTTCTCATGTGACAAGGATGTGATGTTGTTATCCTGCAATCTGCCTTCCGGTTCTTCGAGAAACTTGATTGTGTTCCCTATTGATCATATTGCTGACTTTTTGTTGTCTTTTTTCCCCGAAGAGAAGTGTGAAATGTGAGCGTGATGGCCTGTTCCATTGATTATCCTTATTCTGTGTTAGGAAAACCATTTTGAGTCAACTATGGGAAGTGTGATTTGTGTATAATTTTACTTCTGGTAATTGTGTCTTACAATCACTGTGGGTCGGGGAGGGGAGTGACTTTTATCACCCCGTCTCATTTATGAAGAAGACAAGTGGAGGGTGAATGGATATGGTTAGTAGGGTTAGTTTGATCCTTACTGAGATTAAGGCTAACCCCCCTCCCAGTTAGAGATAATCCAATTTGGGAGTTTTTTTTAAAATTTATAGAATCATAGAATCGTAGACTAGTGCAGAAGGAGGCCGTTTGGCCCATCAAGTCTTCCCTGACCCTCCAAAAGAGCACCCTATCCAGGCCCCTATCCCATAACTCAACCTAACCTTATACACGAAGGGGCAATTTAGCATAGCCAATCCACCTAACCACATCTTTGGACTGTAAGAGGAAACTGGAGGACCAGTAGGAAACCTACGCAGACACGGGTCAGATTCGAACCTGGGTCCCTGGCGCTGTGAAGTAGCAGTGCTAACCACCATGCCACCCTGATTTATATATTCTTTGAGTTAAAAATCTGTGTCTTCATCCTTCTTTGGCATTGGAAGAGATTATATCCTGGAGAGGGCTGGGTTCCTTCTGTCCCCTCCTTGAAGGCTGAGTTTTTCCTTCTGTTTGGGCCTCTTTTCGTGTTCCCCTCCTGGGCTTCTGTGGTGGTTGGG
Organism: Scyliorhinus torazame; assembly: GCF_047496885.1. Taxonomy (NCBI): domain Eukaryota; kingdom Metazoa; phylum Chordata; class Chondrichthyes; order Carcharhiniformes; family Scyliorhinidae; genus Scyliorhinus; species Scyliorhinus torazame. The sequence goes on along the minus strand of NC_092709.1, from coordinate 218,041,340 downwards.
CGGTTGAGGTGGGAAATTGCTCTGGATATCCTTTCTGTGATGGCAGAGTGTCCCCTCTGGAGGTTTTCTTCTCTTCTTGGCTGGTTATGGTGCATTGCTCTGGATGGGGTTAGAAAGGTACAGGTGTGATTGGATGCAGGCTTTTATTTCTTGCGCTGTGCTGGAGGCCCTCGTTTTTTAAATGCGTGTCGGTTGGTACTGGGCTAGGCCAGACCCAGTGCTGTGGCTGTTATCCTGTTACCCCTAGGGGCTCGAGATATCTCTTGGGGCATGAGATGAGCTTCCTGGGAGCTGAATTTTGTTTTGTGTCTCTGGTGCACAGGGGGGGTCGGGGGATGAGTCAAGTTCTGTGCCTTGGTGGTGATCCTGTGGTTCCCCCTCGGGAGGTAGGCCCCCCTTTTGTTGATTATATGGCCTGTTGTCCTCTTCGCTGGTGAGTGTTGTCATCTGGTGGGGTAGCCGGGTTGGTCTGTTTATTCGCTGCTCTTCCCTTTGCTGCAAAAATGAGCTCTGTTCCAGAAGCCAGTGTTGAGAGTAGTGAGGTACTGAGGAGGGTATCAAGGTCGCAGGAGTGTACCGGCAGACAGAAAGGTGGGTTGAAGTGTGTCTACTTCAATGCAAGGAGCATCTGGAATATGGTAGGTGAACTTGGAGCGTGGATTGGTACTTGGGACTACAATGTTGTGGCCATTACGGAGACATGGTTAGAATAGGGACAGGAATGGTTGTTGGAAGTTCCGGGGTATAGATGTTTCAGTAAGAGTAGGGAAGGTGGTAAAAGAGGTGGAGGAGTAGTATTGTTAATCAAGGATAGTTTAACGGCTGCAGAAAGGCAGTCTGAAGGTGATCTGCCGACTGAGGTAATATGGGCCGAAGTTAAAATAGGAAAGGAGCGGTCACATTGTTAGGCGTTTTCTATAGGCCCCCAAATAGTAATAGAGATGTGGAGGAAGAAATTGCAAAACAGATTATGGATAGGTGTGGAGGTCTCAGGGAAGTTGTCATGGGTGACTTTAACTTTCCAAATATTGATTGGAACCTCTATAGATCGAACAGTTCGGATGGGGCAGTTTTTGTACGGTGTGTGCAGGTGGGGTTCCTGATACAATTTGTGGATAGGCCGACAAGAGGGGGGGGGGGGGGGGGTGGAGATTGGATTTGGTACTGGGTAATGAACCGGGCCAAGTGTTAGATTTGTTTGTAGGAGAGCACTTTGGAGATAGTGACCACAATTCGGTGTCTTTCACTATTGCAATGGAGAGGGATAGGGCCATACAGCAGGGCAAGGTTTATAATTGGGGGAGGGGTAATAATGATGCGATTAGGCAAGAACTAGGGAGCGTAAGATGGGAACGGAAACTGTCAGGGAAAGGCACAAATGAAAAGTGGAGCTTGTTCAAGGAACAAATACTGCTTGTCCTTGATAGGCATGTCCCTGTCAGGCAAAGAGGAAATGGCCATGTGAGGGAACCATGGTTCACAAAAGAGGTTGAATGTCTTGTCAAGAGGAAAAAGGAAGAGTATGTAAGGATGAGAAAACAAGGTTCAGTAGGGTCGCTTGAGGGTTACAAGGTAGCAAGGAATGAGCTGAAAAAGGGCTTAGGAGAGCTAGGAGGGGGCATGAGAAGTCTTTGGTGGGTCGGATCAAGGAAAACCCCAAGGCTTTTTACTCTTATGTGAGAAATAAAAGAATGACCAGGTGAGGGTAGGGCTGGTCAAGGACAGTAGTGGGAACTTGTGCATAGAGTCAGAAGAAATAGGAGAGGTGTTGAATGAATACTTTTCTTCAGTGTTCACAAAGGAGAGGGGCCATGTTTTTGAGGATGAGAGGGTGATTCAGGCGGGTAGGCTGGAGGAAGTAGATGTTCTGAGGAAGGATGTATTAACAATTTTGAAAAACCTGAGGGTCGATAAGTCCCCTGGGCCAGATGGGATATACCCAAGGATTCTTTGGGAGGCAAGGGATGAGATTGCAGAGTCTTTGGCTTTGATCTTTGGGTCCTCGCTGTCCACGGGGAAAGTGCCAGAGGACTGGAGAGTGGCAAATGTTGTTCCTCTGTTCAAGAAAGGGAATAGGAATGACCCTGGTAATTATAGGCCAGTTAGTCTTACTTCGGTGGTCAGAAAGATAATGGAAAAGGTTCTGAAGGGTAGAATTTATGACCATTTGGAAAGATGCAGCTTAATCCGGGATCGTCAACACGGATTCGTGAAGGGTAGGTCCTGCCTCACAAATTTGATTGAATTCTTTGAGAAGGTAACGAAGTGTGTAGATGAAGGTGGAGCAGTTGATGTTGTATACATGGATTTTAGTAAGGCGTTTGATAAGGTTGCCCATGGTCGGCTCATGAAGAAAGTAAGGAGGTGTGGGATAGAGAGAAATTTGGCCAATTGGATAAGTAACTGGCTATCACATAGAAGACAGAGGGTGGTGGTGGATGGAAAATTTTCAGACTGGAGACCACTTACCAGCGGTGTACCACAGGGATCAGTGCTGGGTCCTCTGCTATTTGTGATTTTTATCAATGACTTGGAGGAGGGGGCTGAAGGGTGGGTCAGTAAATTTGCTGATGACACCAAGATTGGTGGAGTAGTGGATGAGGTGGAGGGCTGTTGTAGGCTGCAAAGAGACATTGATAGGATGCAGAGCTGGGCCGCAAAATGGCAGATTGAGTTTAACCCTGAGAAGTGCGAGGTGATTCATTTTGGTAGAAAAAATTTGAATGCGGATTACAGGGTCAACGGCAGGGTTTTGAGTAATGTGGAGGAACAGGGAGATCGTGGGGTTCATGTCCACAGATCTCTGAAGGTTGCCACTCAAGTGGATAGAGCTGTGAAGAAGGCTTATAGTGCGTTAGTGTTTATTAACAGACCCTGGCGAGACCACATTTGGAGTATTGTGTGCAGTTCTGGTCACCATTATTAGGAAGGATGTGGAAGCATTGGAAAGGGTGCAAAGGAGATTTACCGAGATGCTGCCTGGTTTGCAGGATAGGTCTTATGAGGAAAGGTTGAGGGAGCTAGGGCTTTTCTCTTTGGAGCGGAGGAGGATGAGAGGCGACTTAATGGAGGTTTATAAGATAATGAGGGGGATAGATAGAGTGGACGGTCAGAGACTATTTCCTCGGGTGGATGTAGCTGTTACAAGGGGGCATAACTATAAGATTCAAGGTGGGAGATATAGGAGGGATATCCGAGGTAGGTTCTTTACTCAGAGAGTGGTTAGGGTGTGGAATGGACTGCCTGCTGTGATAGTGGAGGCGGACACTTTAGGAACTTTCAAGCGATTATTGGATAGGCACATGGAGCACACCAGAATGACGGGGAGTGGGATAGCTTGATCTTGGTTTCGGACAATGCTCGGCACAACATCGAGGGCCCGTTCTGTGCTGTACTGTTCTATGTTCTATGCCTCGGGAAGTTCGGTGGGCCTGACCATTATCTGAAGATCCTGTTACTGCTGCTGCTCCTCTTCCTCTCCTTTAGTTATAATTGTGGTTCTGCCTAGGGCCAGGGTTTGGGGCTTTGTTGCATTATGCAGTATGCCTGTAACTTCTCAAAGATCTGGGGTTTCCGTGCATTTTCTTTCGTTTTTGCAAGGGTGGGTATGACTAATCCGTTCTTTGCTCCTCCATGGGTGTAGGTGGTTTAGAATCCAGGAAGAGCAGGCTGGACTGGATCATTGAATTGTGCTATTAAGCCAATTGGGATGTTGTTCTCCTGTTCCATATTGTCTCATGTGGGTTCAGCTGTATCTGGGTTTTTGCCCTTCCATGATTTGGGAGCTGTATTATTTTGTAACTCTGTTGTGTTATTTTATTAAAAAATGTAAAATATCAATAGATATAATTATATAAAAAAGACTCATCCTCCCTAAAGTGTGATGCTCAGAACTAGATGCAATACTCCCATTTCCTAACCAGGGCTTTATATAGGTTCAAAACGTGTACCAGGAGGCTGGTACAATTGGTGATGGTAGATTCCAGATGTGGCTTTGTGCCTCTCATCACTTCTTAAAGACATGCTTTGATAACTTGGAGGATGATGCATGGAGGTAGCAGGAGCAAAGTACCACCTTGAGGTATGCTGTAATAAATTAGAATAACCCTGCCTATGTTTGGAGAAACACTTTGCTGCTGGAGTGACAAAGGAATCAAATTGAACAGCACTGATTTATTTACGGAGTATGATTTTTAAAAATGGCGCACCAGAGAAATCAAAATGTCAATATATCTGACAAAACCCAGCTCTACCTCACCACCGCCTCTCTCACCAACTCCACAGTTGGTCAATCGACAAACTGCTTATCCAATATCCAGAACTGCAATGGCAGAAATTCCTCCTAACTAAATAATGGGAAGACTAAAGCCGTTGTTTTTTTGGGTCCTATGGGTTCCACCCCCCTCTCTGGCGACAGTTTGAAATTAAACCAGTCTTGTTCGCAAAGTTGGAGTCACATATAACCATAGGATGAGCTCCGGGTGCCATTCATACCTTCACTAAACTCACTTATTTCCATCAACATTGCCCAACTCCTACCTCCGCTCACGTGTGTTGAAACACTCCCTTGTTTTGTTTTTTGTTTTTTTAAAATAATTTTTATTAATGTTTTCACAAAATATCAACAACAAAATGTAAAAGGAGCCCAATAGAATTAAATACCAAACAAAACAAAACAACCCTGTGCCCCCCTCCCCCCTATACATAAAAAATAAATTAAACACATAGCAAATATATACACCCCCTCAGATCCCCCAGTATAGACGAGCAAAAATAAAATAGAAACCCCCCCCCGCCCCCGGGCTGCTGCTGACCATTGTCTACTGTTCTGCCAGGAAGTCTAAGAACGGTTGCCACCGCCTGAAAAACCCTTGCACCGATCCCCATAAGGCAAATTTCACCCTCTCCAATTTAATGAACCCCCACCATATCATTGATCCAGGAATCCACACTTGGGGGCCTCGCATCTTTCCACTGAAGAAGAATCCTTCGCCGGGCTACCAGGGACGTAAAGGCCAGAATACCGGCCTCTTTCGCCTCCTGCACTCCCGGCTTCCCTGCAACCCCACATATTGCGAGCACCCAGCCCGGTTTGACCCTGGATCCTACCATCCTCAACACCGTCCTCGCTACACCGTCCTCGCTACGCCCTTCTAAAATTCCTCCAGCGCTGGGCATGCCTAGAACATATGGGTGTGGTTTGCTGGGCTCCCTGACCACCTAACACACCTGTCCTCACTCCCAAAAAAACAGCTCATCCTTGTCCCGGTCATGTGTGCCCTGTGCAGCACCTTATACTGTATGAGGCTGAGCCTCGCGCACGAAGAGGAAGAGTTCACCCTCCCGAGGGCATCTGCCCACGTCCCCTCCTCGATCTCCTCCCCCAATTCCTCCTCCCACTTACCTTTGAGCTCCTCCACCGAGGCCTCCTCCTCCTCCTCCTGCCTCACCTGGTATGTTGCCGAGATCTTCCCCTCTCCAACCCACACCCCCGAGAGCACCCTGTCCTGTACCGTGCGTGGCGGCAGCAGCGGGAATTCCACCACTTGTCGCCTGGCAAACGCCCTTACCTGTAGATACCTGAAGGTGTTTCCCGGGGGGAGCCCGTACTTCTCCTCCAGCTCACCCAGGCTCGCGAACTTTCCATCCTCAAACAGGTCCCCCAACCTTCTTATCCCTGCCCTGTGCCACCCCGAAAACCCTCCATCTATTCTCCCTGGGACAAACCGGTGGTTCCCCCGTATGGGGGTCCACACCGAGGCCACCACTTCCCCCCCTGTGCTGCCTCATTGCCCCCAGATTTTGAGGGCCGCCACCACCACCGGGCTCGTGGTATACCTCCTTGGAGGGAGCGGCAGCGGCGCTGTTGCCAGCGCCCCCAGACTCGTACCCTCACAAGATGCCGTCTCCAGCCTCTTCCATGTCGCCCCCTCCCCCTCCATCACCCACTTGCACACCATCGCCGCTTGGCGGCCCAGTAGAGGTTGGGCAGCGCCAGCCCCCACCACCCCCTTCCCTCCTCCACTCCAGGAACACCCTCCTCACCCTCTGAGTCCCTCACGCCCACACAAACCCCGTTGACCCGCCTTAAGAAGGCCTCTGGGATAAGAATGGGGAGGCACCGGAACAGGAACAAAATCCTTGGGAGCACTGTCATCTTGACTTACAGTCCTCCTCCATTTGCTCCACCAGCCTCGTGAAATTAAGTCTATGCAGGGCCCCCCAGCTCCTGGCCACCTGGACCCCCAAATACCTGCAACTCCTCTCCGCCCTTTTTAGTGGGAGCTCGCCAATCCCCCTCTCCTGGTCCCCTGGGTGAACCACGAACAACTCGCTCTTCCCCATGTTGAGCTTGTACCCTGAGAAATCCCCGAACTCCCTGAGGATCCTCATTCCCTCCGGCATTCCCCCCACCAGGGCCGCCACATATAGCGTCCGCATAGAGCGACACCCTATGCTCCTCCTCACCCCACACCAGCCCCCTCCAGTTCCTCGACTCCCTCAATTCCATAGCCAGGGGTTCAATCGCCAGTGCAAAGGACAGGGGGGACCCCCGCCTCGTCCCTCGATGCAACCAAAAGTACTTAGACCTCCTCTTGTTCGTGGCCACACTCGCCATCGGGACCTCGTACAACAGCCTAACCCACCTGACGAACCCCTCCCCAAACCCGAACCTCTTCAGCACCTCCAACAAGTACCTTCACTCTACACTATCGAAGGCCTTCTCAGCTTCCATCGCCGCCACTATCTCCGCCTCCCCCTCCGGCATCATAAGAACGTTCAGGAGCCTCCGCACATTCCCGTTCAACTGCCTCCCCTTCACAAACCCCGCCTGGTCTTCGTGGATGATCTGCGGCAACCAATCCTCAATTCTTGTGGCTAAGACCTTCGCCAGCACCTTGGCATCTACATTTAACAACGAAATCGGCCTGTAAGACCCACACTGCAGGAGATCCTTGTCCCACTTCAGGATCAAGGAGATCAGTGCCTGGGACATCGTTGGGGGCAAAGCCCCCCCCCCCCCCCCCCTTTGCCTCATTGAAGGTCCTAACCAGCAACGGGCCCAACAGGTCCAAATATCTCTTGTAAAATTCGACTGGGAAACCGTCCGGCCCCGGTGCCTTCCCCGCCTGCATGCTCCCTATTCCTTTGGCCAGCTCCTCCAGCCCAATCGGGGCCCCTAATCCCGCCACCAGTCCCTCCTCCACCTTCGGGAACCTCAGTTGGTCCAGAAAGCGGCCCGTCCCTCCCTCCTCCAGTGGGGGCTCAGACCGACACAGTTCCTCATAAAAGTCCCTGAAGATCCCATTGATGCCAACCCCACTCTGCACCACACTCCCTCCCCTATCCTTAACTTGCCCCGATCTCCCTAGCTGCGTCCCGCTTCCGATGCTGATGCGCCAGCATCCGACTTGCCTTTTCCCCATATTCAAAATTGCCCCCAGGCCCTTCCTCCACTGCGCCTCCGCCTTCCTGGTGGTCAACAGGTCAAATTCGGCCTGGAGGCTACGCCTCTTCCTCAACAGTCCCTCCTCCGGCACCTCTGCATACCTCCCGTCTACCCTCACCATCTCCGCCACCAGCCTCTCCCTCTCCCTCTGCTCTCTCCTCTCCTTGTGGGCCCTAATGGAGATCAGCTCTCCCTAAACCACCGCCTTCAGCGCCTCCCAGACCATCCCCACTCGGACCTCCCCGTTATCGTTGGCCTCCAGGTATCTCTCTATGCCTCCTCGGACCGGCTCGCTCACCTCCTCGTCCGCCAACAGGCCCACCTCCAAGCACCACAACCGCCGCTGGTCCCTCTCCTCCCCAGCTCTAGGTCTACCCAATCGGGGCATGGTCCGAAATGGCTATCGCTGAGTACTCGGTATCCTCTACCCTCGCAATAGGGCCTTGCTCATAATAAAAAAGTCGATCCGGGAATAGGCCTTATGAACGTGCGAGAAGAATGAAAATTCCCTAGCCCCCGGCCTTGCAAATCTCCAAGGGTCCACCCATCCCATCTGGTCCATAAACCCCCTCACCACTTTAGCCGCCGCCAGCTTCCTACCTGTCCTAGACCTGGAGCGATCCACTGCCAGATCCAACATCGTGTTAAAGTCTCCCCCCATTATCAGGGCCCCCACTTCCAAGTCTGGGATCCGACCCAACATGCGCCGCATAAAACCCGCATCGTCCCAGTTCGGGGCATACACGTTGACCAGCACCACCCTCTCCCCTTGCAGCTTACCACTTACCATTACGTACCTGCCGCCATTGTCTGTCACAATGCTCGACGCCTCGAACAACACCCTCTTTCCCACCAAGATCGCCACCCCCAGATTTTTGGCATCCAGCCCCGAATGAAACACCTGGCCTACCCACCCCTTCCTCAATCTTACCTGGTCTGCCACCTTCAGGTCTGTCTCCTGGAGCATGACCACATCCGCCTTCAGCCCCTTCAGGTGCGCGAACACCCGGGCCCGCTTAACCGGCCCTTTCAGTCCCCTTACGTTCCAGGTTATCAGCCGGATCAGGGGGTTACCCGTCCCCCCCTCCCCTACCGACTAGCCATAACCCCTCCTCTGTCAGCCACGCGCCCGCACCCCACGCCCGGCCCATTCCCCACGGCGGCAGACCCCCGTCTACTCGCTCCAGCTTCCCCTTGACCATACCAGCAGAAACCCAGTTCTCTCCTCCCCCCCCCAGCTACGACCCCTCCTAGCTGCATTGCTCTCCCCATTGCACTCCCGCAAGTCAGCTGACTCCTGCTGACCCCGGCCGCTCCCGCCTCTCCTTCGACTCCTCCCATTGTGGGCCTCCCCCTCCATTACCCACCCGCAGGCTCCCGCCTCCCCCTTCCATCCCAAGTGCGGGAAAAACCCGCGTTTCCCCGTCCCAGCCCCGCCTCCTCCAACCTTCAGTGCGGGAACAAGCCCACGCTGTCCACCTGCCCGGCCCCGCCTCCTCTGGCACAGCTCCTTTTACAGGCCCAGTCCCCTCACCCCCGACTCGGGCACCATCCCCCCCTACCGGCCATCCACCCCCTACTCCGTTTACTTGCCCCCCTCCAAGAGCCCACCCGACAGACCCAACCAATACAGTGCCCAACAGACCCTAACCACCCACACCGAACCAAAAATAAACAAGAACAGAGAACCCCCCCCTCAAAATGTAACACAACAACAACAATCCCCGACCATCCCCACACCTGACCCCCCCATCCCGACCCTCAGTTTGTGTCCAGCTTCTCGGCCTGAACAAAAGCCCACTCCTCCTCCGGGGACTCAAAATAATGGTGCCGGTCCTTGTAGGTGACTCACAGACCTGCCGGCTGCAGCATGCCAAACTTCACCCCCTTCCTGTGCAGCACCACCTTCGCCCGGTTGTACCCGGCCCTCTTCTTCGCCACCTCCGCGCTCCAGTCCTGATATATTCGAACCTCCGCGTTCCCCCACCTGCTGCTCCTCTCTTTCTTGGCCCACCCGAGTACGTACTTCTGACCAGCGAACCAATGAAACCGCACCAGCCCCGCCTGCGGTGGCTCGTTAGCCTTGGGCCTCCTCGCCAGCACTCTATGGGTCCCTTCCAGCTTCAAGGGCCCCTGGAAGGACCCCGCTCCCATCAGCGAGTTTAACATGGTGACAACATAGGCCCCCACGTCCGACCCCTCCAGCCCCTCCGGGAGGCCCAGGATCCGCAGATTCTTTCGCCTCGACCGATTCTCCATCTCTTCGAACCGTTCCTGCCATTTCTTGTGGAGCGCCTCGTGCGCATCCACCTTTAGGCCCAAGATCTCGTCCTCGTTATCTTTTGTCGGACCTCGCGGATCGCCACCCCTTGGGCCGTCTGGGTCTCCAGCAGCTTATCAATAGAAGCCTTCACCGGCTCCAGCAGGTACACCTTGAGCTCCCTGAAGCAGCGCTGGAGAACTCCCTGCTGCTCCTGCACCCACTGCATCCACGCCGCCTGGTCCCTGCCTGCCACCATCTTGCTCTTTTTCCCTCGCACTTTCTTTGGCTTCACCACCACTTTTTTAGTCGCCCCGCTCCTGGTCCAAGCCATACACTGTCGGGGTAATGTTGCAGTCTTCTTCCCACACCGGGAAATGTCGAAAAAATGCCTGAAGTGCCCAAAAGTCCGTTCCAAGCGGGAGTTGCCGAACGTGCGGCTTAGCTCCGCATAGCCGCAACCAGAAGTCCACTCACTTGTTTTGTTACCTGTCGATTATTCCAGTGCATTCTTTGGCGGTCTTCCATGTACTGCAGCCACTGTCGCCTCGTCCCGTTCCCCCCACCCAAACTTGTGGAATCCCATAGAATCCCTACAATGCAGAAGGAGACGGATAGGTTGTTGTTGGGCAAAAGCGATCAAGGGTCACAGAATCTAGATCGGTTTATGGAGTTAAGTTACTGATCAGCCATGGCTGGCACAGGCTACAGCTCAGAGATGCCTTTATAAAGGTGACATTGTTAAATGAGCAGATGTGTTGGGCACTAATTGACTGAAGATGAACCTGCCAGAAAGCACAGCTGTGCCGAATTTCCTCCTGTCAAATCAAGCTGACTTGCCAGATTCATCTTCCTGACTCTGTTACTATTATTATTATTATAATAATAAGGAACATAAAACGTCCAGGGACCAGACTTTCAAACAGAGTAGTGGCGTGCACATGTAGTTCATGCTGTGTACATTGAGAAAAGTGCCTGGGGCACTAATTAACAACCACACTGCCAAATAAGAAATAGTTGAAGGCTCACTGAGAAGATGCTTTCCAGAAAACAGCGCATCTGTTCACTGTTTTGTTCAATAATTAAAATTTTCACCTTTATTCAGCTCCCTGCAAACATGACAGGGCATTGTTTTGTTTCCTTTGTAGTTTATAGTAAGTGGCATGGGAAATGATAACGACAGCTATATTAAAAATGTTGTACTATAATTGACAATCCAGCTGCTTGCACTGAACAGCAATTGCATGTTAGGTTATACTTGCAAATATTTTCATGGGCAATGAGGTAGCTCCCCCTTCTGAAAGAAATGTGAACCTGCAGTCCTGGAAATTTCTAAAGAATCTGGGCATCAAACATAACACAGAATTTTAACAGTGCAGTAGGAGGCCATTCGGCATCAAGTCTGCACATGCTGAGATCCCGCATATTGGTGCTCCATTGTGATTTTTGTTTCATTCTTTCATGGGATATGAGCATTTCTGGCTAGGCCATCATTTATCGTCTATCTCGAATTGCCTTTGCACTTCCTGTTAAGAGGTGAGGGTGGAGGGGACAAGGGAGAGGGATTTAAGAAGACGAAATCAAGCATGTGTACTCTTTGCATTTCAGGGTGATACTGGAATGGTGAGTAGTTTTATCAGCAAGAATACATGGAACATACAGTGCAGAAGGAGGCCAGTCGGCCCATCGAGTCTGCACCGACCCACTTCCACCCTATCTCCGTAACCCAATATCCCCTCCTAAGTAGGACCCAGTAGTGTTGTAAGTGGTACAGCCAGCTCTGGCATTGGATTGCTAATCCAGTTGTCTGCCTATCCTTTAAAATTGGTGTTCCTGGGACTTATGGGAGCAGAGATAAGGTAAGTATTGGGGGAACAGGCAGGGGCGAGAGAGAGTAATGATTTTATTGGGGACTAGGGCATTGAAGGTGGAGGTGAGGAATTTTTTTTAAAATACAGGAGCGTTTTTGAAAACTGCTTTTTTTTCTTTTAAACAGTTTGCCGAAAACTATTTGTAAATTTGCATTTGCCAAGGTTTGGGAGGACAGATCACTGAAATATTCCTTCACCAATTAATTCTCTGAATGGAATAGTTTATCAGCCTCAGTATAAATTCTACCTCCAAATCCTCCCCATGATGACCGTCAGGGACTCGATGTAGTTCTGAATACCAACACTTCAGGTTGTAAGAATCTTGATTGTTTTTTTCTCAGCAGTTTGGCATGGGCATTATTAATTGTAACTGTATAAACTGAATGTTTTTGCAGTATGGGCACTTTAGTAAATGTAAATATTGGCAACCACCAGTTGGCTAACGAATGAAGGGTTTATTAACCAACAAACTATATACAAAACACAATTAACAATGTCTTCATTCTCAGCATCACAATTGGCTGCAAAGCCCGAGCTCTGCACAGAGATCCTTGCGCTCATTCCCCATTGGCCAATCAGGTCACATGGCCCTTCCAATGCACGCGCCTTAAAAGGGTAAGCTGCCACATTCCCTGCCCCACAGTACATTGATAACTTAACTTTCAAAAATAACTTTCAAACATTAACACTAGTGAACAATTTTTAATACAGTTCATCAGAAACTCAGCCTGTCAGGGGGTTCTCAACTAATTGGGTTTCCGCTGTAAAGGTAGCTTACTCGATTAACTGACTGATTAACCGCTTCACCCGTTGGACATGCAGCAACATTGCTTGCTGGCTCAATTGGATCGGGCCGTACCACTGGCCCTTGAGATGGCCCCCTTCTTAGAATCATAGAATTTACAGTGCAGAAGAAGGCCATTTAGTTCATAGACTCTGCTCCGGCCCTTGGAAAGAGCATCCCACTTTAGTCCACACCTCCACCCTATCCCCATAACCCAGTAACCCCACCTAACCCTTTTTGAACACTAAGGGCAATTCAGCATAGCCAATCCACCTAACCTGCACATCTTTGGACTATGGTTAGCACTGTTGCTTCATAGCGCCAGGGTCCCAGATTCGATTCCCTGCTTGGGTCACTGTCTGTGCGGAGTCTGCACATTCTCCCGATGTCTGCGTGGGTTTCTTCCGGTTGATCCGGTTTCCTCCCACAAGTTCCGAAAGACGTGCTGATTGGCGAATTGGACATTCTGAATTCTCCCTCCGTGTACCTGAGCAGGTGCTGGAATGTGGCGACTCGGGGCTTTTCACAGTAACTTCACTGCAGTGTTAATGTAAGCTTACTTGTGACAACAAAGATTATTACGTATTATATTATACATAATCGAAATGGACTCTCACCTAAAGTCGACCCGGCCATTCCCAGGGGTGCAAGGGAGTTGTAGCTGGCAACTTCTGATATAACTTGCATGGGTCACATTGTTTCACAACTCTTTCTATATCCACATTGATTCCATTTAATTTGTTGCCCGTCAGAGGTAAGTAGTCCAGAAAGTTTAAGGCCATTACAATCTCTTACAGTACTAGAGGGAGTGGTGGCTTTCTGGTAACGGAGGTCTACTTAAGGCATCTGCAATGGCTACGTGAGCCCCTGGCCAATGTTGGGAAGTATATTCGTATGCCGAGAAGAATAGCGCCAAAGCTGTTTCCTAACAGAAGCAATTTGTGGAATTGAAATGAAATGAAATGAAAATCGCTTATTGTCATAAGTAGGCTTCAAATGAAGTTACTGTGGAAAGCCCCTAGTCGCCACATTCCGGCGCCTGTTCGGGGAGGCTGGTACGGGAATTGAACCGTGCTGCTGGCCTGCCTTGGTCTGCTTTAAAAGCCAGCTCTTTAGCCCTGTGCTAAACCAGCCCCAATTGCTTTGACTTCTTTGACGAAACTCAAAACTGACGTGGACTGGGCTCCTGTATGAAACTACTTTATGCCACAGATAATAGCCAAGTCTTCTTTTGTGTTTTGGGAGTATCCTCTTTCTGTGTCGGTTAGGGTTCTTGATATGTACCCAATGGGTCTCTTAATCTGTCCTCCATTGTATGGGATAACACAGCTGCTATCCCATATAGTGATGCATCACATGCAAGTACTGTCAACTTCCACAAGAGGTCGAAATGTACCGACACGCATGAAGACAGAAGTGCCTGCTTTACTTGTTGAAAGCCTCTTTCTGGGGTGCTTTCCAACCCCACCTCTGGTGCTTCTTTAATAACACATGCAAGGGTGCGAGCAATGTCAATAGATTTGGGAGGAATCACCCGTAATAGTTGACCAATTCCAGGAAAGATCGGAGCTCCGAAGTGCTCCTAAGGGCCGGTGCCTCCTTGATCTTTGTCTTCCATGGGGTGTAACCAGAGTGTCCACCTGCTAACCAAGATAAACCACCTTGTTTGCTTGGAATATGCACTTCTCTCTCTTTAAGCGCACTCCCACCTGATGTTCCTCTTCAGTGGATCCTGTTATTAAAACATTGACAAAATAAATGACAACCCTGGGCAAATCCTGCAGCAAACTCTCCATAGTCCACTGGAAGATGGACAGTTTGCATCCCACAATTACAGTTAGGGCAGAATTTTATGGTCCCTTGCTGGTGGGTTTACAGGTGGGGGAAGAGGCCAGTAAAATTCCTTGGGTGCCCTCCTCCCCGCCCTCAATCACCCCATCCACAATTTTACATGGAGAAGGCCACACTGACCGCTGCCAAATTGGAGGCTCTTAAATGGTCTAGTTCAATGAAGATTGCAGGAGGGCATGCCAGGAGCATACGTAAAAATGAGGATCAACCTGATGAGGCTACAACACAGGGTTACCAGTGTGCCAAACAGCATGAGTAGCAAGTGATAGACAGAGTTAAGCAATTCTGCAACCAATGTATCAAATCTGAGCTCTGTCACATCCAGCCGTGAATGGTGATGGGCAATTAAACAACTCATTGGAGGAGGAAGCTCCACAAATATCCCCATTCTCAATGATGGGGGAGCCCAGCACATCTGTGCAAACGATCATTTGTAATAATCTACGGCCAGAAGTGCCGAGTGGATGGTTAATGTCAGCCTCCTCCGGAGGTCCCCAGCATCACAGATGTCAGTCTTCAGGCAAATCGATTCACTCCACATGATATCAAGGAATGTCTGAAGGCACTGGATACTGCAAAGGCTATGGGCTCCTGACAATATCTCGGCAATAGTACTGAAGACTTGTGCTCCAGAACTTGCTGCACCCCTAGCCAAGCTGTTCCAGGACAGCTACAACCCTGACATCACCCGGCAATGTGAAAAATTGCCCATGTCCTGTACACAAAAAACAGGACAAATTCAACCCGGCCAATTACTGCCCTATCAGTCTACTGTCGATCATCAGTAAAGTGATGGAAGGAGTCATCAACGGTGCTATCAAGACTTCCGGTGGCGGCTATGAAGGAGTAGGTCGCACATTTGGTGGCTCCCGCTCGGGTCGGAACTTTGGACCTTTTTCCCCGATTTCTTGTCGGATCTGATTTGGAAAATTGATGTTGGATGCAACTGTGACGAGGAATCCTACATCAGTGCATGGAGAGGCGGACCAGGAGTGCTCGCAAAGGAAGAAATAGGCAAACGGAGAAGGCTTGGGCTGAGGCTGCAGCGGGAGAAAGCATGGCGGACGACCGGAGTTCTGGCTCGATGGCCCAGCGGTCGATGGAGCAGTTGATGCAGTTCATACAGGAGGGCTTCGCCAAGCAGAAACAGGAATGCCTGGATCCGATTAAGGAATCGATTGCGCGGCTGAAACTCAGACTGGATGCTCAAGACCAGGCGATCCAGAAAGTGGAGAAGGCACTGACTGAGCAGGAAGAACACCAAGCTGCAGTGGAGTTGGAGGTGGGGATCTTGAGAGATCAACAGAAAAGGCTTCAGGAGAAGGTGGAGGATTTAGAGAACAGGTCACGCCGGCAGAACCTGAGAATTGTGGGTCTCCCGGAGGGATCCGAAGGAACGGACGCAGAGGCATACATAGCGGGCATGTTCGAGAAGCTACTGGGGGAGGGGACGTTCACCCGACCCTTGGAGGTGGACAGGGCGCACAGAGCGCTCGCGAGGAAGCCACGTGCAGGTGACCCCCCCCCCCGAGAGCAATGGTGGTGAGATTCCACAGGTACCTGGACAAGGAGTGTATTTTGCGGTGGGCCAGGCAGACACGGAGCTGTAAATGGGAGAACAGCGTCCTGCGTATATATCAGGATCTGAGCGCGGACGTGGCCAGGAGAAGAGCAGGGTTCAACCAGATAAAGTCTACCCTTTTCAAGAAGAAGGTTAAGTTTGGACTGCTGGACTTCCGGGTGCAGCAATGACCAGCTGAGTCGCACGTTTCGGAGCCTCCCGTTGGAACGGACTTTTGGGCTCTTAATAGGAGCCCCAACGGCAATTTAAACAGCCAAAAACACTGTGCGGTAAACCAGAAGGGAATCCCCCCGGACACGCATGGAAAAAGGAGAGGATAGCGGCCGGATTGCAGAAGATCCTCTGGAGCAGCGGCAAGGAAGGGAAGCTCGAAGCATGATGGCGTCGGAAGGTGGCCGTTTGTTATGGGGCCCGGAGCAACAAGAGTTCCTGCGGCGCTGTGTGGTAGAGCTGAAGAAGGAGTTGAAGAAGGAAGTGTTGGACCCGATATTACAGGCGATTGAAGGGCTAAAGGAGGAGCAGAGGACCCAGGAGCTGGAGCTTTGGGTCGTGAAGGCAAAGACTGCTGAAAACGAAGATGAAATACAGGGCCTGGTGGTGAAGGCAGAAACACACGAGGCACAGCACAAAAGGTGTGTGGAGAGGTTGGAAGTACTGGAAAATAATTCGAGGAGGAAGAATTTAAGAGTCCTGGGTCTTCCCGAAGGCGCAGAGGGGGCAGACGTCGGGACATATGTGAGCACGATGCTTCACTCGCTAATGGGATCAAGGCCCCGACGGGCCCTTTGGAGGTGGAGGGAGCCTATCGAGTTCTGGCGCGAAGACCAAAGGCTGGAGAAATACCTCGAGCTATAGTGGTGAGGTTTCTCCGCTACAATGACAGAGAGACGGTCCTCAGATGGGCGAAGAAAACTCGGAGCTGTAGGTGGGAGAACGCGGTGATCCGCGTATACCAGGATTGGAGTGCGGAGGTGGCGAGAAGGAGGGCAAGTTTCAATCGGGCTAAGGCGGTGCTTCACAAAAAGAAGGTTCAATTTGGAATGTTGCAACCGGCGAGACTGTGGGTCACACACCAAGGGAAGCACCACTACTTTGAGGCGGCAGAAGAGGCGTGGACATTCATTGTGGACGAGAAGCTGGAATAGTCTGGCGAGAGAAAGAGCTTCTGGGACAAAGTGGTGGGGTGATTATGTGGGGCGAGGAAGGGGAAGGGGGGGGATGATTTTTCAATTTGTTACTTCTATGATCCTGTAACTTTTCTCTCTTCCCCATGTTGGGGGGGGGGGATGAGGAACTGTGGGCGCCGGTGGGACAGAAAGGGGAAGGAGAAGGGAAATGCGCCATTAGGGGCGGGGCCGAGTGGGTAACGCGGGCTTTGCTCCCGTGCTATGGTAATTGTGGCGGGAACAGGGACGCAGGAAGGAGGGGGCCTCGCACAGTGGGGGCCGAGGGCAAGGGGGGAAGCCGAGGTCAGCCAGAGTTCGCTGACTTCTGGGAGCAACATGGGGGGTGCAACTACGCTAGAGGGGGATCTAGCGGAGGGGGGGGTTAACTGGGTTGCTGCTGCTAAGGAGAAGGGGGAGCTGTTATGGGACGGGGTGGTCGAGACGGGGGGGGCACCGTCGGTGGGATATACAGGTACGTGGTAACTGGGTGAGGAGCTGGGTTAAAAAAGGGGATGGCAAGTCGACAAGGGGGGGGTGGGGGTAAAGAGCCCCCCAACCCGGCTGATCACGTGAGAGGGCTGAACGGGCCGATTAAAAGGGCACGGGTACTCGCACACCTAAAGAAATTAAAGGCAGATGTGGTTATGTTGCAGGAGACGCACCTGAAACTGATAGACCAGGTCAGACTACGTAAAGGATGGGTGGGGCAGGTGTTTCATTCGGGTTTAGATGCGAAGAATAGGGGGGTGGCTATCTTAGTGGGGAAACGGGTACTGTTTGAGGCAAAGACCATAGTGGCGGACAGTGGGGGTAGATATGTGATGATGAGTGGCAGATTGCAAGGGGAGGCAGTGGTTCTGGTGAACTTATACGCCCCGAACTGGGATGATGCAAATTTTATGAGGCGTATGTTGGGGCGTATCCCGGACCTGGAGGCGGGAAAGTTGGTAATGGGGGAGACTTCAATACGGTGCTTGATCCAGGGCTGGACCGGTCGAGGTCCAGGACTGGGAGGAGGCCGGCAGCGGCCAGGGTGCTCAAGGACTTCATGGAGCAGATGGGAGGAGTAGACCCCTGGAGATTTATTAGGCCTAGGAGTAAGGAGTTCTCATTTTTCTCCCATGTTCACAAGGTATACTCACGGATAGACTTTTTTGTCTTGGGAAGGGCACTGATTCCGAAGGTGACAGGGACGGAGTATACGGCCATAGCCATTTCGGACCACGCTCCACATTGGGTAGACCTGGAGGTAGGAGAGGAAAAAGAACAGCACCCACTCTGGAGAATGGATATGGGCTTATTGGCGGATGAGGGGGTATGTCTAAGGGTGAGGGGGTGTATCGAAAGGTACTTGGAGCTTAATGACAACGGAGAGGTTCAGGTGGGAGTGGTCTGGGAGGCGTTGAAGGCGGTGGTCAGAGGGGAACTGATATCCATAAGGGCACATAAAGGGAAGCAAGAGGGTAAAGAAAGGGAGCGATTGTTGAGAGAACTTCTGAGGGTGGACAGGCAATATGCAGAGGCACCGGAGGAGGGACTGTACAGGGAAAGACAAAGGTTACATGTGGAATTTGACCTGCTGACCACGGGTAAGGCAGAGGCACAGTGGAGGAGGGCACAGAGTGTACAGTATGAGTATGGAGAGAAGGCGAGTCGGCTACTGGCCCACCAATTGAGGAAGAGGGGAGCGGCGAGGGAGATAGGTGGGGTGAGAGATGAGGTGGGAGAGATGGAATGGGGAGCGGAGAGAGTGAACGGGGTGTTCAAGGCATTCTATGAGAGGTTATATAAGGCTCAGCCCTCGGAAGGGAAGGCGGGAATGATGTGTTTCCTGGATCAGCTGGAATTCCCGAAGGTGGAGGAGCAGGAGAGGGCGGGACTGGGAGCACAGATTGAGATGGAGGAGGTGGTAAAGGGGATTGGGAGCATGCAGGCGGGGAAGGCCCTGGGACCGGATGGATTCCCGGTGGAATTTTATAGGAAATATATGGACCTACTGGCCCCGCTTTTGACGAGAACCTTTAATGAGGCCAGGGAAAGGGGGAAGTTGCCCCGGACTATGTCGGAGGCGACGATATCGCTACTTTTGAAGAAGGAAAAAGACCCGCTGCAGTGTGGGTCCTACAGGCCCATTTCCCTTTTAAACGTAGATGCTAAGCTCCTGGCCAAGGTGATGGCGACGAGGATAGAGGACTGTGTCCCGGGGGTGGTCCACGAGGATCAAACTGGGTTCGTTAAGGGGAGACAGCTGAACACGAACATACGGAGGCTGCTAGGGGTGATGATGATGCCCCCACCAGAGGGGGAGGCGGAGATAATGGTGGCGATGGACGCCGAGAAAGCATTCGACAGAGTGGAGTGGGACTATCTGTGGGAAGTGTTGAGGAGATTTGGTTTTGGAGAAGGGTTTATTGGATGGGTACAGCTGCTGTACAGGGCCCCGGTGGCAAGTGTGGTCACGAACAGGCAGAGGTCTGACTACTTCCGTCTTTATAGAGGGACGAGGCAGGGGTGTCCCCTGTCTCCGTTACTGTTTGCATTGGCAATTGAGCCCCTGGCCATAGCACTGAGGGGCTCCAGGAAGTGGAGGGGAGTACTCAGGGGAGGAGAAGAACACCGGGTATCATTGTATGCAGATGATTTATTGCTGTATGTTGCGGACCCAGTGGAGGGGATACAAAGAACAACAAAGAACAAAGAAATGTACAGCACAGGAACAGGCCCTTCGGCCCTCCAAGCCCGTGCCGACCATGCTGCCCGACTAAACTACAATCTTCTACACTTCCTGGGTCCGTATCCTTCTATTCCCATTGTATTCATATATTTGTCAAGATGCCCCTTAAATGTCCCTATTGTCCCTGCTTCCACCACCTCCTCCGGTAGTGATTTCCAGGCACCCACTACCCTCTGCGTAAAAAACTTGCCTCGTACATCTACTCTAAACCTTGCCCCTCTCACCTTAAACCTATGCCCCCTAGTAATTGACCCCTCTACCCTGGGGAAAAGCCTCTGACTATCCACTCTGTCTATGCCCCTCATAATTTTGTATACCTCTATCAGGTCTCCCCTCAACCTCCTTCGTTCCAGTGAGAACAAACCGAGTTTATTCAATCGCTCCTCATAGCTAATGCCCTCCATACCAGGCAACATTCTGGTAAATCTCTTCTGCACCCTCTCTAAAGCCTCCACATCCTTCTGGTAGTGTGGCGACCAGAATTGAACACTATAAATGCCTGAGTATGCCTACGGATGCCTGAGATAATGCAGACACTCAGGGAGTTTGGGGAATTCTCGGGGTACAAATTGAATATGGGGAAGAGTGAGTTATTTGTGGTGCATCCGGGGGAGCAGAGCAGGGGAATAGATGATTTACCGCTGAGGAAGGTAGTAAGAGATTTCAGGTACTTAGGGATTCAGATAGCCAGGAGTTGGGGAACCTTACATAGGCTTAATGACACGTAGGGTGCCAGCAATGGCAAAGGAGCTGAAGGGGAGAGTGGACCCATGGAGATTTGAGCGGCCGAGAGTGAAGGAGTTCTCCTTCTACTCACACGTGCATAAAGTGTACTCCTGGATTGATTTCTTTCTTCTGAATAGGGCTTTACTGACGGGGGTAGTGGACACTGAATATTCAGCGATCACGATCTTGGATCATGCCCCGCACTGGGTTGACCTACAGGTGAGCAAGGAGGGTGGCCAACGCCCGCACTGGAGGCTGGACGTAGAACTTTTAGCGGATGAGGAAATGTATCCAGAACTATCTGGAAGTCAACAACACGGGGACGTTTTGACTGCAGTGCTCCGGGAGGTGCTGAAGGCGGTAGTTAGAGGGGAGCTGATCTCAATACGGGCCCACAGGGAGAAGGTAGACAAGGCAGAGACGGACCAACTGATAAAGGAAATAGTACAGGTCGACAGGAGGTATGCGGAGACCCCAGACGCAGGGCTCCTAAGGGAACGACGGAGGCTACAGGCGGAGTTTGGCTTGTTAACTACAGGGAAGGTGGTGGAGCAGCTGAGGAAGGCGTGGGGGCGATTTATGAATATGGGGAGAAGGCCAGTAGAATGCTTGCACAGCAGCTCAGAAAGTGGGAGGCAGCCAGGGAGATTAGGAAAGTAAGGGACAGGGATGGGAACCTGGTCAGAGATTCAGCTGGGGTCAATAAGGCGTTTAAGGAATACTACAACAGGCTGTATAGGTCGGAACCCCCTACGGGGCCGGAGGGGAAGAGGCAATTCTTAGGGAGGCAGAGGTTCCCAAAGGTTGATAAAGAGTTGGTAGAAGGGCTGGGGGCCCCGATCGGGTTGGAAGAGATAGCAGAAGGGCTGAAGGCCATGCAGTCGGGTAAAGCCCCAGGACCGGACAGGTTCCCAGTGGAGTTTTACAAAATGTTCTCTGGGATACTGGGGTCACTGCTGATGGGGACATTTAATGAGGCAAGGGAGAGAGGGGGGCTTCCCCTGACGATGTCACAGGCCACTATCTCATTGACCCTGAAGTGGGATAAGGACCCGGAGTTATGCGGGTCCTACAGACTGATCTCTCTACTAAATGTAGACGCCAAACTGTTGGCTAAGATCTTGTCCTCAAGGATTGAAGACTGCATTCCGGATGTGATTGGGGAAGACCAGACGGGATTTGTTAAGGGGAGACGGTTGGCAGTCAACGTAAGAAGAAGGCTGCTGAATGTAATTATGATGCCCCCAGAGGGTAGGGACGTAGAGGTAGTGGTTGCAATGGACGCAGAGAAGGCATTTGATCGGCTGGAATGGGATTATCTGTGGGAGGTACTGGGGTGGTTCGGATTTGGGCGGGGCTTTATTGACTGGGTCAGACTGCTGTATCAGGCTCCTGTGGCGAGCGTACGGACGAACAGGTCAACATCGGGCTATTTTAGGCTGCACCAGGGGACGAGGCAGGGATGCCCCCTCTCTCCGCGCATTGGCCATAGAGCCGCTGGCAATTCCGTTGAGAGCCTCAAGGGGCTGGTCCGGGGGGGGGGCGGAGGAACACAGAGTCTCGATATACGCAGACGACCTGCTCTTATATGTGTCGGATCCACTGGAAGGGATGGAAGAAATTATGAGGATTTTGGCCGGTTTTCGGGTTATAAATTGAACATGGGAAAAGTGAGATGTTTGTGATCCAGGCAAGGAGGCAGGAGAGGCGATTGGGGAGCTGCCATTTAGGGTGGTAGGGGGGGGAAGCTTCTGGTACCTAGGCATCCAGGTGGCGCGGGAATGGGAACGGCTGCACAAGCTAAATCTGGCCCGATTAGTAGACCAAATGAAGGACGATTTTCGAAGGTGAGACACATTCCCGTTGTCACTGGCTGGGAGGGTACAGACGATGAAAATGACGGCCCTCCCGAGATTCCTGTTTATGTTTCAGTGTCTCCCAATTTTTATTCCGTGGTCCTTTTTTAAATGGGTCAACAAGGTGATCTCTGGCTTTGTATGGGCGGGTAAAACCCCGCGAGTTAAAAAGGGGATGCTGGAGCGGAGCCGGGGGGAGGGTCGGTTGGCGCTGCCGAACTTTAGTAATTATTACTGGGCGGCGAATATAGCCATGATCAGGAAGTGGGTGGTTGGGGGGGGGGGTCCAATGTGGGAGCGAGGAGAGGCGGCATCATGTAAGGGCACTAGTTTGGGGACGTTGGTAACGGCGCCTCTGCCGTTCCTGCCGGCACGGTACTCCACCAGCACCGTGGTGGTTGCGGCCCTGAGAGTCTGGGGGCAATGGAGGAGACATGTGGGAGCAGAGGGAGCATCAGTCTGGTTTCCAATCTGCAATAATCACCGGTTTGCCCTGGGGAAGCTGGGTGGAGGGTTCCGGAGATGGCAGAGAGCAGGGATTGAGAGGATGGGAGACATGTTTATAGAGGGGAGCTTTCCCAGCCTGAGGGAGTTAGAGGAGAAATTTAAATTGATGGGAGGGAACGAGTTTAGGTACCTGCAGGCGCGTGACTTCCTACGCAGGCAGGTCTCAACCTTCCCGCTCCTACCACCAACGGGGATACAGGACAGGGTAGTTTCCAGAATGTGGGTGGGAGAAGGAACTCATGGGGTCAGAGGAAACACAGACCGAGGAGCTGAAACATAAATGGGAAGAGAAGTTAGGAGGAGAGATAGAGGACGGTCTCTGGGCGGACATGTTGAGCAGAGTCAACGCGTCCACATCATGTGCCAAGCTCAGGCTGATATAGTTCAAGGTCGTTCATCGGGCCCACATGACAGTGGTCCGGATGAGCAGGTTCTTTGGTGCGCAAGGTGTGTGGGAGGACCAGCGAATCATGTCCATATGTTCTGGGCACGTCCGAAGCTCAGTGGATTCTGGCAGGGGTTTGCGGATGTCATGTCCAAGGTGTTGAAAACAAGGGTGGCGATTTTCGGAGTGTTGGAAGATCCGGGAATCCAGGAGGAGAAAGAGGCAGACGTTCTGGCCTTTGCTTCCCTGGTAGCCCGGAGACGGATATTATTCTCTTGGAGGGACTCAAAGCCCCCAAAGTCGGAGACCTGGATAAGTGATTCGCCCTGAGAGGGTCAATGTTAGGGTTCGTCCGGAGGTGGCAGCCGTTCGTCGACTTCTTTGGGGAAAATTAACCGTCAGCAGAAAGGGAGGGGGTGGTTGGGGTTTAGCTTAGTTTAGAGTAGGGTGTTAGAAAAGGTGGGACCTGTGAGAAAGGAAGGCTTTTGCACTATGTTTATATTTGTATGAACACTGTTTCTTCTGTTATTGTTATAAAACCATAAATACCTCAATAAAATGTTTGTAAAAAAGAAAAACAGGGCTAATAAGGAGCACCGCTTAATGATAACCTGCTCACTGATGCTCAGTCTGCGTTCTGCCAGAGCCACTCAGCTCCTGACCTCATTTGTGAGGTTTTAAAACCTGTATGATTTTTAACCGTTTCAAAAACAAGAGACAACCACGAACGTATTGCAGCAGCAATGTGTACCAATGTGGGCAGCACGGTAGCCTTGTGGATAGCACAATTGCTTCACAGCTCCAGGGTCCCAGGTTCGATTCCGGCTTGGGTCACTGTCTGTGCGGAGTCTGCACATCCTCCCCGTGTGTGCGTGGGTTTCCTCCGGGTGCTCCGGTTTCCTCCCACAGTCCAAAGATGTGCAGGTTAGGTGGATTGGCCATGATAAATTGCCCTTAGTGTCCAAAATTGCCCTTAGTGTTGGGTGGGGTTACTGGGTTATGGGGATAGGGTGGAGGTGTTGACCTTGGGTCGGGTGCTCTTTCCAAGAGCCGGTGCAGACTCGATGGGCCGAATGGCCTCCTTCTGCATTGCAAATTCTATGATAATCTACAAGATGCATTGCAGGAACGGACCAATGCTACTTCAACAGCACCTTTCAAACCCACAACCACTAACATCTAGAAGGACAATAGCAGCAGACACATGGGAACACCAACACCTGGAGGTTTCTGTCCAAGTCACTCACCATCCTGACTTGGAAATATATCGCTATTCCATCACTGTTGCTGGGGCAAAAATTCCAGACCTCCCTCCTAACAGCACTGTGGGTGTACCTACACCACATGGACTGTAATAGTTCAAGAAGGCAGCTCACCACCACTTTCTCAAGGGTAAGACAGGATGAACAATAAGTGGTCAGTGATGCCTACATCCATTGAATACATTTTTTAAAAGCTCTCTCTGCACTATACTGTCAGCCTAGATTATTCATTCAAGACTTTAGAGTGGGTCTTGAACTAATAATTTTTATACTTAGAAGCAAGAGTACGACACACCGTCACAGGAGAACATCTAGTATTATGTATATATAATGTTCAAATATATGCTGCCTTTTATTTAGAATCTACATCAGCTGTATTATTGCTAACCTATACTGCCCATTTAATTTACAATCTTGATTGATTGATTCAGTTCTTAAGCCTATGAAAACTATAATACAATCATTAATTTTTCTGTCATAATTGAACACCAATGGCATGAATCACAAAGCTATAATCTTCTTGAGGCTTCATGTAAGTTATATTCTGAATCTGCATTCGCGATTTATTATTTATTTTTAACCTTTTGATCAGATCATTTGCAGTTACTTTAGGGTATTCCTTAGTGCCTCCATATAAAATCTTTTTATGTATCAATAACAATTTTACCTGTTATTTCTGACCTATCATCTCATCTTGGGATTGTCATAATTTTACAGGCCCATTGAATTTTGCTAGTATTTTATAATGGCATGACGTATTTATTAAATTGCAACATCATCATGACATATAAAGAAAGACTGGATCGATTGGGTTTGTACCCACTGGAGTTTAGAAGAATGAGAGAGAGGATCTCACAGAAACATATAAAATCCTGATGAGACTGAACAGGCTAGATACGGGAAGATGTTCCCTATGTTGGGGACGTCCAGAACTAGGGGCCACAGTCTAAGAATAAGGCATATGCCATTAAGGACTGAGATGCGGAAGAACTTCTTCTCTCTCATAGTTGCGAACTTGTGGGATTCTCTACCACAGAAAGCTGTTGGGGGCCAGTTTATTGGATATATTCAAGAGGGAGCTGACACATCTTTGCATTGTGGGAGGAAACCGGAAAACCCGGAGGAAACCCACACAGACACGGGAAGATCGTGCAGACTCCGCACAGACAGTGACCCAAGCTGGGACCCTGGCGCTGTGAAGCAACAGAGCTAACCACTGTGCTACCGACAGTGACCCCATCCAGGGAGAGAATGCGAGAGGTGACCGTCTCCCTGGATGCAGAAAAGGCCTTCAACAGAGTCAAATGGAAGTACCTCATGGAGGTACTGGAGCAGTTTGGGCTAGGGACAGCATTCACCTCATTGGTGAAACTACCGTACAACACCTCCAAGGTGAGCATTCGGACCAACACCACCAGCTCTGAATACTTCCAGCTGCACAGAGGCATAAAACAGGCATGCCCACTGCCTTGCGAGATGCAAAAGGCTGGAGAGGAATCCGAAGAGGAGGCAGAGAGCAAAGTCTCGCTCTATGCAGATGACCTGTTCCTCTACATCTCAGACCTGCAAAACGGCATAAACAAAATCACAAAGTTTCTGGGAGAGTTTGGAGCCTTTCCAGGCTACAAACTCAACCTGGGCAAGAGCAAAGTATTCCCGGTGAACCCGAACCGGGGAGGGCAGAGCTGGAGGGTCTACCATTTAAAATAGCTCAAAACAAATTCCGCTACCTGGGGATCCAGATAGCCCATGACTGGACCACAAGTGGAACCTGACCAGACTGGCGGTGGAAGTTAAATAGGACCTAGAGAGATGGATGCACTCCCACTTACCCTGGCGGGGAGGGTGCAGACGATCAAGATGAACATACTGAAGAGGTTCCTCTACCTGTTTAAATTCATACTGATCTTCATTCCCAAGGCCTTTTTCCAAGCAATGGACAAAATGATTACGGTGTTTATGTGTGTGTGTGTGTGTTTGGGGGGGTGAAATCCAAGAATCCCCAAAACAACACTGCAAATGAGAAGAAGCAGGGAGGCCTGGCCTTCCTGAACTTGAAATACTACCACTGGGCAGCCGGGGTGAGAGAATGGATGAAGGACCCAAACACGGAATGGATGAGGATGGAGGAGTCCTGACAGGAACGACACTCCGAGCCCTCGCCACGACAGCACTCCCATTAGCAAAATACTCAACCAGCCCAGTGGTAGCAGTAACACTAAGAACCTGGAACCAGGTGAGGCAGCACTTCGGTCTAACCGAGATGTCCACCTTGGTCCCCATCTACGGCAACCACAGTTTCCACCAGCCATGCTGCACGCCACCTTTAAGAGGTGGAGACAGGAGGAACTTCCGGTTGCGGCTATGCCGAGGTAGGTCGCACATTCGGCAGCTCCCACCAGGGACGGACTTTTGGCCTCTTTAGAGGGGCCCCAACAGCAATTGTTCGACGGCTCGCAGTGTGGGAAGGTGACAGTAAGGTTCCCCCTGCACTGTATGGGTTGGACCAGGAGTGGAGCGGTTAAGAAAGTGATTTTGGTGCAGCAGAAAGTGTGAGGGAGGAGAAGCAAGATGGCGGCGGGTGGAGACCAAGCAGCATGGGCGCAGGAGCAGCAGGAGTTCCTCAAACGCTGCTTTGCGGAGCTAAAGACAGAAATGCTGGCGGCAATGAAGGCGTCGATTGAGAAGCTTGTGGAGACCCAGAAGGCCCAAGGAGCGGCGATCCGGGAGGTGAGGCAAAAAGCCTCGGAGAACAAGGATGAGATCTTGGGCCTGGCGGTGAAGGTGGAGGCGCACGAGGCGTTGCACAAGAGGTGACAGGAAAAATTTGAGGACCTGGAGAATAGGTCGGGAGGACGAATCTTTGGATTCTGGGTCTCCCTGAAGGAGTGGAGGGGCCCGATGCCGGGCCATATGTGGTCATGATGCTTTCCCGAGGCCCCTGGAGCTGGATGGGGCTCATCGGGTCCTGGCAAGGAGAACCAAAACCAACGAGCCGCCAAGGGCTGTAGTGGTGAGGTTCCACCGCTTTATGGACAGAGAGTGTGTCCTGAGATGGGCCAAAAAGGAACGGAGCAGCAGGTGGGAGAACACGGAGATCCGAATCTACCAGGACTGGAGTGCGGAGGTGGCTAAGAAGAGGGCTGGTTTCAACTGGGCCAAGGCGGTGCTCCATCGGAAGGGGGTGAAGTTCGGGATGCTCCAACCAATGCGATTGTGGGTCACGTTCCAAGATCGGCACCACTATTTTGAGATGCTGATGAGGCGTGGAACTTTATCCAGTCTGAAAAGTTCGACTCGAACTGAGGGTGTGTCGCGGGGGGGTGTTTATGGTGTTTACTGTGTTTTGGGAACGTTCTTTTTGTTTTGGTGCTGGATGGGGATGGGTGAATGGATTTGATGTGGGGGCTGTGTGAGAGTGTGGGCGTCGGTGCTGGAGGGGCAGGGCCCCGCGGAGGAAGAGGGGGGGGGGGGGGTGGAGGCTCGGGGTTGGGGAGTTGGGCTAAGGCCGCAAAAAGGAGCTGCGCCAGAGGCGGGGCCGACTCAGATAGAAAGCGCGGGCTTTTTCCCGCGCTAGGGAAGGAAGGGGCCGGGGCCGGGGGGGAAGGGGGATGCTGGAGAGGAGCGCCCACTGATTGCCAAGGGGAGGTGGGGGGATTCTCACACTGGGGGTTCGATGGAATGGCGGGAGAGGCCGGGGTCAGCAGGAGTCAGCTGACTTACGGGAGTGTCATGGGGGGAGCAAAATGGCTAGTGGAGGATCTAGTGGGGGGGGGGGCACTGGGTTGCCGCTGCATTGGCCAAAGGGGAGCTGGAGGTAGGAGAGGTAGTCGGGGCGGGGGTCCGCCACCTAGGGGACTAGAGGGTGCGGGAGGCGCGGGCACGTGGCTGGCCTAAAAATGGAGATGGCTAGTCGGCATGGGGGGGGGGGGGGGGGGGGGAAGAGTAGCCCCCTGATCCGGCTGATAACTTGGAATGTGAGGAGCCTGAACGGGCCGGTCAAGAGGGCCTGGGTGTTATGCTCCAGGAGACACATCTGAAGGTGGCAGATGAGGTTAGGCTGAGAAAGGGATGGGTAGGGCAAGTCTTTCATTCAGGGCTGGATGCGAAGAACCGAGGGGTTGCAATACTGGTGGGGGAAGCGGGTGTCGTTCGAGGCGCTGAATGTTGTGGCGGATAATGGAGGTCAATATGTGATGGGGAGTGGTAGGTTGCAGGGGGTGTGGGTGGTACTGGTGAACATATATGCCCCGAATTGGGATGATGCCGGATTTATGAAACGCATGCTGGGTCGGATTCCGGATCTGGAGGTAGGAAGCTTGATAATAGGGGGGGACTTCAACACGGTGCTGGACCCAGCACTGGACCGTTCCAGGTCCAGGACGGGCAAGAGGCCGGCTGCGGCCAAGGTGCTCAGCGGGTTTATGGACCAGATGGGGGGAGTGGATCCATGGAGGCTTGCCAGGCCGCTGGCCAGGGAATTTTCCTTCTTTTCCCACGTCCATAAAGCCTACTCCCGGATAGATTTTTTCATCTTGAGTAGGGCGCTAATCCCGAAAGTGGATCACGCCCCGCATTGGGTGGAGCTGGAGTTGGGGGACCTCGATGTGGGACTGTTGGTGGATGAGGAGGTGTGCAGGCGGTTTCGGGCATGTATTGAAAGATACTTGGAGGCCAATGACAATTGGGAGGTGCAGGTGGGGTAGTCTGGGAGGCGTTGAAGGAGGTGGTCAGGGGAGAGGGCCCACAGGGAGAAGAGAGAAAGGAGGGAGAGGGAGAGGTTGGTGGGGGAGATTTTAAGGGTGGACAGGAGCTATGCAGAGGCCCCCGAGGAGGGGCTACTTAGCGAGTGACGGAACCTCCAGACGGAATTTGACCTGATGACTACGGGGGAAGCAGAGGCACAGTGGAGGAAAGCGCAAGGGGCGGCGTATGAGTATGGGGAGAAGGCAAGTCGGATGCTGGCACATCAGCTTCGTAAGAGGGAGGCAGCGAGGGAGATTGGTGGAGTTAGGGATAGAGGGGGAATACGGTGCAGAGTGCGGTGAGAATAAACAAGGTATTTAGGGACTTCTATGGGGATCTGTACAGGTCTGAGCCCCCAGCGGGGAAGGAGGGGATGTGACGGTTCCTAGATCAGCTGAGGTTCCCGAGGGTGGAGGAAATGAAATGAAAATTGCTTATTGTCACAAGCAGGCTTCAAATGAAG
The DNA here is from genome assembly GCF_047496885.1 of Scyliorhinus torazame. Taxonomy (NCBI): domain Eukaryota; kingdom Metazoa; phylum Chordata; class Chondrichthyes; order Carcharhiniformes; family Scyliorhinidae; genus Scyliorhinus; species Scyliorhinus torazame. The sequence goes on along the minus strand of NC_092709.1, from coordinate 218,011,697 downwards.
TTACTGTGAAAAGACTCTAGTCGCCACATTCCGGCGCCTGTTCGGGGAGGCTGTTACGGGAATTGAACCGTGCTGCTGGCCTGCCTTGATCTGCTTTCAAAGCCAGCGATTTAGGCCTGTGAGGAGGTGGTTGGGCTGGGGGCGCCGATTGGGCTGGAGAAGCTGGTTAAAGGATTGGGGAGCATGCAGGCGGGGAAGGCCCCAGGGCCGGATGGGTTCCCGGTTGAATTTTACAGGAAATACGTGGACCTTCTGGGCCCGTTGCTAGTGAGAACTTTTAATGAGGCGAGGGAAGAGAGGACCTTGCCCCCGACAATGTCCAGGGCGCTGATTTCTCTGATTTTGAAGCGGAACAAGGATCCATTGCAATGTGGGTCGTATCGACTGATCTCGCTCCTCAATGTTAACGCTAAGTTGCTGGCGAAGGTGCTGGCTACGAGAATTGAGGACTGTGTCCCGGGGTGATTCATGAGGACCAGACGGGATTTGTGAAGGGTAGGCAATTAAATACAAATGTGCGGAGGCTCCTCAATGTGATTATGATGCCCCCGGTGGAGGGGGAAGCGGAGGTAGTGGCAGCTGTGGACGCGGAGAAGGCCTTTGATCGGGTGGAGTGGGAGTATCTTTGGGAAGTGTTGCGGAGGTTTGGGTTCAGGGAGGGGTTCATAAGTTGGGTCAGGCTCTTATATAGAGGCCCGGTGGCGAGTGTGGCTACGAACCTGCGGAGGTCGGAGTACTTTCAGCTGTACCGGGGGATGAGGCAGGGGTGTCCCTTATCCCCCTTGTTGTTTGCACTGGCAATTGAGCCACTGGCCATGGCACTGAGGGAGTCCAGGAAATGGAGGCGATTGGTCCGGGGGGGGGGGGGGGGGGGGGGGGGGGGGGAGGAACACCGGGTGTCGTTGTATGCCGATGACCTGTTGTTGTATGTTGCAGACCCAGTGGAGGGGATGGCGGAGGTCATGCGGATCCTTAGGGAGTTTGGGGACTTTTCGGGGTATAAACTTAACGTAGGGAAGAGTGAGCTCTTTGTGGTGCATCCAGGGGACCAGGGAAGGGGAATAGACGGGCTACCGCTGAAGAGGGCGGAAAGGAGCTTTCAGTACCTGGGGATCGAGGTAGCTAGGAGTTGGGGGGCTCAATTTGATGCGGTTGGTGGAGCAGATGGAGGAGGATTTTAAAAGATGGGATATGCTGCCACTCTCACTAGCGGGTAGGGTGCAGTCGATCAAAATGACGGTCCTCCCGAGGTTCCTCTTTGTGTTCCAGTGCCTTCCCATTTTGATCCCTAAGGCCTCTTTCAAACGGGTAAGCAGGAGCATCATGGGATTCGTGTGGGTGAATAAGACCCCGAGGATGAAGAGGGTGTTTTTGGAGCGTAGCAGGGACAGGGGCGGCGCTGCCGAATCTATGTGGCCATTATTGGGCAGCCAATGTGGCGATGATCCGTAAGTGGGTAATGGAGGGAGAGGGGGCGGCGTGGAAGAGGCTAGAGATGGTGTCCTGTGTGGGCACAAGCTTGAGGGCGCTGGTGACGGCACCGCTGCCGCTCCCGCCGACAAGGTACACCACAAGTCCGGTGGTGGCGGCGACGCTGAAGATCTGGGGGCAGTGGAGACGACACAGGGGCGAAGTGGGAGCCCCGGTTTGGCCCCCGATTCGGGAGAATCATCGGTTTGGCCCAGGAAGGATGGATGGGGGTTTCAGAGCTGGCATCGGGCAGGGATTAAAAGAATGGGGGACCTATTCATCGATGGGACGTTTGCGAGCTGAGGGGCGCTGGAGGAGAAATTTGGGCTACCCGCGGGAAACGCTTTCAGGTATATGCAAGTGAGGACGTTCGTGAGGCGGCAGGTGAGAGAATTCCCGCTGCTTCCAGCACGTAAGATTCAGGACAGGATGATTTTGGGTGTAAGGGTTGGAGAAGGCAAGGTTTCGGCGATTTACCAGGAGCTGCAGGAAGAGGAGGAGGCCTCGGTGGAGGAGTTGAAGGGCAAGTGGGAGGAGGAGCTTGGGGATGAGATAGATGAGGGTCTGTGGGCTGATGCCCTGAGTAGGGTTAATTCTTCCTCCTCTTGCGCCGGGCTCAGCCTAATACAGTTTAAAGTTGTTGACAGAGCGCATATGACAGGGGCGAGGTTGAGTAGGTTCTTTGGGGTGGAGGACAGATGTGTGAGGTGCTCGGGGAGCCCAGCAAAAATTTGAATAAATATATATATTTTTAAAAAAGAGGTGGAGACAGGATGGTGGGACACTGACAGTTGGGGACTTTTACACCGGGGACAGACTGGCGACCCTAGAAGAGCTGACGGAGACATTGGAACTACCGAAAGGACAGGAAATCCGACATTTGCAAATCAAAACTTTCTCCGCAAGGAGACGATGAGGTACCCTAGGGCCCCGAGAGACACAATGTTGGAGGAGTTACTGGGCACAGACAGTCTGGGAAAGGGGATCTGTGGGGACGTACATGGACAACTTTGAGAAAGGGCACGCTCCCCCTGGACGAAATAAGGGAAAAATGGGAGGAGGAGCTAGGGACATAAGTAGGGTGAGGACTCTGGAGCTAAGCACTGAAGTGGGCCAACTCCACCTCCTCCTGTGCAAGGCTACAACTTATGCAGCGAAAAGTAGAGCACAGAGCACACCTGATATGAGCCCGAATGAGCGAGTTCTTCCTGGAGGTGGAGTATAAATGTGAATATAGCTGTGGCAAGGAAGCCCGGCCAACCACACCCACATATTCTGGGCGTGCCCCAGATTTGTCAGGTTCTGGACAGCCTTCTTCGGGGCAATGTCTAAGGTTGTGAGGGTGACGGTGCAGCCATGCCCCAGAGTGGCAGCTTTCAGGGCATCGGACCAGCTAGAACTTCCCCGAACAGGCGCCGGAATGTGGCGACTAGGGGTTTTCACAGTAACTTCATTTGAAGCCTACTTATGACAATAAGCGATTTTCATTTCATTTCATTTTTCATTTCATATGGGGAAGGGGGCCAACGCCCTTGATTTCGCTTCCCTAATCGCACGCCGGAGAATCCTACTCAGCTGGCGATCAGCAGCACCACCCACAGCTGCAGACTGTCTCACACAACCCTTGTCTGCCAAAAGCCTGAATCCAACCTCCATCCCGGCCTCTGTTGCTGCCTCAAACTAAGTCTAACCTCCAACCAGTATGGCGCATGGTATGAGATCACGATTGCCGCCATCCCCATCTCCAACCGCCACCATCGACACCGCTCGGCTTACTACGACAAAGTCAATTCTGGAGTATACATTATACATGTGCAAGAAGAAGGAGCACTCCCTCTTCCCCGGATCCTAAACCTCTACGATCCACCATTCCCATCCTATCCATAAATCCTCGCAACTCCTTCACCATCCTCAACCTTCCCTTTGACTTAGGGCTCGACCTATCCACCCTCGGTTCCAGCACACAGTTAAGATCGTGCCCCATAATCAACTGATGAGTGTCTAGGTCCGGAATCGTTCCCAGCAACCCCTTCACAAACCCCGCGTCAATTCAGCACGTAAATGTTCACTAGCGCCACCAGCACCCCCTCCAACACCCCGCTCACTATCACATGCCCACCAGCCAGGTCCCGAACTTCCTTGTCCTTTGCTCAGCAAGATGGCTACCCCTCTTGCAACTTTGAATCAAACTCCAAGTGCAATACCTGACCCACCCATCTCTTTCTTTTATAAATATTTTATTGAAAATTTTTGGTCAACCAACACAGTACATTGTGCATCCTTTACACAATATTATAACAACACAAATAACAATGACCTATTTTATAAACAAAAAATGAATAAATAATAAATAACAAAAATGAAAACTAACCCTAATTGGCAACTGCCTTATCACAAGTAACACTCTCCAAAAATATAATTTAACAGTCCAATATATAATTATCTGTCGCAACGACCTATACATATTATACAGTATATATTAACAACCCTGAGAGTCCTTCTGGTTCCTCCTCCCCCCCCCCCCCCCCCCCCCACCGCCCCCCCTCCCCGATCCTGGGCTGCTGCTGCTGCCTTCTTTTTTCCATTCCATCTATCTTTCTGCGAGGTATTCGACGAACGGTTGCCACTGCCTGGTGAACCCTTGAGCCGACCCCCTTAGAACGAACTTAATCCGCTCTAGCTTTATAAACCCTGCCATGTCATTTATCCAGGTCTCCACCCCCCGGGGGCTTGGCTTCTTTCCACATTAACAATATCCTGCGCCGGGCTACTAGGGACGCAAAGGCCAAAACATCGGCCTCTCTCGCCTCCTGCACTCCCGGCTCTTGTGCAACCCCAAATATAGCCAACCCCCAGCTTGGTTCGACCCGGACCCCCACTACTTTTGAAAGCACCTTTGTCACCCCCATCCAAAACCCCTGTAGTGCCGGGCATGACCAAAACATATGGGTATGATTCGCTGGGCTTCTCGAGCACCTCGCACACCTATCCTCCACCCCAAAAAATTTACTGAGCCGTGCTCCAGTCATATGCGCCCTGTGTAATACCTTAAACTGAATCAGGCTTAGCCTGGCACACGAGGACGACGAGTTTACCCTGCTTAGGGCATCTGCCCACAGCCCCTCCTCGATCTCCTCCCCCAGCTCTTCTTCCCATTTCCCTTTTAGTTCATCTACCATAGTCTCCCCTTCGTCCCTCATTTCCCTATATATATCTGACACCTTACCATCCCCCACCCATGTCTTTGAGATCACTCTGTCCTGCACCTCTTGTGTCGGGAGCTGCGGGAATTCCCTCATCTGTTGCCTCGCAAAAGCCCTCAGTTGCATATACCTGAATGCATTCCCTTGGGGCAACCCATATTTCTCGGTCAGCTCTCCCAGACTCGCGAACTTCCCATCCACAAACAGATCTTTCAGTTGCGTTATTCCTGCTCTTTGCCACATTCCATATCCCCCATCCATTCCCCCCGGGGCAAACCTATGGTTGTTTCTTATTGGGGACCCCCCCCCCCTCAAGGCTCCAGTCTTTCCCCTATGCCGTCTCCACTGTCCCCAAATCTTCAGTGTAGCCACCACCACCGGGCTTGTGGTGTAGTTCCTCGGTGAGAACGGCAATGGGGCTGTCACCATAGCCTGTAGGCTAGTCCCCCTACAGGACGCCCTCTCTAATCTCTTCCACGCCGCTCCCTCCTCCTCTCCCATCCACTTACTCACCATTGAAATATTAGCGGCCCAATAATACTCACTTAGGCTCGGTAGTGCCAGCCCCCCCCCTATCCCTGCTACGCTGTAAGAATCCCTTCCTCACTCTCGGGGTCTTCCCGGCCCACACAAAACCCATGATGCTCTTTTCAATCCTTTTAAAAAAAGCCTTCGTGATCACCACCGGGAGGCACTGAAACACAAAGAGGAATCTCGGGAGGACCACCATCTTAACCGCCTGCACCCTCCCTGCCAGTGACAGGGATACCATATCCCATCTCTTGAAATCCTCCTCCATTTGTTCCACCAACCGCGTTAAATTTAACCTATGCAATGTGCCCCAATTCTTGGCTATCTGGATCCCCAGGTAACGAAAGTCCCTTGTTACCTTCCTCAACGGTAGGTCCTCTATTTCTCTACTCTGCTCCCCTGGATGCACCACAAACAACTCACTTTTCCCCATGTTCAATTTATACCCTGAAAAATCCCCAAACTCCCCAAGTATCCGCATTATTTCTGGCATCCCCTCCGCCGGGTCTGCCACGTATAGTAGCAAATCGTCCGCATACAAAGATACCCGGTGCTCTTCTCCTCCTCTAAGTACTCCCCTCCACTTCTTGGAACCCCTCAACGCTATCGCCAGGGGCTCAATCGCCAGTGCAAACAATAATGGGGACAGAGGGCATCCCTGCCTTGTCCCTCTATGGAGCCGAAAATATGCAGATCCCCGTCCATTCGTGACCACGCTCGCCATCGGGGCCCTATACAACAGCTGCACCCATCTAACATACACCTCTCCAAAACCAAATCTCCTCAACACCTCCCACAAATAATCCCACTCCACTCTATCAAATGCTTACTCGGCATCCATCGCCACTACTATCTCCGTTTCCCCCTCTGGTGGGGCCATCATCATTACCCCTAACAGCCTCCGTATATTCGTGTTCAGCTGTCTCCCCTTCACAAACCCAGTTTGGTCCTCGTGGACCACCCTCGGGACACAATCCTCTATTCTCATTGCCATTACCTTGGCCAGGACCTTGGCATCTACATTTAGGAGGGAAATAGGTCTATAGGACCCGCATTGTAGCGGGTCCTTTTCCTTCTTTAAGAGAAGCGATATCGTTGCTTCAGACATAGTCGGGGGCAGTTGTCCCCTTTCCTTTGCCTCATTAAAGGTCCTCGTCAATACCGGGGCGAGCAAGTCCACATATTTTCTATAGAATTCGACTGGGAATCCATCCGGTCCCGGGGCCTTTCCCGCCTGCATGCTCCTAATTCCTTTCACCACTTCTTCTACCTCGATCTGTGCTCCCAGTCCCACCCTTTCCTGCTCTTCCACCTTGGGAAATTCCAGCCGATCCAAGAAGCCCATCATTCTCTCCCTCCCATCCGGGGGTTGAGCTTGATATAATTTTTTATAAAATGTCTTGAACACTCCATTCACTCTCTCCGCTCCCCGCTCCATCTCTCCTTCCTCATCCCTCACTCCCCCTATTTCCCTCGCTGCTCCCCTTTTCCTCAATTGGTGTGCCAGCAACCTGCTCGCCTTCTCCCCATATTCGTACTGTACACCCTGTGCCTTCCTCCACTGTGCCTCTGCAGTGTCCGTAGTCAGCAAGTCAAATTCTACATGTAGCCTTTGCCTTTCCCTGTACAGTCCCTCCTCCGGTGCTTCCGCATATTGTCTGTCCACCCTCAAACGTTCTTGCAGCAACCGCTCCAGTTCCTTACTCTCCTGCTTCCCTTTATGTGCCCTTATTGATATCAGCTCCCCTCTAACCACCGCCTTCAATGCCTCCCAGACCACTCCCACCTGGACCTCCCCATTATCATTGAGTTCCAAGTACTTTTCAATGCACCCCCTCACCCTTAGACACACACCCTCATCTGCCATTAGTCCCATGTCCATTCTCCAGGGTGGGCGCCCTCCTGTTTCCTCCCCTATCTCCAAGTCTACCCAGTGTGGAGCGTGATCCAAAATGGCTATAGCCGTATACTCCGTTCCCCTCACCTTCGGGATCAACGCCCTTCCCAGCACAAAAAAGTCTATTCGCGAGTAGACTTTATGGACATAGGAGAAAAACGAGAACTCCTTACTACTAGGTCTGCTAAATCTCCACGGGTCTACACCTCCCATCTGCTCCATAAAATCTTTAAGTACCTTGGCTGCTGCCGGCCTCCTTCCAGTCCTGGACTTCGACCTATCCAGCCCTGGTTCCAACACCGTATTAAAATCTCCCCCCATTATCAGCTTTCCCATCTCTAGGTCTGGAATGCGTCCTAGCATCCGCCTCATAAAATTGGCATCATCCCAGTTCGGGGCATATACGTTTACCAAAACCACCGTCTCCCCCTGTAGTTTGCCACTCACCATCACGTATCTGCCCCCGTTATCCGCCACTATAGTCTTTGCCTCGAACATTACCCGCTTCCCCACTAATATAGCCACCCCACTGTTTTTCGCATCTAGCCCCGAATGGAACACCTGCCCCACCCATCCTTTGCGTAGCCTAACCTGGTCTATCAGTTTCAGGTGCGTTTCCTGTAACATAACCACATCTGCCTTAAGTTTCTTAAGGTGTGCGAGTACCCGTGCCCTCTTTATCGGCCCGTTCAGCCCTCTCACGTTCCACGTGATCAGCCGGGTTGGGGGGCTTCCTACCCCCCCCCCCTTGTCGATTAGCCATCCCCTTTTTCCAGCTCCTCCCCCGGTTCCCACGCAGCTGTATCTCCCCCAGGCGGTGCCCCCCCCCCCCGCCCATCCCCTCCCATACCAGCTCCCCCCTCTCCCCAGCAGCAGCAACCCAGTAATTCCCCCCTCCCACCCCCCCCACCCCCGCTAGATCCCCCGCTAGCGTAATTACTCCCCCCATGTTGCTCCCAGAAGTCAGCAAACTCTGGCCGACCTCGGCTTCCCCCCGTGACCTCGGCTCGCACCGTGCGACGCCCCCCTCCTTCCCGCTTCTCTATTCCCGCCATGATTATCATAGCGCGGGAACCAAGCCCGCGCTTCTCCCTTGGCCCCGCCCCCAATGGCCAACGCCCCATCTCCTCCACCTCCCCTCCTCCCCCCATGTGGAAGAGAGAAAAGTTACCACATCGCAGGATTAGTACATAAAACTCCTCTTTCCCCCCTTTTTAACCCCCCTCTTCGCACCTCACATTCGCCCCACCACTTTGTTCAAACGTTCTTTTTAATAACCCGCTCATTCCAGTTTTTCTTACACAATAAAAGTCCACGCTTCATCCGCCGTCTCAAAGTAGTGGTGCCTCCCTCGATATGTGACCCACAGTCTTGCCGGTTGCAGCATTCCAAATTTTATCTTCTTTTTATGAAGCAATGCCTTGGCCCGATTAAAGCTCGCCCTCCTTCTCGCCACCTCCGCACTCCAGTCTTGATAAACGCGGATCACCGCGTTCTCCCATTTACTGCTCCGAGTTTTCTTTGCCCATCTAAGGACCATTTCTCTATCCTTAAAACGGAGGAATCTCACCACTATGGCTCTGGGAATTTCTCCTGCTCTCGGTCCTCGCGCCATCACTCGGTATGCTCCCTCCACCTTCAACGGACCCGCCGGGGCCTCCGCTCCCATTAACGAGTGCAGCATCGTGCTCACATATGCCCCGACGTCCACTCCCTCCGCACCTTCAGGAAGACCAAGAATCCTTAGGTTGTTCCTCCTTGCGTTGTTCTCCAGTGCCTCCAACCTTTCCACACATCGTTTCTGATGTGCCTCATGCGTCTCCGCCTTCACCACCAGGCCCTGTATGTCGTCCTCATTCTCGGCTGCCTTTGCCTTCACGACCCGAAGCTCCCGCTCCTGGGTCTTTTGTTCCTCCTTTAGCCCTTCGATCGCCTGTAGTATCGGGGCCAACAGCTCTTTCTTCATTTCCTTTTTGAGCTCTTCCACACAGCATTTCAAGAACTCTTGTTGTTCAGGGCCCCATGTTAAACTGCCACCTTCCGACGCCATCTTGGTTTTTGCTTGCCTTCCTTGCCGCTGTTCTAAAGGATCCACTGCAATCCGGCCACTCTCTCCTCCTTTTTTCATCCGTATCCAGGGGGGGATTTCCTTCTGGTTTACCGCACAGTGTTTTTAGCCGTCAAAATTGCCGTTGGGGCTCCTATCAAGAGCCCAAAAGTCCGTTTCACCGGGAGCTGCCGAAACGTGCGACTCAGCTGGTCATCGCCGCACCCGGAAGTCACCCACCCATCTCTTTCTCAACCTGACCTGATCCTTCCCCCGGAGGTGTGTCTCCTGCAGAAACACAAACCCCGCCTTCAAGCACTCAAAGACCCAAGACCGCTTCACTGGCCCGTTCAGTCCCCGTACATTCCACGTTACAAACTTTACCAGAGGCCTGTACCTCGACTCCCTTCTACCGTCCGCTATCATTCCCTTCCAATTCTACCTCCTTTGATTTCGCCCAGAACCGGGCCCACCAAACATGGCCCCATTCTCCACCCATGACCATGCTCATTCTCCAACACTACCACGTTGGAACCACCCCACCCCACCCCCTCCCACACCCCTACTTGGCCATCCCCCACCTCACTTCCGTTCACCAGCATTACCTGCCAGCATGACAGCTCCTGCCCAAAGGCCCCTCCTACCTACCCCTCCACCACCCTTTTCTCTTTGGTCTCTACAAGCAGCTCCCTGTAGACCCCTTACAAACTTATAGCCTCTTAACAAACAATCCCCAATGACAAAATGACCCACCCAAAATAATCCCCCCACCCTCCGGCCTGCACAATACCCACATCTCCCTATCTCTGTCGTTCCAGTTCCTCCGTCTCCTAACAACATTTAGTTCTCCTCCAATTTATTGTCTGATGATATCATTGGTCTCCTCTGGGGTTTCAAAATAGTACTCCAGGCCTTCAAGTGTCACCCACAGCTTTGCTGGGCACAGTGCCAGATCTGCCTTCGGTATAAAACCACTTTGGGCTTGTTAAACCTGGCACACCTCTTCACCAGCTCCGCTCCGATATCTTGATAGATTTCTATCCTGTTACCCTCCCATTCGCCGTTCCGCTTCTCCCTGGCCCATCGCAGGATCTTTTCCCTCTCCACAAACATATGGAGACTCACAATCACCGCCCACGGTGGCTCCCCCGCTCTCAGCTTCTGCATTAGTGACCTGTCCTATTCCAGGGCCTTGTCCAGCACCCCCTCCGCCACCAGCTCCGCCAGCATCCTTGAGACATATCTCGTGGCACTTGTACCTTCCACACGCTCAGGCAAACCCACGATACACAGGTTCTGCCTTCTGGAGCTGGTCTCCTGCTCCTCTACCTTTGCCCTTAACGTCTTGCAAAGGTCCCCTAGGAACCTCGCCTCCGCCTCCAACGACACCACCAGATTAGTCTCTTATAGGTTTCAATAAAATCACCTCTCATTATTTTAAACTTCAATGGGTATGGGCCTAACTTGCTCAATCTTCCTTCGTAAGAGAAATCTTTCATCCTAGGAATGAGTCCAATGAATGTTTTCTGAACTGCTTCTAAATAATTGCATCCTTTTTCAAATAAGGGGGCATATCCTGCTTTTCCTTGACTCTACACCATGCCAACAGAGTTCCCCGAGGGATGCTACACATTTCTGTGAAAGTCAGGATTGTAAGACCTTTGATTCGGGAAATGTTTTGAGCACAGCAGCAATCCAACTGTTACGGCTGGCACTCAGAAGATCCAGAGCATAATATCGAAGTCAGAATCGTAGCCAGCAATCTGAAAACTGTTGCTGTTCTATTTGAATACTGGTTCACCCCAATGCTCACTATTAACAAAGTTCTGTATTGGGAAGCAGGGAATAGGCCATTGAAAATGTAACTTAATTATGTAATTCTACCCACCCACAAACATCCCACCATCCCTCTTGTTTGCTAAGTGACTTACCGCTTTAACAGAAATGTTGTTGCTTTGTCCTGAGATCAAGTGGCTATACCTAGGAATTTACAAACTAGGCCAAGATCAAGTGGCTATACCTAGGAATTTACAAACTAGGCCAGACTCTGATGCTGGAATGAAGTGGGAGGGGTGGCAGCAAATTTATTCTTCAAACCACAAATGAGCTGCCCCAAAATAATTCACAGTAATATGTACCTGTTTGCACACATTTCTGTAATTCGTGAAGGAAACTACCTTCTGCATTTAATTGTACAATTTAACTGTGGTTTGAGTGGTCTGATTGTCTCCTTATTCATTTCACCTGTGATTCATTCCCTCCACCCTTTCCAATCAGCTGCTTATTTTAATTTACTTAGTTGTTTGGAAAAGGTTGCAATAGAGATTTGGGGGTGAGTTGGGTTTTATTTTAAACCATACTGCTCTTGTGAATTTTACCTCCTAATTTTGCTGGACTGTATCATCTTGGATTGTGGAGGGTAGAAATTATTTTTAAACTTACTAGATTTTTTGTTTTTGTAGGAGTTGTAGGAACTTGGAATATTTTTCCAAATGGCTTGGCATTTGATTTCGACTTGATTTTTCTCTATTTCAAATTTTGATTTGCCTCTGTTTTACTGAAGTCCATACAATGATTTATGATTTTTGTTCTTAATTTACTAAACAAAAAAATGCAAATTTCTTTTTTTTTTTGGAAGCACCACCTGCCAAGAAATGTTTTTTAAATTCTTTTACTCTTCCCCTATTGTGCTCTGAAAATGTTTCTAGTATCCTATTCCTGTGGTTGGTACCTTTTTTCAAGCAGACAACTGTGGCTTGATGATGTTTGGAGTGTAAGCCATTTGAGCCCTGGCATTCCTATTTCTGAAGAGTGGACTTTAACCGTGAGAGGACAAAAAACAAATCTAAACTTGAGTAGCATTAAAAACTGTTGACTGGGCTTATGGAGGAAATGGGAGGGGTGGACTCGTGGAGGTTTTGCACCCGGGGAGCAGGAGTATTCGTTTTTCTCCTCGCTCCACAAGGTCTATTAGAGGTTGATTTTTTTTTTTTTGTAGTAGGGAAGGTGCTGTTGGCTGGAGCTAAGGGATCGGAGAACTAGGCAGTAGCAATTTCAGACCATGTGCCACATTGGGTGGACATGGTTTTGGAGAAGGGGGTGGTACAGAGGCCAGTGTGGAGATTGGATGTGGGGTTGTTGGGGGACTGAGGTTTTTTTTTTGTGTGCGAAGATCGGGAAGGTAATTGAGGAATACATGGGGTTTAATTGCACGGGGGAGCTTTCGCGGGCAGTGTTATGGGAGGCTCTGAAGGCGGTGGGGAGGTGATATTGTTTAAGGCCAAGGTGGATAAGGAGGAGAGGGTGGAGCGGCAAAGGTTGATAGACCAAGTTGATGGAGGTGGACAGGAGGTATATGGGGGATGCAGATTCAGCACTTTTGGAGAGCAGGATGGAGCTACAGGTGAGCTTTAATCGGTTGTCCATAAGGAAAGCAGTGCACCAATTGAGGCGGGTGAGGGGAGCAGTTAATGAATATGGGGAGAAGCAGGGTGTATGTTGGTAAGTCAACTTCAGATGGAGGCGGTGGTGAGGAAAATTGATCAGGTGTGGGATAGGACATGGAAATTGGTGGTGGCTCGGGATCAGATCAATAAGGTGTTCAAGGAGTTTTATGAGAATTTAATATAAGTCTGAGCCACCCAGGGAGGATCGGGGGATGTGGTCATTCCTGGATGGTTTGGAGTACCAGAGGTTGGGGGAGGAGGATAGGGCCACATTGGAGGGGGTGATGGGGGAACAGGAGATAAAGGAGGCAATTGGAAGGATACAGTTGGGGAAGGTAGCAGGGCCGGATGGGTTCCAGGTGGAGTATTATAATAGGGACAGGTTAGCGCTGCTAATTGTGGGGATGTTTTGAGAAGGCGATAGGGAAGGGGGTGCTGCCTCAGACTTCAGAGCAGGCCTCGATCTCCTTGCTGCTAAAGAAGGATAAGGATCCGACCAGAGTGTGGTTTGTACAGGCCTATATCGCTATTGAATGTAGATGCAAGGTGTTGGCAATTAGGTTGGAGGAGTGCCTCCCGAAGGTGATAGGGGAGGACCAGATGTGGTTTGTGAGGAGGAGGCAGCTATTGTCGAATTTTGGGAGGTTGTTCAATGTGGTTATAGCACTGGCGGAGGGGAGGGAGACCGAAGCGGTGGTTGTGCTGGCGCAGAAAAGGCATTTGATCGGGTAGAGTGGGGGTACTTGATGGCGGTGTTACAGCGGTTTGGGATTGGGCCGCGATTTGTGGAGTGGGTACGGCTATTGTATACGGAGTCGAGGGCAAGTGTCCGCACAAACAGTATGAGTTTGGGATATTTTGCTCTGCACTAGGGACCAGGCAGGGGTGTCCTATGTCCCTTCTGTTATTTGCACTAGCGATTGAGCCTTTGGCCATCATGCTGCGGAGTTTGGGGGTGTGGAAAGCAATAGTATGGGGGAGGTGGAACATAGGGTGTTTGCGGATGATCAATTCCCGTATGTGTCAGAGTAGAGTGTGTTGATGGGGGGTTCACTTTAGCTGCTCCAAATGTTTGGTCCTTTTCGAGGTTTAAGTTCAATTTAGACAAAAGTGAATACTTTGGTGTCCTGGCGGGGGTGGGGGGGGGGGGGCTGCCAATTCGTAGGGTGGTGACCCATTTTAGATATCTGAAGGTGCAGGTGGCGTGTGACTGGGCAGCACTCCATAGGTACAATCTGAGTAGCTTGGTGGGGAGGGAGTAAGCGGACTTGGCAAGGTGGGATGGTTTTCATTTGTCACTAGAAGGTCGGGTGTAGGCGATTAAAATGAATGTGTTGGTGCGTTTTTGTTTATATTTCAGTGCCTGCCGATCTTTTTGCCAAAGGTGTTTTTTAAGGAGGTGGAGAAGCTAATTACCTCTTTTTTTTGGGGGGGGGGGGGGGGGCGGGAGCTAGGATCAGGAAGGTACTTCAGAGAGGACAGCAGACGGGGGTTGGGGTCGGCAATTTGTGGAACGATTCTTTTTTTTCTTTTCTCTTTATGGGAAGATTCTGGGGAGGACAAGGTTGGAGGGGAGGGGCTCAATGGGAGGAAGAGTTGGGGGAGGGTATGGAGGACAGGCTGTGGTGTGAGGTGCTCCGTGGTATATAGGGTGCACCTCAAGGGTGAGGATGAGGCCACTCTCTTTGAGGGGAGGATGCTGTGGAAGGAGCCCTGCAAACCATGTTCACATCTTTTGGTCCTGCCCGAAACGAGGGGTATTGGCGGGAGGTTTTTAAGATCAATTTAGGGGTGGCGCCTGTGAGATTCAAACCAGGGACCCTAGAAGCCATTTTCAGCATGTCAGATCTGCCTGGGCTGGAGGTGGGTGTGGGGGCAGATGTCTTAGCCTTCGCCTCGCTGATTGCTTGAAGGTGGGTCATGTTGGGGTGGAGGTCAGCTTCTCCGCCCTGTGCTTTGGCATGGCGGGGGCACCTGCTGAAGTTCTTAACACTCGAAGGTGAAGTTTGAGCTGAGGGGAAGGTGGGAGGATTCTACAATTCATGGGCATTGTTTATCATGCACTTTCAAGAATTGGACGCCATCGAACATTAGGTGGGGTGGGGGGGGGGGGGGGTTGAGTTTGTTTACCATGTATGGGATGGGCTGACTGTGGATTCTGTTGGTCATTCGTACATGTGGAATGTAGGGGTGATCGGGTTTGTATGTTGAAGGGCATACTGGTTGGGGGATTGCTAATGTCTTTGTTATTGTTGGTTGTATATTTGATGAAAAAGTGGAAAATGAGGCAAATAAATATATATTTTAAAACTTAATGTACTAACAGAATCAACTCCGTGACAAAGGGGCCACTCCTGATAGGTGCACTGCCCAAACAAAACAAAGGGCAACAGAAACTTGCCAAACATCAAATCAAAATGTGATTTTAAAGGATCGATAAAGACTTTAAACCTCATGTTCTGTCCCTGCCTGGAAACCATTTCAGCGAAATAACTGAAATTTAAATAATTTTTGATTGCTAGGAAAAATGGGAGACCAAAGCCTCCTCACCGAAGTCCCTGCAACTTTAAAACGTTTGGCCAAATATGTGGTACGCGGCTTCTATGGGGTGGAATATTCCCTCACTCTGGACATTCTCATTCGCTATCCGTGTGTGAAGGAGGAGGATCTGCAACAACTGCTGAAGTTTGAGAAGAAGCAGCTCCGATCTGTCCTCAACACCCTGAAAGCTGACAAGTTCCTGAAGAGCCGAATACGAGTTGAAACAAATTGCGAGGGCAAGAGTTCCAGGCATAATTACTATTACATCAACTATAAGCTGTTGGTGGATGTAGTCAAATACAAACTAGACGTTGTGCGCAGGAAGATTGAAACAGACGAGAGAAATTCCAGCACCAGGTCATCTTTTAAATGTCCACTCTGTTTCAGCACCTTCTCCGATTTGGAAGTCAATCATTTGTTTGACCCCTGCACAGGTGAGCTATGCATTTTATTGCTTTCACCAGAGGACCGATCTATTTATTTAATTCATTCCTGGGGGGCGGGTGTTAGGCTTCAGAGATTCTCAAATGTTTTGTGCAGTGGTGCATGGACTGGAGCATTCCCTTTTAACTGACCTTGGTTCTGAGGGGCAGTCTCCACCAGCAGTCTTGCTGGGGCAGGGAGGGTGGCAGTTATAGCTTCAACCTGCTCACGAAAGGGATTTATAGCCCACAAGCGCCTAACACATTGGCTCTGACTTGGGGGGCG
Source organism: Scyliorhinus torazame (assembly GCF_047496885.1). NCBI lineage: Eukaryota > Metazoa > Chordata > Chondrichthyes > Carcharhiniformes > Scyliorhinidae > Scyliorhinus > Scyliorhinus torazame. The sequence continues at coordinate 217,995,854 of NC_092709.1, read as the reverse complement.
GGGGGAGACGACGACGCAACGAAGTGTTGTGGACTTGTCCAGAAACAAATGTGCCACCAGCTTTGGGGTGACCTAACCTAAGGTCTCAGACATAACCATGTCAGCCCATCCTTCTGGATTACCTGACTAGGAGGGCAGGACAATTGCTATAGAAAATAAACAAACAGAAATAAGTAGCAATTACAAAATACCTTGCACAAGTCAGTAAACTGACCTGACTCTTCCCTCTTTTGTGTTCACAACCGCAATTTAATATAAAGTGTTTGCTTACGAAACTTTGTGCAACAAATGGCTATGTCCTTTATCCCCCATCCATTGACTCTGACTACACCTCCCGCTGTCTTGGGAAAGCGAAGATCCCTCCCAACTGGTTATTCGCTTTTCCAATCTCTCCCATGGAGCAAGAGCATTGACGGGTTCAAAAAGAGCTTCTTCCCCACTGTTACCAGACACCTGAATGACCCTCTTATTGTCTGAACTGATCTTTCCACACACCTGCTCTGCTGAGTACTACACTCCTGTATGCTTCACCCAATGCCTGTGTCTATGTATTTACATTGTGTATTTATGTATGTCCTATGTTCATGTATGGAAAGATCTGCCTGGACTGTGTGCAGAACAATACTTTTCACTGTACCTTGGTACATATAACAATTAATCTAAGGAGATTACAATTTTCCTTCCCAATTATTGCAATCTAAATTGGCAACAGGGGGGCCTGGGACCAGTTTGACTTTGGCACAACTGCACTGCCCCACCCAGGTTCTGCTCGCTCTTTGCTGTTTTACCTCTGACCAACTGCATAGATTGTGGCAAAAGTTTTCAACCGAAACAGGCTATTGTCAATTCTGATGGAATAGTTACTTTGTGTATTTTTGGTTGAGTCCTGGTTGTGAACTCCTGACTATTGCACGGGCTGCGATTGGATAACTTATTGAGCACCTTTTTGAAATTTAAGCAGTGATGCAGAAGAGATCCTATCCCAATGTGGGATATTTTCCTTCCCTTCCTGTTCTTGGGCAGTACTGGGGGAGGCGGGTTCCTCCGTAGGTGATGGCAGATGCAGAACCTGCCTCTATATTCCTTCCACCTGTTTGAATTTTGTTGAAGCAATCAACACTAACAACTTATCCGAGATCTAGGTTGAATGTGATAGTTTGTGTGTGTGCGCAATACTGTATATTAAAGCTTGTGCCTTTTCCATGAGTATGCAGTCAAATCGTTGGCCTGCAGAGTGCCAGGAGTAGGATCAATGGGATGGCTGTAAAAGCGCGCACACCCAATGGGCCAAATGGTCTCCTATGCTGTATGATTCTTTTCTGTAGCTATTCTTGTCTGCTGTTTCTTTAAAACCTATAGGCAATTTTAACTGCACATACTGTCATACTGAGGTGGAAGAAGATGCCTCTGCAATACCCAAACGAGATGCCCGAACCATTCTGGCAACATTTAATGAACAGATTGAACCAATTTATGCACTTTTACATGAAACAGAAGATATTGCTCTTTCACATGAGCTCCTGGAACCCCAACCAACTGAGATTCCAGAACTGGCACTAAGGTAAAATGTTTATCTGATCCAATTCTGTTTGGTATTGTACTGCCTGCCAATATAAACCCGTATAGCAGCAGATTGTATTTTCTCTGGTTAAAGGATACTCAAAGCCGTGTGGTATTCTAGCAAAACATTTTGAAATGGCAGTTTATTCATCTTCTAGTCTATCTGGATAAATTAAATGTTTTGTGTTCTAGTCTGCGGCACATGCTGCTTAAATGGGTACAGACCAGGTGCGGGATTCTCCGAGCCTCCACGCCGAAATCGCGCTTGGCGCAGGGGCAGAGAATGGGCGTCAGGCCCGAGATTGGGTCCGGCACCGCTCCCACGATTCTAAGTCACCGGCAATGGCGCGGTCGATGCGGTGCTGGTCGGGGGCCATTGAAAGAGGCCCCCGCAGCGGTTCTCTGACGATAACTGCCCGTATTCCCGCCGGCGTGGTTCTCTCATGGTTCCACCCAGTGGTAACTCGGTGTAGCGGCTGCGGATTCAGTCCGCGGCCGCCCTGGTGGGGGGCGGGGGGGGGATCATTCACCGGTGGGGCCTCAAGGGCAGCCAGGTTATTGATCGGGGGTCACCGATCCACGGGCACGTGCGATCTGGAAGGGGCCTATCTTCTTGGTGCCAGTCCGCGGTGTGGGTTGGCCATGTTGCGCGGGATGGCTGACACAGGCCTCCGCCATGCGCATGCACGGACCTCCGACTGGAAGTGCAGGGCCCCGTATCGGCAGCCGGAGCTGCGAGGACTACTCCGGGGCCCTGCTACCCCCCTGCAAATCGGAGAATCAACCTGGACTTCCTCCAGCTAAGTCCAGAGTGATTTGCGCACATTTTTTCACGGGCGTGGGGGACATAGCCCCATTATTGGAGAATCCCGCCCCAGAACTTGTTCAATTAAATATTACAAAAGCAAATTAATTTATAAGTTTGAATACTGCTAAAATTATGTTTCATGATGCAGCTCCTGCGAGCTGTTCAGGGTTCTCCATTTGAAAGTAGCCAAAGGAAAATACCAACTCTTGTGCAATTAACCAATCACAACCAGTAACCAGTACAAATTTGTCCTTGGTTATATGTCCAATATCGCCTCCACCTAGATTGGATAGCTGCAGGTTCGAGTCCTTGTGACATTTGAATCAACTGAAGGTTGTCATAAGAGTGAATTTAGGTGTTTGGTAATCTGCCTTCCAGAACCAAGGACATTTCCATTTGCAAAGCTTTAGTTAGTACCTATGAGGTATATTAGCGCAGAATTTATTAAATGGCATGTGAATAATTAAAAGAACCTTTTTTTTCATGCACTGGTTTATTTCCCCCTCAGCCAAAATCAGAAGATACAAAATCTTAAAAATAATGCTCATCTGGAAAGATGGTCAAACAAAGTTTGCAGTGACCTCTATGAACAGAACATTGTAGTAAATGTCCAAGAATCTGATGTCAAAACTAAGAAACCTGTAAAGCCTATTAAATCGCAGCCTATCTGGATGACTACAAGTACTGTTGATGGGGCTGCTTTGGATATAGTGGAGAACGCAGCTGGTGAGTATTTGTTTTCTGCAGTTTGAATAATCATTAAAGGATCCAGCCTGATTTTAGCAATTGCAACTCATTTTGGAATTTCATAGCTTCAGATAAAACAATACAATGCACCCAAGGTGTGTATAGTAAGTTCACTCTTACCCCAGTAACTGCAGCTGTCAGTTTGGCTCCATTGGTAGTGTGTACTAAGTTAAAAATGTTACTTTCCGGTCTAGCACTTGCATCCAAATTTCTGTACTTTCAGAATTGTCATTTTAGATCAGACTTGCACTGCTTAAAAATAAATGGGTATTAATCTCATGGCTATATGTGGAACACTGCAATGGATTAATAGCTGCCAGTGTTGAATGATGTTTTTTTTTTTTTTGGTAGTATTTCATTATATTCTGTTGTCAGTGGGCTCAAGGGTGTGGATCACCCATTAGTGTTTGGAATTTGAGGTGTTACTTATGATTTTCACCATGTTACTTTGTTCATTTTAGCCTTAGTTTATTTGCTCTAATTCTGTCACCTTTGCTCTTGAGTCGCCAGGTATGTTTCTGATACCGCCACGTGGTTCAAGTCCGAGTAATGATTCATAATCCAACACACCACTTAGTAAGAGTTAAATCAACGCTCATTTATTATATACAGCAATTAATACTGATACATTAATTCTACTTCTAAACTACTTCCTACCACTAACAGGCCAATACTTAACTTTGGAAATGGCCCACCAGGTCAGGGAAACGAATGGCCTTTCGAATGGGTTCTGAGCCTGTGGGATTCAAAAGCTGGTACGGGTCAGGAGTGTCTATCTGGTAGCGATCGTTGGAGTAAATTTACGTTCTCTAGCAGAAAGGTCTCGAAGGGTGCGGAGTGGAGAAGAAGGGTCGATTTGAACTTGGCCCCTATTCTTATAGTCCCCAGGGGCTTCCCGCCTCTCGGGGCAGTCCTTGTACCTGGTTCCAAGTGATTGGACTTGGTCCCAATCACTTGGTTCGATATTCTCCAATGCTGGAGCGATTCCTTGATCGAGGGGTGGTCGTTTATCTCTCTTTGTGTCAGCTCCTGCTGGCGCCGAAAGGTCTGGGTTGGCTTTGTGTGTCTATTTTGTATCAATTGTTCCCGGGGATTGCTGATTAAAATGCAGATGGCCGGGTTGTTGTGATGTTGATGGCTGCAGGTATCGGTTTGGTCTGGCTTCTCCAGAGGCGAATACACTGTTTTACCTGCAGCTGTCTGTTTGAGTCCTGTTGGCTGATTTTCCCATCAGCCTCTTCCGTTCGCCATTTTAAATCGGGGTTTGGCCATTCTAATCGGGAGTCAGCCATTTTACATGGCTACAACTTCCTGCGTGCTGCTCTTCCAGTGAAGAAATACAATGTCCCCTCTGCCAGCCATGCCTCATCGCACCAGAGGGCATTCTTGAATTTCTGGGAAGTCTTGTGAATTTTCGCTCTCCCTTAGGCCTTCCATGGAATTCTTTCCCCAGCTCGAGGGGGGAGGAAACTGACTTATTGGCACTGGACAGCCTGTGCTACCTTGTTTGGAAGTGTCACCTGCAGAAATGTCCCCATGTCAAATTGGGAATGGGATTTGTGACCTTTGTGCTTGAGGAGCAATTCCAGGACCACTGTGGATATTGAGGTCTGTCACTTTTTTGATTTCCTGTCCCTTTCCACTTGACATCCATGAATATAAAAATCTTGTTGCAATATGTAGAAAAGCCCAAACCAGTTGTGCTTTAGCCTTGCAAATGAATCATCAGTAAAACTATGTTTTAATACCAAGCCACAAACACATGGCAGGCCAGTACTGCTGAGAGTGATTCTACAGTACTGTAGAATTCTCATTGTTTATGCTTGCTACTGTTTATTTTTTGTACCATGACCCCACATGCCATTCATAACTTGGGAGCATACATTATTTCCTTGGACTCTTGGTTTTTTTTTTTTTTTCTTCAAACATTTTAAGTGTTTCTTTTTTTTTCAAACTTTGAGCCTTTATAAAAGCATATGGATAGTTAACATGACAATATGGTATACCTTTGCCTGCTAGTGATGTCCATATCCCAAGAATGAATCCACAAAACATTACTAATTTTAAACCTTGATGTTCCCATTTTAGTATTTAAATTAAGGTTGGAATAGCTGGGTGATTTTTATTATGCTTTTTGAGATAGTACTGCAAGCAAAATGAATCTCTATTCCAATCCCAGTGTGAAAATCAACATGACCATGACACAAACCTGAGAGATATTGTAAAGAAGATTAATGTAGGAAATGGGAGATATTTCAGCATAACAATGCTGAGTGTCATGATGTGGAGATGCCGGCGTTGGACTGGGGTGAGCACAGTACGAAGTCTTACAACTATGTCTGGAACATACCTCTTCATTCACCTGAGGAAGGAGCAGCGCTCCGAAAGCTAGTGACATCGAAACAAACCTGTTGGACTTTAACCTGGTGTTGTAAGACTTCGTACAATGCTGAGTGTATTTAGTTTGCTTCAGTTGGGACTAGTTAATTTCTAGCCTAAGCTAACTGTTATCTTAATACTGACAGGGTGATAACAAATTTGTGTCAAATATTTGATCATCTGCCCTCCACCCACCCCCAGAAGCTGAGCATGCTGTAATATTTGTTCAAAATCCACTTTTGTTTAAATATTCTAGAACCTGCTGCTACTGAAACACATGACCCAAGTACAAATCGGAACAGCAAGACTTCAAATTACGAGGTCATAAAAACACTTATGATTCATGAGAAAAAAACATTAACTGGAGCAACCGTCACTTCAAATGCAAATCGCAGCGACGCAGACAGTGAGACCAGCGAATCAGAGGATGAGTCAAAGAGTGCAAGACCACTGCTAAACCTCCAGGAAGAGGCGTTTGAGCGAGAGAAACCCATGGTTAAGGTTGCTGGAAAGCTCCACCTCTTCAGTGATATTAGTCAAAATCCTGAATTAGTAGCTTTGATGACTGAACAAGAACGAGAGAGTTACATTAGTACTTGCCAAGAGATGTTCCATTTAATGTATGATTAACATCTGATGTATTAAATTCAGTATTATCACATAAAATCTAGTTGGCCTTTTGGTTTAACTAAACCAAAATGAGATGAGGAGTAAAATGCTAACCATTAATTTCACTACGCAGCTAAGCTTGTGTGATGGTTATTAGCTTCATCTAACTCCTTCTCCATGTGAATTGATGCTAAATTCCAATATTTTTCAAGCTGAAGTCATTCAGCTGAAAAATACTTACCTAATCAACAATAAGAAAAGCTAAGGGTCAGTTTTGAGTAACTACCCTTAATGCTACTGTATTCCAGCTTATGTATTCTGCTTCTTTCCACCATCTGTTCTGACCTTCTGAATGTCCACATATGACATCTACTTTTGATTATATTTCAAAATATTTAAATGGATCAAGTATGTCAATCTGCACTAACTACTCTTTTTGGTATCAAAATAGAATCACAATTCTGCCTCCTGGTCCTCCAGCTCTATTCCCTTTTGAAACTTACATTTATTGAGGTTTTACCATGTTAACAAACAATGCCACAACAGGAATGGTACACCCACAAATAAAAGTAAAGGCTAAACATGTGTGAATATGGAGAGAAATAGCTGTCCAAGTGGGTCAATGCAATCATTAGACATGACTTGATTCCTCTGAAAGCCCCATCAAAGCAGAGAGAAACCGGTTAAAGCTATGAAAGCAGGATAACATGATGCACACCTACCCACACAGCAGCAATTGCTCAATTACCATCAGTGTACAGGATCATTTTTTTGTGTGCCATGTTTGGGGATGCACCAATATGCATCTCCCTCAACTCCAGAGGTACCAATAGAACATCGCAACCTGCTCCCCTCAGGCACTAGACCACTCTGTTATTCAACACGGCAGGGGTACAGACTCATTATCCCCACCTATAAAAAGAAAAAAAAATCCCAAGTTCCAGGGGGCAACAGGATACCAACCACAGCACCGGGCCTAGCCCAGCATCCTTATGGCCTCCAGCACAGCCCAAAACCTCTTGTTGCTGGTTAACCCTATCATCCAACCCCACTGTCTACCCATCACCCTGGCTTCCCTCATCTTCATTAGAAGGAAAATAAGGGGTGTAAAAAAAGCACTCCCCTCCCATAACTACAATGATCATAGCACGCTTTATGCCAATTTTTTTAAACATAAATTTAGAGTACCCAATTATTGTTTTCCCAATTAATGGCCAATCTACCTATCCTGAACATAAGACCATAAGACATAGGAGTGGAAGTAAGGCCATTCGGCCCATCGAGTCCACTCCACCATTCAATCATGGCTGATTTCAACTCCATTTACCCGCTCTCTCTCTCCATAGCCCTTAATTCCTCGAGAAATCAAGAATTTATCAACTTCTGTCTTAAAGACACTCAATGTCCTGGCCTCCACCGCCCTCTGTGGCAATAAATTCCACATACCCACCACTCTCTGGCTGAAGAAATTTCTCCTCATCTCTGTTCTAAAGTGACTCCCTTTTATTCTAAGGCTGTGCCCCCGGGTCCTAGTCTCCCCTGCTAATGGAAACAACTTCCATACACCCACCTTATCTAAGCCATTTATTATCTTGCAAGTTTCTATTAGATCTCCCCTCGACCTCCTAAACTCCAATGAATATAATCCCAGGATCCTCAGACGTTCATCGTATGTTAGGCCTACCATTCCTGGGATCATCCGTGTGAATCTCCGCTGGACCCGCTCCAGTGCCAGTATGTCCTTCCGGAGGTGTGAGGCCCAAAACTGCTCACAGTATTCTAAATGGGGCCTAACTAATGCTTTATAAAGCTTCAGAAGTACATCCCTGCTTTTATATTCCAAGCCTCTTGAGATGAATGACAACATTACATTTGCTTTCTTAATTACGGACTCAACCTGCAAGTTTACCTTTAGAGAATCCTGGACTAGGACTCCCAAGTCCCTTTGCACTTCAGCATTATGAAGTTTGTCACCGTTTAGAAAATAGTCCATGCCTCTATTCTTTTTTCCAAAGTGCAAGACCTCGCACTTGCCCACGTTGAATTTCATCAGCCATTTCTTGGACCACTCTCCTAAACTGTCTAAATCTTTCTGAAGCCTTCCCACCTCCTCCATACTACCTGCCCCTCCACCTATCTTCGTATCATCGGCAAACTTAGCCAGAATGCCCTCAGTCCCGTTATCTAGATCGTTAATATATAAAGAGAACAGCTGTGGTCCCAACACTGAACCCTGCGGGACACCACTCGTCACCGGTTGCCATTCCGAAAAAGAACCTTTTATCCCAACTCTCTGCCTTCTGCCTGACAGCCAATCGTCAATCCATGTTAGTACCTTGCCTCGAATACCATGGGCCCTTACTTTACTCAGCAGTCTCCCGTGAGGCACCTTATCAAAGGCCTTTTGGAAGTCAAGATAGATAACATCCATTGGCTCTCCTTGGTCTAACCTATTTGTTATCTCTTCAAAGAACTCTAACAGGTTTGCCAGGCACGACCTCCCCTTACTAAATCTATGCTGACTTGTCCTGATCCGACCCTGCACTTCCAAGAATTTAGAAATCTCATCCTTAACAATGGATTCTAGAATCTTGCCAACAACTGAGGTCAGGCTAATTGGCCTATAATTTTCCATCTTTTTCCTTGTTCCCTTCTTGAACAGTGGGGTTACAACAGCGATTTTCCAATCCTCTGGGACTTTCCCTGACTCCAGTGACTGTTGAAACATCATCACCAACGCCTCCACTATTTCTTCAGCTATCTCCTTTAGAACTCTAGGATGTAGCCCATCTGGGCCAGGAGATTTGTCAATTTTTAGACCTCTTAGTTTCTCTAGCACTTTCTCCTTTGTGATGGCTACCAGATTCAACTCTGTCCCCTGACTCTCCGGAATTGTTGGGATATTACTCATGTCTTCTACTGTGAAGACTGACGCAAAGTACTTATTCAGTTCCTCGGCTATTTCCATGTCTCCCATCACAAATTTACCAGCGTCATTTTGGAGCGGCCCATTGTCAACTTTTGCCTCCCATTTGTTTTTAATGTATTTAAAGAAACTTTTACTATCATTCCTAATGTTACTGGCTAGCCTACCTTCAAATTTGATCCTCTCTTTCCTTATCTCTCTCTTTGTTATCCTCTGTTTGTTTTTGTAGCCTTCCCAATCTTCTGACTTCCCACTACTCTTTGCCACATTATAGGCTTTCTCTTTTGCTTTGATGCATTCCCTAACTTCCTTTGTCAGCCATGGCTGCCTAATCCCCCCTCTGATAACCTTTCTTTTCTTTGGGATGAACCTCTGTACTGTGTCCTCAATTACACCCAGAAACTCCTGCCATTGCTGTTCTACTGTCTTTCCCACTAGGGTCTGCTCCCAGTCGATTTTCGTCAGTTCCTCTCTCATGCCCCTGTAGTTACCTTTATTTAACTGTAACACCTTTTACAGGTGTAAACAGCCATCTTTTGGGTTGTGGGGGTGAGACCCACACAGACACAGGACAATGTGCATCCTCCACGCGTACAGTGAACCTGGGTCTTCGGTGCTTTGAGGCAGCCGTGCTAGCCAATGTGCTGCCCTAACAATGACAAAAATAAGTAAAACTGCATGGACTAAATTTCATGCTCTGGTTCCTAAATGACTCACAACCTAGGGGGCTGGGTGGGGGGAGACGCCCATTTAGCTTAGCTACCTCCAATCCCTCCCAGGGGGGGGAAGAAACCCGCTTAGCTTAGTTTAGCTGCCTCCAATTGCTTGTGGGGGTGGGGCAAGACACCCACTTAGCTTAGCTACCTCCAATCCCTCCCGTGGGGTGAGGGGCGGCGAGGGGGGGGGGGGGGGGGGGGAGAAGAAACCCGCTTAGCTTAGTTTAGCTGCCTCCAATTGCTTGCGGGGGTGGGGCAAGACACCCACTTAGCTTAGCTACTTCCAATCGCTCGCATGAGCATTGAGGATATGATAATATAAGGTCAGTGGGCAGAAGGTACAACTGACCACAGGCCTCGAAGGCCAGATGCCCATTCTCCGTCAAACCTTCTGCACCCAGCCTCCAAATAAAGATTACTAAAACATGGCAGCGAGTCCTCAAACTCAATTGGAGCTTGCCTCCCAATTCCCGGTAGATACCGCGTTCATGGACACAGCTTGCCTGGCCCCTACCTCCTGAATCCGCCAGGATAGATGACACATCATGCAGCAGGGTCTCAAAGGCAGGCCCTTGCCAGGGAAAGTGCTCTTCTGACTGCAAGAACTCTCTCATATGTCTCCACCATTCTCGCAAGGGTGAAGACCGGGTGGAGTGCCGGTACCTATTTGAGATCCTGGGAAGGTTTGGGTTTGGACCTAAGTTTGTGGCATAGGTACACTTGTTATATGTGGCACCGAGGGCAAGTATGTGGACTAATGACATGGGTTCATGGAACTTTGAACTACACCGGTGAACAAGGCAGGATGCCCACTGTCACCGCTGCTGTTTGCGCTGGCTATAGAGCCTCTGGCCATGGCTCTTAGGGGTTTGGCAGAGTGGCAAGGGATTACGAGGGGACGAAGGGAGCATCGGGTGTCACTCTGTGCTGATGAACTACTATTTGGATTTTGGATTTGTTTATTGTCACGTGTACCGAGGTACAGTGAAAAGTATTTTTCTGCAAGCAGCTCAACAGATCATTAAGTACATGAAAAGAAAAGGAAATTAAAGAAAATACATAATAGGGCTATTTCGAGCCCGCTGGAGGGCATGGAGAGGATCATGGGCTTGTTGGGGAAGTTTGGGGCGTTTTCGGGATATAAGTTAAATGTAGGGAAAAGCAAAGCGTTCCCGGTGAATGAGTTGGGTGGGCGTGCCAATTTAGTGGGGAGGCCATTTAAGGTGGCTAAAGACAGGTTTAGATACCTGGGGATTTAGGTAGCGAGGGAATGGGCGATGCTTCACAAATGGAATTTAACAAAGCTGGTGAAGGAGGCTAGGGAGGATCTCAAGAGGTGGGACACGCTGCACTTGACTTTGGCGGGGAGGGTCCAAGTGGTGAAGATGAACATTCTGCTGAGGTTCCTGTTCATATTCCAGACACTCCCGATCTTTATACTGAAAGCCTTTTTTCAAAAACTGGACACAATTATTTCAGACTTTGTATGGGCAGGGAAGGTGCCAAGGATTAAGAGGGCCCTGTTGCAGAGGCAGCAGAGAGGGTTGGCATTGCCGAACCTGCTACATTACGATTGGGCGGCGAACGTGGAGAAGGTGAGACGTTGGTGGGAAGGAAAGGGGGTAGAATGGAGGAGGAATCCTGTAGGGGGTCCAGTTTAAGGGCTATGGTGATGGCAGCGTTGCCAATGGCGCTGAGCAGATACTCAGGGAGCCCAGTGGTGCAGTCCATGGTGAAGATCTGGAACCAGTTGAGGAAGCACTTTAAGATAGATGGGATGTTGGCATTAACGGCATTGTGTGAAAACCACGGTTTTGTGCCGGGGGGATTATTGGCATGTATAAGAAGTGGGGCTGGTTAAGATGAAGGATCTGTATCTGTATCTGGAAGAAGGGTTTGCCAGTATGGATGAATTGAAGAGGGTAGAGCTCTGAAGAGAGGAAGAGAGTTTAAGTACCTGCAGGTAAGGGACTTCGCATGTAAGGTTTGGAAAATGTTCCCCAGGTTGCTGAGGTACACCTGCTGGAATGACTGCTGCTTCCAGATGTTGATGGGGGGGGCAGGATTGGAGACATATACAGGTGGCTGGAGAACAGGGAAGTGAAGATTAAGGTTCTCCTTAAGAACCTTAAGGAGAAGTGGAACTGGGAGGGGAGATAAACTGGAGAGTATGGAGTGAGGCGCGACAAAGGGTAAATGCGACCTCGTGTGCAAGGATGAGCCTGATACAGTTCAAGGGGTTACACCTGGTACATATGACTCAGGCAAGAATAAGTGGGTTCTTTCAGAGGGTGAGAAGTGTGGGCAGGATCAGTGAATCACACACAGATCGAAAAGTTGGGAGAGATTCTGGGCGGGGGTGTTTGCGGCGCTAACGAGGATAGTGGGGGAGGACACTGAACCAGACCCTTAGGTGGCGATATTTGGGGCATCAGAGAAACGGGAGCTGATGGAGAGGAGGAAGGCCAATGTTGTGGCCTTTGCTTCTCTGATTGTCCGGTGACTAATTTTATTATAGTGGCGATCAGTAATGCTACCGGGGGGTATATGACTTTCTTTGGCTGGAAAAGATTAAAAATGAGTTAAGGGGTTCAGCGGAGGATTTCGAGGCAAGGTGGGGGGATGTTCGGGACTGTGTTTGAGTTGTTCGTCGCGGGGGAGGGGTGAGGGCGAAAAAGGCGAAAAACTTGTATAACAAACTGCATAGTTGTGTGTTGGGAAGTTTGTTCCCAAACTGTTAGTGTTGTAACTTTTCATATATGTTTGGAATAAAATACATTAAAAAAAGGATACTTGCAAATCTTCAAAGTGAGTTCTAAAGACCTGCACCACAGAGCCGAGATATTCAGGTAGAACAACACTCTCAATGGTGGCCATCATCTGGATGCACAAAGCACTGCCAAGGCCAGAGCCAGCAACAATGCCGCTGCAAGCTGGGCCCCATCCTAGCCAACTCCAACCGCTACAATCAAACTAGGATTTTCTACAATTTATCTCAACTCCTCTTCGCAAAACATCAATCAGGATCCTCCAGGGACATAGTGCAAGACATATATCCCAAAAGACAAAAATGAAATGTGCACCAGGATAAGATAAAGGATTACAAAATGAGCAGAACCAGTTGTGAAAACGCAACCTCTCCCACTCGCATCACGTGACCCCCCCCCCCCCCCCAATATTCCCTTTTCTCATAGATTTAGCTCTGATAAGCTAATTATTTATTTCATGGCTTTTAATCAATTCACCTCGAGTCGGGACTTTACTGTAAATGTTATTTCTATTACCTTTTTCACTTAACTACCTTCCCTCTTGCCGTACTCAACGGAAACCCTAACATGATTTGAAGAGAATAAAAAGTAATCACACAAATATGCCCTATTGTGACCACGTTGGCCGACTCCACTTTCCAGATCTGCAGCCTTCTGCATATATTTCTGGTTCTACCAAAATTTCAACCAGTGATTTTCAAGCTCCCACCACCCTCTCGTGGAAAAATAAATTGCCCTCAAATCCTTTTCTCTCATGGGATATGGGTATTGCTCGCAAGGCAAGCCTGTACCTAATTTCCTCAAAATGAGTGGCTTGTATTTCAGAGGTCAGTTACGAGTCAATCGTACATTGTTGGCATCCAGCAGGCGAATGCTAATGCCCTGGGGAAACGTGGGTTCAAATCCTAATGTGGCAGCTGGTGGAATTTAAATTCAATGAATAAGCCTGGAATTATAAAGCTAGCCTCAGTAATGGTGACCATGGTGACTATCATCCATTGTTGGAAATCCACCGCCCTTAACATAGAGGGATTTCAACTCGCGTTCCTCCAGGGCATTAGATTAGCCTCTGGGTGGCTAGCTGTGATGTTACTACTACATCACTCTCTGTGATTATCGATTACTTAAATTTATGCCCCATTCTTAGCCAGCACCCTCATAATTTTGTACACCTCAAATTAGCTTTTCCCTCACCCCTCCGCTTCTTTAATTTCAAAGAACACGATCCAGACAATATGAACAATCAGTGTAGCTGTTTTTGGTAGAAATAATAGAATTATGCCCTTGCTAACGTCTTCTGTTTCCCTGGACATAAAATATCTCCTATCACTCCAAATGGTAAACAGGGCTTCTGGTTTAAAATACAGTAAGTCTTCAGTACACTACTGTACTACCAGCCTAGACGTGAAACTAGTGAGAAGTCAATATTCATACACACAATTTAAGAACAGAGGTGTAGGGAGGGCATTCAGTCAGGGCAGGCAACTGAACGTGGAGCAATCATTGGAGGAACAATTTAAAATTTGGGATGCACAATGCCAGAATTACCAGAGTGCAGATACCACAGAGGGTATGGGGCTGGAGCATATTAGAGATAGGGAAGGGCAAGGCCATGGAAACATATGAAAACAAGAATGAGTGTCATAGAATCAAAAGACATACATGCTAATACAGGGGCAACAGATGATTGGGGCTTGCTGGAAGTTAAGATACGAGCAGTAGAAATTTGGGTGACCAAATTTACAGAAGGGGTGATGGACCAGGCATGCATTGGAACAGTCAACTTCAGAGGTACCAAAGGGATGAATAGGTTACAGTGGCAGATGAGCTGCAATAGTAGAGTTGGGCAATGTTTTGGAGGTGGAAGCAGGCAATGGTATAAGCTTGGAGATTCACCTTAAAGTCAAATGTGACACTAGGGTTGTGAACTGGCTGGCTTGAGCTCGGAATATCAGGGAAAGGGATGGAGCTGATAACTAGGAATTAGAAATTATGGTTTTGGTCTTATTAATATTTAATTGGATTACATTTCTGCTCATCCGGTATGGGCTATTGGATAAGCCTGATAAGAATGGACGAATCGAGAGAGATGCGGTAAAATAAAACTGGATGTTGTCAGGATATATGTGGGAACTAATGCTGTGTTTTGAATAATGTACATGTAGATAAGAAATAGGAAGGAATCAAGAACATATCCTAATGGGACACCGGAGAAAATGATTTGGAGCAGGAAGAGAAGCCAGTAGAAGTGATTTTTTTCTGGCTATGGTTAAATAACAATGGAACCAGGTGAGAGCAGTCCAACCCAACTGGAAGACAGTGGAACAGTATTGGAGGATGGAGTGGTCAACAATGTCAAAGGTTGGAGATGGGTTGAGAAGAATGAAGAGGGAAGGTTTACTGTGAAAAGCTGTTTTGGCACTGTGCCCTCAGCACTGTGGCAGAGCGGAACATGATAGGAGGGATTCAAACAAGGAGTTCCAGGAAAGCGGTGAATGATTAGGAGGCGGCAACATGCTTAAGCACTTTGGAAAGAAAAGGGAGGAAATGAAACAATAGTTTGCGAGGATGTGGGTGTAGAGGACAAAGATTGACTTTCTTTGAGGCGTTGATGATGGCAAATTTAAAGGAGAAATGAACAACACCTGAAGAGAGAATACGATTTATTATCAGCTAACATGGGGTCCAGGAGGGGAAGTTAGGAGATCAGCAGTTTAAATGTCCTTCATTGCGAGAGGGATGGAGTTTAAGACTAGGGAGGTTCTGCTGCAATTGTATAAGGTGTTAGTGAGGCCACACCTGGAGTATTGTGTTCAGTTTTGGTCTCCTTACTTGAGGAAGGACGTACTGGCACTGGAGGGTGTGCAGAGGAGATTCACTAGGTTAATCCCAGAGCTGAAGGGGTTGGATTACGAGGAGAGGTTGAGTAGACTGGGACTGTACTCGTTGGAATTTAGAAGGATGAGGGGGGATCTTATAGAAACATACAAGATTATGAAGGGAATAGACAGGATAGATGCGGGCAGGTTGTTTCCACTGGCGGGTGAAAGCAGAACTAGGGGGCATAGCCTCAAAATAAGGGGAAGTAGATTTAGGACTGAGTTGAGGAAGAACTTCTTCACCCAAAGGGTTGTGAATTTATGGAATTCCTTGCCCAGTGAAGCAGTAGAGGCTCCTTCATTAAATGTTTTTAAGATAAAGATAGATAATTTTTTGAAGAATAAAGGGATTAAGGGTTTTGGTATTCGGGCCGGAAAGTGGAGCTGAGTCCACAAAAGATCAGCCATGATCTCATTGAATGGCGGAGCAGGCTTGAGGGGCCAGGTGGCCTACTCCTGCTCCTAGTTCTTATGTTCTAAGATCGAGGGAACAGAAGGTGGGTCTTGTGGAAATGAGAGCACAAGAGTCAGGAGAGAAACCAGAGAAATATGAAAATGTGGACCAGGGCAAGGGGGGTATTAGAGGAAGTATAGCCAGGTGGGCGAGTAGGAGGGCAGGATGTGGCAGAGGATAGGAAATCAATGGTCTTGATCTTGGTGATAAAGGAGTGCATGAGCTCCCCACACTTATTGGTTTTGGATGTTTTATATTATAGTAAATGGGAGTTATCTTTGCATTTAAAAATGATTCTGGTATAGTGAGCAATGTTAATGGATGAGAGGACTGTGTTTGAGTGGCACAACCAGATCTAACAGTGAATGGCTAAGACAACTGCCTGCCATACCCTTTCAATTCTGCATCTCAAGGGACTTAAGGGAATAGAAACAAGGATCATATGAGGGAACCTTCAGGGTGAGAGTCACGGTTTTATTGGGGGTGAACGCATCGAAGGTGGAGGTGAGGGTGCGGCTTAGCAAATCAGCAGTTCCAGAAATGTTGTGTCGAAGAGTGCCAAAGCCAGGCAGTTGGGATTGTCAAAGTACAGTGGGGGGAGGAGTGTGGGTGGTGAGTGCTACGAGGAAGTGATTGCAAGATGTTCATCGCCTAATTGTAATTGCTGCTCAAGGGGTAGTTGTGAACATATGTTGGGTATTTTACATGGAGTAAACACAGAGGAGAGATCATGAGTTGAGATCAGTGAAATCAGAAGTCCTTTGGTACAGAAGCTGAAGGAGGAAACATGGGGAACATGGAATGTTTCCTGCTGTGGCAGCCAGAAAGCATGCCACACCTTCTGGCCCGACCTCATTAAATATGCATATGACGGTTTCACACCGTGTTCAGTGGTGCCGTAGGCATGGATGGCATGTAATCTGTCGTGTCTGGATACCATATTGAAAAGGCACCAATGTCACTGACCCACTATTGAAAGTAAATGGACATCTTGAAAATAAAGATCGATCTCCAGCACACTGGGACTTGGAGATGAACCTCCAGAGAATGAAGATAGATCTCCAGGAACATTCTGAGGCTGAAAGATGGACCCCCTGCAGGACACCTGAGTTGTAAAGTCTACCTGCACCTGACGCATGACTGTGGTGACTGGCGGGTGACCCGGCATCTTGAACTCTGGAGACAGCCTTGGGCATTGTTTAAATAAGTCCTGACAGCTGCACATCACGTTAGCTGCATGTGATGTAATACAAATATGTTTCCTGTGACATCACAGAATCTGGCATGGGCCTTTAACAGGATGGAAATGAAGTTCATGGCATCTTCTGGCAGGTTTTCTGGCCTACTATGATGAGCACCAGTGGAAAATCCCACTGTCAATTCACACTGTTGTGAAACTGCTATCTTGCCCTCCCACTATAAGTCTCCTATTGGGCCTGCTCTCAAACACACTGGCAGGGGCTTGGGAGAATTCTGCACATAGTTGCAAATCAGGTTGGTGCCCGGCTTGGAGGGGAATTCCAGGTGGTGGTGTTCCCATGCATCTATAGCCCTCGACCTTCCAGATGGCAGAGATCACAGGTTTGAAAGATGCTGTGAAAGACTTGACATGGTCCTGTAACATATCTTACAAGATGTGCAATGCATGAATGTTATAATAGTGTGGGAACCGATTAAGCAGGTTAGTGTTGAGCTCCAAGCATTGTTGGGTTTTTAAATAGCAATAAACAATGTTTCATAGTCATCATTAGACTTTTCATTCCAGACATCCTATCTGCCGTGTGGGATTTGAACCGAGATCCTCACACCCATACCCTGGGTCTTGAGCCCCGTGACAATACCACTGCCTCCCCGGTAGCTGCAGTCATTCAGCAACTTTAAAAGTTATTTCATGAGCTGAAGGTTGCTGGCTAGGCCAGCATTTGGTTTTTTTCCCCTCATTGCTTGAGAGGTTGCTGATGAGCTGCCTTGCTGATATACTGCCGTCCATGTGGTGCAGATACAAACACACTGCAGTTAGGGTATGCCAGGATTTTCACCCAGCAATAGTGAAGGAATGGCAATATAGTTCCAAGTCAGGATGCTGTGAAGCTGGGAGGGAGCAGGTTATGCTGCTCAAATGCATCTCCTGTTCTTTTTCTTCTAGGTGATGAGATCATATGGGTTAGCAAGGTGATGACAAAGGACATGAATAGCTGCAGTACATCTTTTAGATGGTACACACTGCAAACACTATGAACCACTGGCGGAGGGAGTCAATGTCTAAGGTGGGGCATTTAAGTGAGTTTCTTTGTCCTGGATGGTGTCCAATCTTAAGTGATGTTGGAGCCACACTCATCCACGCAAGGGGTGAGTATTCCATCACATCACACTTGTGGACATATCCTGGGAGATGGAGTGAGTTACTTTCCATCAGATTCTCAGCTGCTCGTGTAACCAAAGTATTCTGGTCAATCGTAATTCCCCAGCACTGTTGACAGTGGGGAATGCAGGAAAGGTAATCTTATTGAATGTCAAGGTATGATCGTTAGATTTTCTATTGCCAGAGATGGTCATTGCCTGGCTCGCATGCAGCATAAATGTCACTGCTCACTGAAAGGTTCAAGTCTTGCTGCATATACGAAGAGTACGAAGAGTTGTAAATGGTATTGAATACCAGCAGCAAACATTCTTAGTACCCTCAGAAATTGAGAACACTAATTCTTATTGTGTGTGCGCGCAACAGTATTCAATCCCTCCAAACAGTGTGTGCCTGTATCTAATTGGATATATGGTTAATAAATTATGGATAAAACATTTCACCCATAGTTTTCTTCAACCCACCATCCATTTCATACCCTCCTTTTCTAAGTTTCACAGATGCTCCATTCCTTTGTCATAATTCTTCTTCACATGCAGGTCAAGACAGCGACCATTGGGAGTCTATTTAACCGTGGTTTGCTTCACAAGCTTGCCCAAACATGTCCTTACTCAAGATTTTTCCATGGACACTTTTCAACAGGAATCGTCTTACATTTGCTCTTGGGATGTGAGCATCAGGGACAAGTCTAACATTTACTGCCCATCCTAACTGCCCAAAAGAAAGGGAACTGTAGGTGCACCCAGAGAATGATGATGATGATGATTAAGAAGTCTGGAATTGTTTGCTCCTCTTTCCAGGGAGTCACAGTGCAGTGACACTTGTTCATAATATGACCAAAGTATTGAGTTTACGAAAAGATTCACATGACACAAAGTAAAGTCAAGTCAGTCTAGTGTACAATAATGTATGAGTAATCGCCTTTATCATCATCTCATATCAGTAATGACAAACAGAGTAACTTTATTTTGAAATTGCATAGTAAACATTGTAAAATCGAAAGTTAAAAAATGCAGATTAAGGATTGACCACATAACACAGAAACATGCCTGTCAAAAAGTTCAACTTTAAATTAAATGCACAAATCATAGAAATATTTAAGTTGCAAATATGCAATGCACTGAAAGAGAACCTAGCATGTCTAATTCTATAAAAACGTATTTCTGCTGCCACTAGCTAAAATAGCACACCTATTCTAAATAGTGTCAAAGGCAAATCTGTATCCAATTTCACAAAAAGCCTTTTTCTGCAGGAGTCAGTAAATCAACCCTTTGTACTGCAGCATGCTTCAACCAACATGTTGTTAAAGACAGTCACTCTAGTCAGCAACTTCGAAAACAATTAAAGGATTTAATGATGGTTACCATGAATGAAGGAGTCATTTGTAATATTTTCAGTTACATGTTGTTGCTTAATGTACCAAATTAATTTACATCACATTCAAGATACATCACACACCTGATTGGTAATTTTATGCGCACACTGTTTTAGGCTGAAATATAGTGAAAATTTATTACAAAATCTTCAAGACAAGCAAAGTGGATCCTGTGAGTACCTGTCATCAAGGCTTAAGCTCTTTTACTAAGGCCTGGAAAAGCATCTGTTTCATTCTTTTTTTAACATATTACTGCAATGGTATAGTGATGCAAACATATAAATTGTTATATGTATACCACTTGGGCTTATGAAAATGGAAATAATTGTGAAACTTTCATGCATGCAATGGTTCAAATCTGTTTAAAATTGCATGAAGTAATATTCAGCTCTTAAACTAACCAGAACATTGAGCTTCCCATTGCAACAGCACCTCAAACTGTGGAACTAATTCAGATCTTGCTTTTGACAGTAAAGTTTGATGTTAATCGTCACAGGTCATTTGCAAGCTTAAATTCAGCTGAGTGGCAAGCAGTGAATCTGATTCATCTAGTATTTGTATAAAAATAGTAAGCAGCTTTACAGAAGAGAATTTTAAGCAGATGACACTACTGGAATGGCAAATCTCTATCCTTAGTTCTTTAAAATACCAATCTTATATTGTGTTTGTACATAATTCAATTCTATACCAGAATATGAAAGCAGGGAACAAACAACAGATTTGAGATCAGTAATTCAGTGTCAGACCAATGCCAACTCTTTTTACATGCAATGCATGTATGCTGTGGGTCTTTCTAATTTGCAAATGATTTGCCATATTAACAAAAGTAGGGCAAATTCACGATATATTCGACTTTCAATAACATATTTCAGATCTACAGGTGCGTTTAGTAGATTAGAAGAGGCTCCATTGACTAGATGGCATCACAAGTCAGTTGGAACTACTTAAATACATTGGATGTATATCTATCTAATCTAGAATGCCATTATCAATGCCAAAATATAGTAAATATATTGAAGTTACCATATATTTGCTAATGAGACTGGCTTGGAGTTAGATGACAGCAGAAGGTTCTTACAATTTGCATATGGTTAACCAGTATCTACTTGCATACATTGCAGAGAGTCACAAAAAAATGCTTCACATTAAACAAGCACAATAAAATCTCTCTGTAAATAGGTTGATAGTTGATATAGTACTACTTTAAAGAACAGCAGCATATGAAACCAGATGGAATTACCCAATGTAGATAAATGTTCTGATGAGGGAAGTTTACCAAATAGATCACTACCTTCTGAATGACAAAATATAGTAGTGTTGGGACTAGAGCCATTCATTAGAAAAGTGGATTTATTTTATTATAAAACAGGGTTATATATGTTATTTTGTCAGTAAAATATGAAAATTCAGGCCATAGACTATTCAGAAACAAAGGTATTAAAAGTACTATGATGTATTGCAGCTTACACTCTGTGGACCAATAAATACTGGTCAGACCAATCTATAGAAAGGGGCAACAATTCTAGCAAAAGGCTAATTTAAAGAAAACATTTGTAACCATAAATTTAATTAACTTATTCAAACAGAACAAGACAGTGATGAAGGTCAATAAATATTCATTCATGCACTTCGGGCTCCACCATTTTCTAAAACAAAGGGGAAAAAATATATTAATAATAACAAACAAACAAACAAGACTTGTATGATAATTATGAGTTAAATATCTGTCAAATTTAACATTATCTAGTTTAGTAACAGGAATTGCTGATGTTCTTTTCCCCCACCACAAACCCCCTTCATTTCAAACCACATTAATAACACTGCATGACACAGCATTACCTAGCTGGAGTACATAGAACATTACAGCGCAGTACAGGCCCTTCGGTCCTCGATGTTGCGCCGACCTGTGAAACTAGTGTTCTTCTGGCATATTATAGCTCCAAATCAGCTCATAAGCTGATCCAAAGTGGCAGCACCAGTGAACAGCAGAGGGCCAATGACAACCTATTTTTCCGATTTGATAACACTGAAGTTGAAGCTACTATAACAGGAAATAACTGCCAAATTCAGGGTAAATAGATGTTAAAAAACAGAAGAACGTTTTGGAACATTTTACCAACAATAAAATGAGGGAGTATTCTGAGCATAAAGTATTACACCTAGACTCCCCTCTAAATTTCTACACCCTTTTTTCTTGAGCATTGTTCTCAGTTCTGAGATTCTTCTCCAGACAAGGATATTGAGCAGTTGTGTAAATCTTCCAACAGACTGAAAACAGATCAAAGAAACTGAAAGAAGACTACTTATTTTCGAAGTGTTTAAATATAATTAATTAAGCAACTCAACACCAATGTCCAGAGACTTTTGAATATTATGATGCCCTCAGAGGGAGGGGAGGCGGACCGGGTGGTAACAGCGATGGACGCAGAGAAAGCCTTTGACCAGGTGGAGTGGGAGTACCTGTGGGAAACGCTGGGGAGGATCAGGTTTGGTGAGGGCTTTATTGGCTGGGTGAAATTGCTGTACCAGGCGCCTGTAGCAAGTGTATGTACAAACTGGTTGAGGTTGAGTACTTCGAGCTTCACCGGGGAACGAGGCAGAAGTGTTCCCTCTCCCCGTTACTTTTTGCCCTAGCTATAGAACCGCTAGCTATGGCACTGAGAGCCTCGAGGAACTGGCGGGGACTGGTTCGGGGAGGGGTGGAACATCGGGTCTCGCGATACGCGGATGATTTGCTCCTGTACGTTTCAGACCCTGTGGAGGGGATGGGGGAGGTTCTGCGGATCCTGAGGGATTTTGGTAGTTTTTCAGGGTACAAACTGAACATGGGAAAGAGCGAGTTGTTTGTGATCCAGGCCAAGGGGCAGGAGGAGAGACTGAAAGAGCTGCCGCTCAGGATGGTAGAGAAAAGTTTTCGTTACCTGGGTATACAGGTGGCCAGGAAATGGGATGCCCTGCACAGGCTCAACCTGACCCGGCTGGTGGAGCAAATGGAAGGGGACTTTAAAACATGGGACATGCTCCCGCTGTCACTGGCAGGGTGGGTTCAGACCGTGAAAATGACTGTCCTCCCCAGATTTTTGTTTGTCTTTCAGTGCCTCCCCATCTTCATCCCGAAGGCCTTTTTTAAGCGGGCGAGTAGGATCATTTTGGACTTTGTGTGGGCGAATAAGACCCTGCGAGTAAGGAGATCGCTGTTGAGTGCAGTCGGGGGGGGGGTTGGCGCTGCCAAACTTTCGCAACTACTACTAGGCGGCCAATATAGCTATAATTAGGAAGTGGGTGATTGGGGGGGGGGGGGGGGGGGGGGGGGGGGGGCAGGCCGCGGCGGCGGCATGGGAGCAGTTGGAGGCAGTGTCATGTAAAGGTACCAGTCTGGGAGCTTTGATAACGCTCCTTTGCCGTTCTCACTGACCCGTTACTCCACAAGTTCAGTGGTGGTGGCGACATGGCGGATCTGGGGACAGTGGAGGAGGTACAAGAAGGTGAAGGGAGCGTCAGTCTGGACCCCGATATGCAACAACCACAGGTTTGTCCCTGGTAGGATGGATGGTGGGTTCCAGAGCTGGCAGAGGGCAGGCATCAGAAGGATGGGAGATCTGTTCATAGACAGAAGCTTTCCTAGTTTGAAGGCGCTAAAGGACAAATTTAATCTGCCACCAGGAAACGCCTTTAAATATCTGCAAGTAAGAGCCTTCCTGAAAAAACATGTAGTGGCCTTTCCGACGCTGCCGCCACTGAGGATACAGGCCAGGATGGTCTCCGCCACCTGGGTGGGGGAGGGGAAGGTGTCGGATATCTACCAGGAACTACAGGAGGCGGAGGAAACCCTGGTGGAGGAGCTCAAGGGCAAGTGGGAGGAGGAGCTAGGTGAGGAGTTGGAAGCGGGTCTGTGGGCAGAGGTCCTGGGCAGGGTTAATTCCTCATGTGCCAGGCTCAGTCTAATTCAATTTAAGGTGGTCCATCAGGCATACATGACGGCAACGAGAATGAGCAAGTTTTTGGGGGTAGAAGACAGTTGGGTTCTCTCGGAGGTGGGAGCTGTTCGTCGACTTTCTCGGGGAAAATTATTGTATATTCTCTTTCTGCACTATGTTAATGTTCACTCTAGTTTGTTTTGTTATTATTGTTACTACTGTTTTATTATGAAAAATTCTGCAAAACCTTAATAAAAATACTTTTTAAAAATATATATATAATTAACTAAGATAATAAAACAAACAGGATTTACATGAAGGATCACCTTCTAGCCTCTGTTTAACATAAATGTTACTCTTCATAAATTTCTATCGTCATATTTTTGTAATTGCTGCTCCCGACAGCATATTTAGACTGTTGCATGTCAGAAGTTAGCTTACAGATTAAACAGTTTTGTAAATTAATGAGGCATCTATATTTAATCCACTATTGTCTAGAACACAACAAAGGTAAAGGTTGGCAGGATACTGTAAAGTATCAGTAATCCACCTCTTACCTGGTTCTTTTAGAGTTTCTGATTTGCCTGCAAGCTCCTGTACTCCATCCTCATCTGCATTCAACAGAACACAAGCTAAGTTGTTATTCTGCTCTTCTTCAGAGATTCTCCTCATCAATTCCTCCTGTGAATATTTGAACAAAAATGAATGAGTATGCTGTTGAATTACTGCCCATTAATATTTTTGTTCAGTCATCTCAGAATTCAGAAGTTCAGGTTCTAAGTTTATGGACACCTCCAAATTGGGGATGTAGTTAATATAGAAGGACTATACCAAAATGCAAGACAACATTAATAACACTAATAGAATGGACATGTCATAACAAATTAGTTTTAATATCGATAAATGTGAAGTGGTACATTTTGGTAAAAAGAATAAAGAGGCCTCATACTCCTTGAAAATAAGTGTTCAAATTGGGTTGAGGATCAGAAGGAATTAGAAGTACAAACATGTAAATCATTAAAAGTAGTAACAAGGTTAAAAAGGTACTAAAAATAGCAAAAACACTAAGGTTCATATTTAGTGACATAACTGAAAAAAATGGAAACTATGTTAAACTTCTGTGGAACCTTGGCGCGAGGCTACACTTGGACGATTGTGAACAGTCTGATTTGCATTATAAAAATTATCCAGAGGTACTGGAGAAAGTGCAAGGGCGATTTACTAAAATGATAACAGAGCAGTGAGGTTACACCTATCAGGAAAGATTAAACAGGCAGGGGATCTTTTCTCCAGAAAGACTGAGGGGACTGAACTGGAGGTGTTCAATATTATGGAAGGATTTGAAAGGGTTAGTGTACAGATGTTTCCACTTGCAGCAGAGATCAGATTAGGCCATAAACAGAATACAGAAACAGAAACACTAATTAGTCCAACATGGGGAATTCAGAAAAAACGTATTTACTCAGAGCAATTAGAATGTGTATTCACTATGAGAAGGAGTAGTTGAGTATAGTGCATTTAGGGATAGCCTAGATAAACACAAGGTAAAAAGGAATAGAAGGATATTGTTACGGCACCCTGGGCTAATGTGCGTTCAATTCCAGACCCAACAGGCCACGGAGTTCCAACATAAGTGAATTAACCAATAATCTGTATGTAGTTTCTGAGATCTTTGACCCATCACTGCTCCAATGACTTAGAGGCACCGGATTTGTAAGTGAAACACAAAAGAACTGTTCATTGGTAATATCAATAGAGATAAGACTTGGGATGATCGTCAGAAAACATAAGCCAGCTAGTCTATTACTCCCCCCCCCATTATTGTACCACCCTCTACCCAAACACACACAAGACACCGACAGACACACACACACAGGGAAGGGGAAATGATAGAGATTAAAATGGAAGAGAGACAAGTGTCCTTGTTATGGATATCGAGATCGTTGCAGCCAGCTATCTTCCCAGGACGTGGAGGGCTGAAACTATCAGATGGTTTGGATCTTCTGGCTAGAACATTCAATCAGAACGCTCAGGCTGTAAAACATCCTCTGGGGAGTCACTTTCACATTTATTAACCCGAGCTGTCAACCCCAAAAAGACAGCTCCAGACCAGTGTGTTGCCAGCTTCCCCAGAATGTCTAACAACCTTTCCACAATGCAAGAGTTTCCCACATGAGATTTTAAAAAGGGTTTTTTAAACCACTCGCCTGCCTGCTGGACTGGATCCCCTGACTGGTCAATCTAGTTGTAGAGAGAAAAGTTCTTGTCCTGGACCTTCAGAAAGAATCCATTAGGTGAGAACATTCAGAGCTCTGGCCTTCCAGCTGCTTAATCAAAATGAAGCTGACTACTTGCCAACAGTCTCACAGACTGTGCAGAGAAAGATCTTCATTCACATGTCATCAGATATGAGAGCATTCCAACCTGTGGTTCCCCAGCTTCTTGATCCAAAGCAAAATTAACTCCTGAGAATATTCTGGAACAGTCCACACCAATCAGCATCGAGAGGTAGTCAAGTCCCGGAAATTTAAAGTAGCTGATATGCAGCCAGCTAAGTCCATCCAGATGAGTCATTATTCGGCTAGACTAAACAGCACATTGTATGGAGGGGGAGGGGGGGATGCCGCCAGAGTCCCACCCCCTTGTTTTAAAATTAAAGTGGAATCCCTCTGAAAGGCGTAAAATCCAGCAACTGTCTGATGCACGATCAATGACCACTAAAGCGAGGTTGTAGTCCAACTGAAGGCTTTAATAAGCTAGATGTTTCCCCCAGCAACTCAGGTACAGAATGAAGGCTGCTGGGGCAGCACGGGCTCTTATACCCCACCTTGCAGGGCGGAGCTACCATACAGCTTGACCAATAGGAAACATACAATATCTACCAATGGTGTTCCAGCATTACCAGGTACCGTAGTACCTCTACACAGACTCCCACATGCACCCCCCTGTTAAAAAAGAGTCCAGCGGGGGTGGTGGCCTGATATTACAACATGGTAACGTGGTAGAAATGATAGTTATGGAGGTACCGTAATACCTCCGTACAGCGTTTTGTAACTATTTACAATTCTGTTTACTATTTACAATTTATGATTCATAATTAACTAAACACTTTAAAATGAAGCAATCGGTCGATCGGGGGTCCTGGTCGTCCTCTGTGATCGCCAAAGCTTCGGTGGTGACTCCGGTGGAGGCTCGGGCGTCTGTGACTCCGGGGGCGTGACCTCAATCTCTGTGGCAGCTTTGACACCCCTCGACGGCGTTGGTGGAGAAAACGGTTGACCTGGGAAGGGAGCGTCTGCGGGGTGCGTCGGTGGGTGGGGAGGCCTAGACGGGGCCGGCGGAAGGACCGATCCTCCTGTAAGGTGCACTGGTGGGAGGGAGGGTGGGACTGGTGGCTGGGGTGTGCATGGGGCTCCGGCGGGCGGCAGGTCTCGTAGGGAGACCGTATCTTGTCGGCCTTCGGGGTACGCCGTACTGGGGGTTAGCGTGTAGAAGATAGACCCTCTCGACCAACGGGTCCGACTTGTGCGCCCGCACGTGTTTTCGGAGCAGGATGGGATCGGGGGCTGCCAGCCAGTTCGAGAGCGAGGTCCTAGAGGACAACTTCCTGGGGAAGACAAGGAGATGTTCGTGAGGTGTTTGGTTGGTTGTGGTACAAAGCAGTGACCGGATAGAGTGGAGGGCATCCGGGAGGACTTCCTGCCAGCGGGAGACTGGGAGATTCCTGGACCGTAGGGCCAGTAGGACGGTCTTCCAGATCTTTCCGTTATCCCTCTTTACCTGTCCCTTACCCCGGGGGTTGTAACTGGTCGTCCTGCTTGAGGCGATGCCCTTGCTGAGCAGGAATTGATGCAGTTCGTCGCTCATAAAGGAGGACCCCCTTATCACTATGTATGTAAGTGGGGAACCCGAACAGTGCAAAGATGCTATGGAGGGCCTTGATGACGGTGGTTGCGGTCATGTCGGGGCAGGGGATGGCGAATGGGAACTGGGAGTACTCATCAATCACGTTCAGGAAGTACGTGTTACTGTCGGTGGAGGGGAGGGGACCTTTGAAGTCCATGCTGAGGCATTCAAAGGGACGGGAAGCCTTTATCAGGTGCGCTTTCTCTGTCCGGTAGAAGTGCAGTTTGCACTCCGCGCAGATTTCTCAGTCCTCAATGGAGTAGGGCAGGTTGCGGGTCTTGATAAAGTGGAAAAAGCGAGTGACCCCCGGGTGGCAGAGGTCCTCATGGAGGGCTCGGAGGCGGTCCACTTGTGCGTTGGCACATGTGCCGCGGAACAGGGCATCAGGAGGCTCGTTTAGTTTCCCGGGACGATACACGATCTCGTAGTTGTACGTGGAGAGTTCGATCCTCCACTGCAAGATCTTATCGTTTTTTATCTTGCCCCGATGTGCATTATCGAACATGAAAGTAACCGACCGTTGGTCAGTGAGGAGAGTGAATCTCCTGCCGGCCAGGTAATGCCTCCAATGTCGCACAGCTTACACTATGGCCTGGGCCTCCTTTTCGACTGAGGAGTGGCGGATTTCGGAAGGATGGAGGGTACGTGAGAAGGCCACGGGTCTTCCCACTTGGTTGAGAGTGGCCACCAGAGCTACGTCAGACGCATCGCTCTTGGCCTGGAAGGGGAGGGACTCATCAATGGCGTGCATCGTGGCCGTTGCAATGTCTGCTTTGATGTGGCTGAAGGCCTGGCGGGCCTCTATCGACAGGGGAAAAGCTGTGGATTGGCCTTGTCTGCATAGTTGGGGACCCACTGGGCATAGTAAGAGAAAAACCCTAGGCAGTGCTTCAGGGCCTTGGAGCAGAGAGGGAGGGGGAACTCCATAAGGGGGCGCATGCGTTCAGGGTCAGGGCCTATAACTCCATTTCGCACTACGTAGCCGAGGATGGCTAGGCGGTCGGTGCTAAACACGCATTTATCCTTGTTATATGTAAGGTTAAGGATCTTTGCGGTCTGGAGGAATTTTCGGAGGTTGGTGTCGTGGTCCTGCTGGTCGTGGCCGCAGATGGTGACATTATTGAGATACGGGAATGTTGCCCGTAAACCGTACCGGTCAACCATTCGGTCCATCTCGCGCTGGAAGACCGAGAACCCGTTGGTGACACCGAAGGGAACCCTTAAGAAGTGATAGAACCGCCCATCTGCCTCGAAGGCAGTGTATATGCGGTCATTAGTGCGCATAGGGAGCTGGAGGTAGGCGGACTTAAGATCCACCGTGGAGAAGACCTTGTAATGCGCGATCCTGTTTACCAGGTCGGATATGCGGGGGAGAGGGTACGCGTCCAGCTGCGTAAACCTGTTGATGGTCTGACTGTAGTCGATGACCAACCTTTGCTTCTCCCCGGTCTTTACCACCACTACCTGAGCTCTCCAGGGACTGTTACTAGCTTCAATGACTCCTTCCTTCAGTAGCCATTGGACATCTGACCTAATAAAGATCCGATCCTGGGCACTGTACCGCCTGCTCCTGGTGGCGATGGGTTTGCAATCCGGGGCGAGGTTCGCAAACAGGGAAGGCAGATAGACCTTGAGGGTCGCGAGGCCACAGACACTGAGGGGGATATAGGGGCGCCGAATTTGAAAGTTAGACTTTGGCGATTACACTGGAAGTCTAAACCTAGGAGTGTGGGGAAGGACGTAGAGCCGGTAATTTATAAACTCCCTTCACTGGACTGTGAGGTTTGCTACACAAAACCCCTGTATCTCTAGTGAGTGGGAACCGGAGGTTTTTTGATCAACGGGGTGGACGAGGAGAGAACAGCGCCTTACTGTGTCGGGGTGTATGAAGCTCTCCGTGCTCCCAGAGTCGATTAAGCAGGACGTCTCGTGCCCCTTGATTAGTACAGTTGTTGTAGCAGTTGAGAGTGTTCGAGGCCGGGAGAGTGAGTTGAGAGTGTTCGATGAGGGTGTAAATTTCCAGACTCACCCTCGAGTGCAGGACTTGCATTTTCTATTCTCCCGTGGGTGTGTTTTCGGCCGTTCCGAGATATCCTTTAAAACACGCCAGCCACTGCTTGAAGATTGCCGTTGAGTTCGCCGCGTGGGGGCTGCAGACACTCCAGCTTGATTCGGAGTTCCATCCTTTTAAATCTAGCTCATTAAATTGATGCACGATCAATGACCACTAAAGCGAGGTTGTAGTCCAACTGAAGGCTTTAATAAGCTAGATGTTTCCCCCAGCAGCTCAGGTACAGAATAAAGGCTGCTGGGGAGGCACAGGCTCTTATACCCCACCATGCAGGGCGGAGCTACCATACAGCTTGACCAATAGGAAACATAAAATATCTACCAATGGTGTTCCAGCATTACCAGGTACCGTAGAACCTCTACACTGACTACCACACTGTCCAGGCACAAAAGTTATAACAGCAAATAACAGAAAATAAAGGGAATACACAAGGGAAACTAGGTTAAATAGGAAGATCCTTGCAATATGTTGATCGGGTTAGAGGAAGAGGGTGCAAGAAGGTTCATGTTGAGCATAAACAGCAGCTCGGAGCTGTTGAGCTGAATCAACCCATTTCCGTGCTGGAAATACTAAGTAACACTATGTAATCTTATTACAGGGATTACCTCAGAAAGGACCGAGAGACTTGGGGGTAGATTTTCCACTTTAACAAAGTCATCTTCATCAGACTTTTGGCTGAGATTGCCAGATCCAGCTTCCTGCTAAACGGGAGTAGGGAAATGTGTTACAAAGCTTTTAGTTGAAATGGTACATACAATTGGACACAAATAAATGAGAAAGTGAATTCGTTGAACATTGATATAGTGTGAACAATTTCACAAAAATTAGTAATTTAACTGGACCAGTGGAAACATAACATAATAGGAGCAGAACATTTAGCCTTCTGAGTCTGCTCTGCCATTCAACAAGACCATGGATGACCTTCTAATTCAGCACCATTTTCCTGCACTACCCTATATCCCCTGATGATTTTAATATGTAGAAATGAATCAATCTTAGTATTTAACAGATTCAGCAATTGAGCCTCCACAGCCCTCTGGGGAAGAGAATTCCAAAGATTCACCACCCTCTCAATGTAGAAATTGCTACTCGTGTCCCTTATTCTGATACTCTGTTCCCTGTTTCTAACCCCTCTTTTTCCCCCCTCACCACAGCCAATGGAAACATCCTCTCAAGCACTAAGAATATTCGTAGAATCCCTACAGCACAGAAGGTAGCCATTCGGTTAATTGAGTGTGCACCAACCCTCTCAAAGAGTACCATATCTCATAACCCTGCCTAACCCTTGAGACACTAAGGGCAATTTAGCATGGCCAATCCATCTAACCTGCATATCTTTGGACTGTGGAAGGAAACGAGTGCACCCGGAGGAAACCCATGATGACACAGGGAGATTGTGCAAACTCCACACAGATTGTCACCCGAGGTCGGTATAGAACCCGAATCCGTGGCACTGAGGCAGTAGTGCTAACTTATGTGCCACCGTAGAACATAGAACATACAGTGCAGAAGTAGGCCATCCGGCCCATCGAGTCTGCACCGACCCACTAAAGCCCTCACGTCCACCCTATCCCCGTAACCCAAACGGCTCCTGACCTTTTTGGTCACTAAGGGCAATTTATCATGGCCAATCCACCTAACCTGCACGTCTTTGGACTGTGGGAGGAAACTGGAGCACCCGGAGGAAACCCACGCAAACACGAGGAGAACGTGCAGACTCCGCACAGACAGTGACCCAGCGGGGAATCGAACCTGGGACGCTGGCGCTGTGAAGTCACAGTGCTATCCACTTGTGCTACCGTGCTGCCCTAAATTTTGTACCGTAATTTTGTAGAATTGAATGAGATCACCACTTGTTCGTCTGAACTCCAGAGAATTAAAGCCAAGTCTAGTTAATCTTTCTTCATTGAAAAATCCCTCCATCAGTCTGGTGAACCTTCGCTGCACTGCTTCCAAGTATATCCTTCTTCAGGTAAGGAGGCCAAAATTGCACACAATACTCAGGTGTTGTCTCACAAAGGCTCTTAATAATTGCACGAAGACATCTTTACTCGTATACTTAAATCCTCTTGTCATAAAGGTACATCTCTGTAATAGCGATCTGGTCATACATATAAATTGCTAGTGAGCTAATAATTCATCTGTTTTATTGCGAATGCTGCGGGCTTATTTCTTTATACTATTTTTATAAACTCTGGCCCGATCTGATGGTGCACATTTGGCAACCACTGTCCCTTACTTGGATTACCTTTATTGTTATATTGATACAGTGCTTTGTAATTTCCCTTTAATTTACTCAATCTTCCTCTGCATGATTCCTTCTCCACTTTGCGAGCTATATGATTCACTGATTCCAGCCCGGCTTAGGTTGAATCTTTCCCAATGGTAAAGCCCTCACTGTCCCCAGTACTGGTGACAATGCTCCACAAACTGGAATCCATGTCTCCCACACCATTCTTTTAGCCACGCATTCACCTCTATCTTTCTTACCCCACACCAATTTGCATATGGTTCAGGTAATAATCCAGCGATTATTACCTTTGAAGTTCTGCTTTTGATAAAAGTATTATTATTCGGCATATTTTCATTATTTTTGCCATACAAAAAAAAAGGAAAACAACAAAACAACCCCAACAATGTAAACCTAAAACACCGACTCGTAAATCAAAGATGAAAAACAAACAAGCACGCCCCCGCCCACCCTTAGCATTCAACTCCCGAACGTACATGATAAACAAACCAAGAATTGTAGAACCCCTCTTTCGACACCCTCAACCCAAACTTCACCTTCTCCAGGGTCAAAAGCTCCAGCAGGCCCCCCGCCACGCCGAGGCACAGGGTGGAGAAGCTGACCTCTACCTCAATAGGACCTGCCCACGAGCGATCAGCGAGGTGAAGGTTAAAGCACCTGCCCCTGCACCCACCTGCAACCCGGGTTGGTCTCTCACCCCGAAAATGACTTTGAGGGGACCAGGCTTCAAATCCATATGCAACACCCCCGAGATAGTGCTAAATATCTCCCTTCAATGTCTTTCCAGCTTCAGCCAGGACCAAGACATGTGAACATGGTTTGAGGGGAACCTCCCACACTGCTCACAAACATCCTCGACCTCTTCAAACAGCTGGCTCATTCTTCATTTTGTGAGGTGCGCTCCAGACACGACCTTCAATTGCGTCATCCCCAACCTCATGCACGAGGTTGAGGCGTTCACCTTTCGCAGCATCTCACACCACAGATTCTCTTCCATCGCCCTCCCCCAGCTCTTCCTCCCATTTCACCATAACCTCCTCCATGGACACCTTATCCTCTTCCACAATCCTCCCATAAATCACCGATACCAGCCCCTTCACCAACCCCCCCCCGCCGACAGTACCGCCTCCAACAGCGAGGATGCCAGCGTAATCGGGAAGATCGAGAAACCCTTCCTTTTCTCCCAAGTCCTCTAAGCTTGCAATTGTCCCCCAAGAAACATTTCCTTAATCCCCCTCTCCTCCCATCTCAGAAACCTCACATCCATCCTCCCCAGCTCGAACCTATGATTCCCCCTAATCAGCATCCCCCCCCAGACCGGCCCCCAGCTTAAAGTGCTGTCTAAAATGTCTCCAGACCTTCAAAGCCACCACCAGACTCACCAAATACTTGCCCAAAGCCATCGGGAGCGGTTCAGTTGCCGGCGCCCTCAACCCTGACCACCTACACAAGCCCTTACTCCACCTTAACCCATCAGGATTCCGCCCCCTCCCTGAACCAGCTCCCTGTACCATCTCCTCATTCGCAGCCCAGTAATAGTACAGTAAGAGGTCAGAGGTAGGTTCTTTACGCAAAGAGTAGTGAGGCCGTGGAATGCCCTACCTGCAACAGTAGTGAACTCGCCAACATTGAGGGCATTTAAAAGTTTATTGGATAAACATATGGATGATAATGGCATAGTGTAGGTTAGATGGCTTTTGTTTCGGTGCAACATCGTGGGCCGAAGGGCCTGTACTGCGCTGTATCGTTCTATGTTCTATGTTAAGATTGGGAGGCCTAGCTCCCCTCCCACCTGTCGCCCTCTCCTAACCATGGCCACCCCCCCACCCCCCTCTCCAATAAACAAGGTGGCCAATTTGTCCACCTCCTTGAAGAACGATTTCATTAGAAAAACCGGCAGGCACTAAAAGGAACAAAAATCGTGGTAACACATTCATTTTAACTGCCTGCACCCAGCCCGCCAATGACAGAGGGAGGTTGTCCCACCTTGCCAAATCGGCCTTCACACGTCCCATCAAACTAGTAAAATTGTACATTCCGAGCCCACCCCAAACTCCACGCTAACTGCACCCCCAAGGGCCTAAAGTGGGTTTTCGTCATATAAAATGGCAACTCCACCACCGCCACCCCCACTCTCGGCTGGGACACCGTAAAATACTCGTTATTGCCTAGGTTCAATGTATACCCAGAGAACAACCCGAATCTTAGGAGCAGCCGTATTATATTCCCCACCAACATGCTCGGCTCGGAGATGTACAGTAGCAAATCGTTAGCATATAAGGATACCCTATGCTCCACACCCCCCTCACTATCCCTTCCACAATCCTGAGCTCCTTAGCGCCATGGCCAAAGGCTCTGTAGCCAATGCAAACAGGACATCCCTGCCTAGTACCCCAGTGCAAAGCAAAGTACCCCAAATTCATATTATTAGTGCAAACACTCACCATCGACTCCCTATACGGCAGCCGTACCCATGTTGTGAACCTCGGCCTGTTCCAAATCTTTTAAGATAGCCATCAAATAACCCTACTCAATCTGATCAAACGCTTTCTCTGCATCCAATGCCACCACCACCTCCTTCGCGGCCGACATGATCACATTTAACAACCTTCTCACACTCGAAAATAGCGGCCTTCCCTTCATGAACACAGTCTGATCCTTTCCCATCACCTTCAGGAGGCTCCCCTCCAACCTTGCCACCAGCACCTTTGCCAATATCTTGGCATCTAGTCAACAGGGATATGGGCCTATACGACCTACACTCCACAGGGTCCTTATCCTTCTTTAATAGCAGGAAAATCGAAGGTTCTGCTTTTTAGTGTCAAGCTCCGCATAATCCCTCAGCAGAACCTCTTTCCTAGTTCTACGTTTGGCGTTGGTACCTACATGGACCATGACAGGTAGATCATCGCCCACCCACTGCGGTTCCTTTCTAGCCCTGATGAGATATCCAAAATCTTGGCACCAGAGACACAACATAGCCTTCTAGATTCTCGCTCTTGGCTGCAGTCACCTCCTGACTATACAGACCCCTACTAACACAACATTTATTTTAAATCTTCCCAATTTAATAACTTCCTTCACCATGATTAGTTTGCTCATCCACACTACAGCCCTCCCTATTGTCAGTATAAGTAGCAAGAACCTCGATATTGTTGCTCAATTGAAGGGTGAGGCTACTTCAGTCCCATCTTCTCCAACTCTTGCTGCCTGTCTCGCACTCGCAACCTTCTGTCTCTGACCACTGACCAAATCAGATGAACCTAATGTAAGGGGTGTGATTGCCTTCTGGAACAAAAGGTACATCCAGGTAGCTTCCCCTCTGTGAAACAAACAATACTAAAAAAAAATTGTTTATAGGATGTGCCCATCCCTAGTTGCTCTTCAGAAGGTTGCGGTGAGCTGTCTTCTTGAATAGCTGCAGTGCCTGAGCTTGCATCTGAACACTATTCATCATTATCGTGTGAAGTACAACTTCCAAAAGAGGTATTACAACACATCATGCAGTGTTTAATATCAACTCCCATCAACATTAAAAGAAACAAAAAGCTCCAAGTGTCAACTTACATACATAAACGGAACATAATTTCCTTACTACCAAAGGAAAACCTTTGTATAAATTTGCATGACTTCGCATTGCAGAACTATTCCACCATTTTCTACATAAAAGACTTGGGAAAATGTTACATTTAATGTTAGGAAAGGGAGAAGAAATAAGGTATCAGTTTAAGCTTAATTTGTGTTTCTGTATTTGTATGCTAATAAAAGATTAAAACTTCAGTTTAGCTTCATCTTAAACAAAGGTGCCTGCATGTCTATAGGTTAAGTCTAATATTAAACTTCGTCTACACTGTAATTAAAGTTTTACAACGTGAAAGTAATTACAAAGCTAAAAGAACTATGGAGAGCAGAAGCATTCTGAGTTCATTTGGAACCGGGGCGGAATTTTCTGAAAAAATGGCAAGGTATCAGGTTCTCACTGAAAACCGGCATGTTTCTCACAGCCGAGGGGCAGCATGGTGGCACAGTGGTTAGCACTGCTACCTCACGGCACCAAGGTCCCAGGTTCGATCCCGGCTCTGGGTCACTGTCTGTGTGGAGTTTTCACAATTTCCCCGTGTTTGCATGGGTTTCGCCCCCACAATCCATCATCACTGCAGTCTACATCCCACCCCAGGTGAAGTGAAGAAAGAACTTGACGAATTACATGCCACCATCAATAACCAAGAAACAAATCACCCCGAAGCCCTGACAATCAAGGCTGGAGACTTCAAACAGGCCAACCTAAGGAAGGTCCTACCCAAACTCCACCAACATCTCCTGCCCACCAGAGGTGCAGACACCCTAGGCCACTGCTACACGAGCAAAGGTGCCTACCGCTCCATTCCCTGACCACACTTTGGCAAATCCAACCACATGTCGGTATTCCTACCTCCAACTTACAAACAGCAACTCAAGCGTGCTAAGCAAGTCAAGGAAACCGTGCAGTGCTGGTCCGAGGAATCGGAGGACATCCTCCGCGACTGCTTGGAGACTGTGGACTGGTCCATATTCAAGGCTGCGGCAGCTAACCTGGATGAGTACGCAACCACCGTCACAGACTTTATCAGTAAATGCGTCACGGACTGTGTACCAAATGACAACACGGGTATTCCCCAATCAGAAATCCTGGCTCAACCAAAAGGTTCACTCCCTGCTGAAGTCCCGGACGGAGGCGTTCAAATCTGACGACCCTGCCCTATATAAGAAATCCAGGTACGGCGTACGGAAAGCCATCAGGGATGCAAAAAGACAATACCGCATCAAACTAGAGTCTCAGGCCAATGACTCTAACCCACGACGACTATGGCAGGGCCGACACAAGATCACAGGCTATAAAGCAAGGCCAGGCAGAATATCTGGGGCTGGAGCATCCCTGCCCGATGATCATAACAAGTTCTATGCCCGCTTTGAGCAGTCAGCCAATGCATCAATGCCACCCGCCCCAACATCCCTGAACACACCCATACCACTATTACAGTCTCAGAGGTAAGAGCTGCCTCCTTGAAAGTGAATCCGTGGAAAGCGACGGGCCCCGACGGGGTCCCGGGGCGAGCACTCAGAGCCTGTGCAGACCAGCTGGCCAGTGTATTCGCAGATATCTTCAACACTTCACTCCTCCACTCTTGAGGTCCCCACCTCCTTCAAGAAGACCACCATTATACCAGTACCAAAAGAACAAGGTAGCCTGCCTCAACAACTACCGACCGGTGGCCCTGACGTCTGTTATCATGAAATGCTTTGAGCGGCTAGTCATGAGACGGATCACTACCAGCCTCCCAGGTGGTCTCGATCTACTGCAGTTTGTCTATCACAGCAACCGGTCTATAGCAGATGGTATCTCCCTGGTTCTGCAATCAACACTTGAACACCGCGACAACAAGGGCATCTATGTAAGACTACATTGACTACAGCTGTGCCTTCAACACCATTATCCCGACAAGACTAATAACCAGACTCTGCAATCTTGGACATGACCCCAGACCGCAATCTGTCAGGATAGGCATTAGTCCTAAACACCGGGGCCCCGCAAGGGTGTGTGCTTAGTCTTCCACTGTACTCCCTATACATACATGACTGTGTGGCATGATTTTTTTTTTAAAAATAAATATGTTTTATTGAAATTTTTTCCCCAAACAACAATTTTCCCCCTCTTACAAAGCAAACGCAACAATAACAATACAGAAATTTTTAATACACAAGTAACAAAACCCCTTTATCTTTGACCTAAACTAAACTAACCCCCCCCCCCCCCCCGGGTTGCTGCTGCTGGTCATCTGTCTTCCCTCTAACGTTCCCCTAGGTAGTCGAGAAATGGCTGCCACCGCCTGGTGAACCCTTGAGCCGATCCTCTCAGGGCAAACTTTATCTGCTCCAGTTTAATGAACCCCGCCATATCATTTACCCAGGCCTCCAGTCCGGGGGGTTTCGCCTCCTTCCACATGAGTAGGATCCTGCGCCGGGCTACTAGGGACGCAAAGGCCACAACGTCGGCCTCTTTCGCCTCCTGCACTCCCGGCTCTTCCGCAACTCCAAATAAAGCTAACCCCCAGCCTGGTTTGACCCGGCCTTCACCACCCGCGAAATCACTCCCGTCACTCCCTTCCAATACCCTTCCAGTGCCGGGCACGCCCAAAACATATGTGCGTGGTTTGCCGGGCTCCCGCCACACCTCCCACATTTGTCTTCCACTCCAAAGAACCTGCTCAATCTTGCTCCCGTTATGTGTGCTCTATGTAGCACCTTAAATTGAATCAGGCTAAGCATGGCTTATGAGGAAGAGGAATTTACCCTGCTTAGGGCATCAGCCCACATACCCTCCTCTATCTCCTCCCCTAGTTCTTCTTCCCACTTTCCTTTTAGTTCGCCCACCGACTCCTCCCCCTCTTCCCTCATCTCTCGATAAATCTCTGACACCTTGCCCTCTCCAACCCACACCCCTGAAAGCACCCTGTCCTGTATCCCCTGTGTCGGGAGCAACGGAAATTCCCTCACCCGTTGTCTAGTAAACGCCCTCACCTGCATATATCTCAAGAAATTTCCCCGGGGCAACTTATACTTTTCCTCCAATGCTCCCAAGCTCGCAAAAGTCCCATCTATAAATAAATCTCCCACCCTCCTAATTCCCAACTGGTACCAGCTCTGAAATCCTCCATCCATTCTTCCTGGGGCGAACCTATGGTTGTTCCTGATTGGGGACCCCACCAGGGCTCCCCGCACCCCTCTCTGTCGCCTCCACTGTCCCCAGATATTCAATGTTGCCGCCACCACCGGGTTCGTGGTAAACTTTTTAGGTGAGATCGGTAGCGGCGCCGTCACCAGCGCCTCTAAACTCGTCCCTTTACAGGACTTTCTCTCCAGTCTTTTCCACGCCGCTCCCTCACCCTCCATCATCCATTTACGTATCATTGCCACATTGGCGGCCCAATAGTAATCGCCCAAGTTCGGTAGTGCCAATCCTCCTCTGTCCCTACTACGCTGAAGGAACCCCCTCCTTACTCTCGGAACTTTCCCTGCCCACACGAAGCTCGTGATGCTCCTGTCTATTTTATTAAAAAAGGTCTTGGTGATTAGTATAGGGAGACATTGAAATACAAATAAGAACCTCGGGAGGACCATCATCTTAATTGCTTGCACCCTGCCCGCCAGCGATAGAGGCTGCATGTCCCACCTCTTGAAGTCCTCCTCCATTTGTTCTACCAACCGTGTCAGATTAAGTCTGTGCAAGGTTCCCCAGCTCCTAGCGATCTGAATCCCCAGGTATCGGAAGTTTCTTTCCACTTTCCTTAGAGGCAAGCCTTCTATCTCTCTACTCTGGTCCCCTGGATGTATCACAAATAATTCACTCTTCCCCATGTTTAGCCTATACCCCGAGAAATCCCCGAACCCCCTCAAAATTCGCATAACCTCTATCATCCCCCCCGCTGGGTCCGACACGTATAACAATAGGTCATCTGCGTATAACGAGACTCGGTGTTCTTCTCCCCCTCTAATCACCCCTCTCCATTTCCTGGAGTCTCTCAACGCCATGGCCAGAGGTTCAATTGCCAACGCGAACAACAATGGAGACAGCGGGCATCCCTGTCTTGTTCCCCTATATAGTTGGAAATACTCCGATCTATGTCGACCTGTAACTACGCTTGCCGTTGGAGCCCCATAAAGAAGTCTAACCCAGCTAATAAACCCGTTCCCAAACCCAAACCTCCTTAACACTTCCCATAAATACTCCCACTCCACCCTATCAAATGCCTTCTCAGCGTCCATTGCCGCCACTATCTCTGCCTCCCCCTCCACGGGGGGCATCATTATCACCCCTAATAGTCGTCGCACGTTAACATTCAGTTGTCTTGTGTGGCATGATTTAACTACAACTCAATCTATAAGTTTGCGGATGATACGACTGTGGTGGGCCGCATCTCAAACAGCGATGAATCAGACTACAGGAGGGAGATAAATCACTTGGTTGCATAGTGTACCGAAAACAACCTCTCTCTAAATGTTGGAAAGACCAAGGAACTGATAATTGACTTCAGGAAGCATAGCA
The DNA here is from genome assembly GCF_047496885.1 of Scyliorhinus torazame. NCBI lineage: Eukaryota > Metazoa > Chordata > Chondrichthyes > Carcharhiniformes > Scyliorhinidae > Scyliorhinus > Scyliorhinus torazame. The sequence continues at coordinate 217,956,046 of NC_092709.1, read as the reverse complement.
CGACACGCATCAGTGGCTCCGAAGTGGAGATGGTCGATAGCTTTAAGTTCTTGGGGGTCACCATCACCAACAGTCTGTCCTGGTCCACTCACGTTGATGCAACAGTCAAGAAAGCCCAACAACGTTTCTACTTCCTATGGAAGCTAAAGAAATTTGGCATGTCTGCATTGACTCTCACAAACTTCTACAGATGTGCGAGAGAGCATCCTATCCAGCTGCATCACAGCCTGGTATGGCAACCGCTCGGTCCAAGATCACAAGAAACTGCAGTGTGGTGAACTCAGTCCAGCGCATCACACAAGCTTGCCACCGCCACATTGATTCTGTGTACACCTCCCACTGCCTCAGGAAGGCAGACAGCATTATCAGAGACCCCTCCCACCCAGGCATTGCCTTCTTCCAGACCCTTCCATCAGGCTAAGTCTGAAGACCCACACATCCAGACATAGGAACAGCTTCTTCCCCACAGCTACAAGACTCCTCAATGCCTCCCCCTCGGACTGATCTGTTCCCTGTAAGAACACTCTTCATGACGCCTATGCTGCTCTTGCTCATGTTTTTGCTTTGTTTGGCCTTGTTCCGCATTGTAACCAATCACTGTTTGTCGATGTACCAATGTCAATGTTCTCTGTTGATTATTCTTGTGTCTACTATGTACGTACTGTGTACCTTCCCTCAGCCGCAGAAAAATGCTTTTCACTGTACTTCGGTACATGTGACAATAAATCAAATCAATCAATCATGTGCAGGGTAGGTGGATTGGCCACGCTAAATTGCCCCTTAATTGGAAAAAATGAATTGGGTACTCTAAATTTATATTTTTAAAAGTTTTTCATAGCCAGGATCTCTCCAGATCTTGACACTTTGCTAAAAAGAAAGCAGGGCACTGTCATTCTTGAGGGGACAGAGCCTAAATATGTCGGCAAGCCCGGCTCCAGAGACAGGCCACCCTGTCTGTCCCACAGACATTAGAGCCCGCCCCGCCATCCATCATAGCCGGCAATCCCCCTCTATCGTCACCCTGCCCCCGCCAACTTGGCACTGCCCTGCCATGTCCCGTACGACACTAGCTTCCGCCAGCCCTGGCATGGTCATCTTGATTTCTGGACAGCAGTAGTGATCCCCACCAGTGTGACATCATGCCGGGGGGAGGGGACATAATGGATGTCCCGGAAGATAAGGCGTTTGGCATATTCAACTACATTCATAATTACGTACCCAGCAGGAGGATTGGGGGGGGGGGGGAGGGGGAAAGAGAGAAGAGATCTCATTCTGAAATCTCCCCAGAGCAAATCCCATTATGGCCCATTTGCAAGAGCGAGCGGACATAACGGAATTTGCGCCCGTGGTGAACAGGACTAGAAAATCCCCCCCCAGGTCACCTGGACGAGACATTTTTCACAGAAGCTACCAGCACAGGCAGGACAAACAAGTGAGGGCAAAATACAAATCCCAGAAGCTGGGGAACAAGAGTTCCAGGAATTAAAGGAATAAAGAACAGAAATCTGGACAAGTTCTATTTGGTGAAGTAGCAGCAGAGAGAGAAGCTTCCAATTAAAGACAGAAATCCAAGGTGTAGACCTGGATAAATTGGCTAGCGAGAAGCCAGATATCGGAGGTAATCTGAAGATCGGTAGCACCTTAATACAGCCTGCGAAGCAGTGGTGTTCTGCCCGTCTGGTAGAGTGTCTGAGATTGCATGAAAGCTTGAATGCACGTGGTGTTCCAGAGTAGAGGAATACTGAAATGAGATGTTGATCCTGGATGTGGATGCTTGGTGAGGTATCCAAGAGAAAGGCGTTTGGGAGAAGATTCCAAAGAGTGTTCTTCGAGAACACAGTTGGAAAACTCTCACTTGAAAGTCAGTTTCAGTGAGACCAGTTAACTTACACTGTGACAAGCATTTGATTATTTTGTTAAGGACTAATCGGCAACTCTGTTTATCCACGTCTCGAAACAAAAAATTAAAGTTAGGAACTATCGAGCCAGGTTCTATTCTGGGACTGGACTGTCCAGAAGTAATATCAGCTGGGATTGCAAGATTAATTTTTTTCCCCCCAAGAAATTAGACTTCCTCATTGTTTAGCATGCTGCGCTCTTTTTGATTTGAGAAAATACAGCAGAGTGCACCCATTCCTAAAAGGCATGTTTTACTTAATTTGGCAGCATGATTAGGTAACAAACATTTTTTGCAATAATCACAACAATCAGTAATTGTGAATGGATAATCAAATTTTGTAGCATTTGGTCTTTGGCATATGGTGATGCAGACATGCTAACCAAACTAGGGAGCTATTTAATTTAGTTTTCATGTGGATGCCAAGATATTGGCAAATGTGAACACTATAGAATATACACAGCACAATCACAGCCAAAATGCCATCTTGAATCATGAAATTCTTTATGGTGCTTTTACCCCTTGTATGCTATTAATTTATTTTGTCTGTATTACTCACTCTCTAATTGGTTGCAGGTTATCATATAACTTAGGTTAACGTTGCTTTCTCATTTCTTGCCCAGAAAGAACAGTCTTATACAACTCTTTCTGCAGGTTTGTCACTCTCGGTGTTGATATCAACAAGTTCTAAGAAGCCTGGAAAATTCCCCAGAAAGACCAGAATATTTGGGACATTCTGTCTGCTTAATTTATCCTGCAAAGAGGCAAGGATCAGGAACCAAAATTTAGTCATGTGGTTGGATACAGCTTCAGATGGACAGAAACAAATTGCCCCATCAGCTTGTTCTGAACTTTTCTACAACATAATATAACACCAGCTATGTAAAATGTAATGACACACTCCTGTGCTAATTCAGCACATTATGCTGGAGTCTATTATGCTCACCCACACATCGATGGTCGATGCAGAAGAGTATATATTACAAAGTATTTTCAATATTGAAGGAGCAGTGCTTACATAATCATTAACTAACACAGGAGAGTCTGTGCTAGGGCTGCCAGCCAATGAGCTTTCTGGTGTTCCTTCCACATCATTTTCTAGTTCAATTTCTGTTCCAGCATTCGCACTTTCACAAAAAGATAACGATCGCTTTGGACTCTTGGTGTCTTCATTAGCAGCATCAAATTGAGTATTTTGTGAAGACTCAGAAGGAAGATGCAGAATTGGGCTACTTTCATTTTCAGCTACAAAATGAATATAAATGTTCATTTAACACAATTATTTCATATACATACAAGCAAACAATAATCCAGTCTACGGTTTACATTTTCTAATTTGATAATACAATGAAGTTAAGATTGTTGAATACCATTATCTGTTGTTTGAAAACAAAAACAAAAGTTGAACTCTACCTGAAGCTACTGTTAAATGTGTTTTCATGGATTGACTAACGACATCATCTTTACTGGTTTCAGGATGAATATCCTATAAAGAGAGAAGTTCTGAATATCAATAAGCACCAAAGAAAATGTAAGAGTATTGGTATGCTTTCCGATCATTTTTATTTCTAATAAACACAGAACAGTAATGCAGGCAGAATTGGTTCAAATTATGTTCTTGAAAAGTGGGTTTTCCACTCAATGATGCTAAGGTTTTTGAATGTAGGCCTTTCATCACAGCAAGAGTTAGTGCAAAGGCAGGAGATTGCTGCAATATAAAAGACAACATACTACTATGAGTTCTTGCAGAAAAGGTTGTTTGAACCAAACTATGCCTTGGGTAAAAACATTGAGAGGAAGTGTGCTTAAGCATTCACCATCTCTGTTCAGCAATTAATTCAAACAATTTGAGTGTCCATCAGTTAGGGTTGCATTCAAAAGGAATGAAACCATTAGACAAATGGCATAATCATGTTTTTATTCAGTTAGAAAGAAAGAGACCGTTGCTGCCTTCGAAATCCAGTGATGTGAACAGGCTTGGAGAGGTCAACTTTATGGGCCCTCATTATTATCCACATGAGTTTTGGATAGAGGGCTAATGTGTGTTATTCTGTACGGTTGGCTATGGTGTCTAAACTTAAAGCTTTGTCAATAATAAACGGGAGGCGGGAAGCCCCTGGGCCCTTTAAAGTGAGGGGCCAAGTTCAGATCGCTCTTTCTCTCCCTTCTTCGCCTGCTCGAGACCTCCACAAGAACAGCAACCGGCAACCGTAAGTTTGAGTCCAGCGATCGCTATCTGATAAAGACTCCTAGCCATCGACCTGTAGCAGCCTTTTGAATCCAACGGGCCAGATCCGATTGGATAAGCCATTCGTTTCCCTGACCTGGTGGGCTCTTCCTAAAGTTAAGTATTGGCCAGTAGTGATAGGTTTATTATATAGATAGTAGGATTATTGTGTAAACATTACTTGTTGTATATAATAAATGACCGTTGATTTCAATCTTACTAAGCGGTGTGCTGACTTATTAATCATAACTTGAACTTGAACCACGTGGCGGTATCAGAAAGATACCTGGCGACTCGTGAGCAAAGGTGGCGTAATCAGAGCTAATAAACTAAGGCTAAAAAGAGCAACATCAGGATTGAGCTTGTTGATGCAATAATACATTACAGCATTGTCAATTCTAGTCGGTATGTGAATTGCATTGTCTTAACTAACTGCTGCATCAAAACCCTCTCCAGAATGAATGCTTTTAAGGTCAACTGCCTAATACAAGCTGTAGCCATCTCTGATGGCCACCTGAAAAGGACCATGGGACCATGGGAAAAGAAGAAGACAGCAGCAGCAGCCCGGGGGGGACGGGGGACGGGGGGGGGGGGGGACGGGGGACCAGAGGGATTCTCAGGGATGTTAATATTTAAGTATAATATGTATAGGTTGTTGTTATAGATAATTGTATATTGGACTGTTAAAACATATTTTTGGAGAATATCTATCTGGGACAAGGCAGTTGCCATTTAGTTTTGTTTATATTATTTATTTCTTGTTTATAAAACTGGCCATTGTTATTTATATTGTTATATTACTGTGTAAAGGATACACAATGTACTGTGATGGTTGGCCAAAAATTTTCAATAAAATATTTTTTTAAAAAAGAAAAGGACCATGGGAATTATGGCCAACCCAGGACTCGGACAGACTCAGAGCTTGTGTGTGTATTTGCAACCCAGATAGCTGGACACGATCGAAACCCCCGCTCGTTTGCATTCTAATGGCCCATTTCCCCAGAACAAAAGAACTGTACTCAGGTAACCGATACAGATACAGACTCATCGGCGCCACTCCCGTTACTCAGGGAGCCCAAACAGCCACGGTCAACGACCGCTAAGGCCACGCCCAGCCATCATGGCACCCGCTCCTTTAGTGGCCAAAATCGGAGGCAGTGATCGAAGCCTGTTGAATTATTGGGCCCAGAGAGCGCGAAATCCCAGAGGGATAAGAAGAGACACAGCCATGTACTCGGTCTCTCTTGGATCCGGCCTATGCCAACCCAAGTGCAACATAACGACCAGACAGACAAGTTCAAGACGAACGATCGCTACCAGGCGGATGAGCCCAGCAGAAACAGAGCCACTTTTCCCACCCAGCCATGCAAGATCCGGACAAAGGCCTTGTCCATCTGCACAGCTCCGGTTGCCCTGAAGTTAAGTATAGGTTCTTGTAGTTGTTAGGTGTAGTTTAACTCGTAGTGTTTTGTGTTGCATGTCGAAGTAATCCTGGTGTGTAAATAAACCATCTTTGAACTTGAACTGACTAACTGGTTGTGTGGTCCTTTGATACCTGGCGACTCTAAAGAGCATCATTATTAATTGGCAACATTATTGGTGACTCTGGTGGCGTTTGGCAACATTATTGGCGACATCTGACGGGACTCGAATTAGAAGTGATTTTGTCACTCCGAGAGAACCCACAAACTTTGAAATCCAATTGCGTGAAAGAGAAAGAACCACAAGTGCAAGCCCATATCGACCAAATCACCGAATTTCAGAAGTGTGTACTAACCTGCATGTGTATTTACAGGGATATCAGATAAACTCGTTAGATTGTGTCAAAGCTATCGAGGGAATTGTGAACTGGAAAATAGCATAGGCCATACCCGCAGTTCAAATCGCCGCCTTGCCCCCCTGTCCCAAATTAACGATAGGAAACAGAGATTATCGGTAGGAAAAGAGATATTAGAAGCAATGGCCACAAAAGCGATGGAACTTACAATGAACCCACAGGAACCCAAGGTCGCAGCGACCAACAGAGCAGTGCCCCATATGGGAAGAAGAGTTGAGTAAGTAATTAAAGGGGAAAGGATGGCCCCTTTGGTTCGATTTTTGTTCAAATGAAGAGTCAGGTCCAGGACGCATAGGACAAACTTGGTGGGAAAACCTAACCGAGATGCACAAGAAAAATGCAGCAAAAGTGCGAAAGCCAATGGCAATCGTGTCCTGTTTGGCGCAGTTGCGAGGCACAAAGGAGGTTGTGAGGACGCTCCGCAGGCAGCTAGTTGAGAAAGAAGAGAAGAATGAGGGAAACAATCGTGAAAGCGAAAAGATTATTGAGCAACTCCGGGATCAGTTGGCAGCTAAAGATAAAGAGATGGCTGATGCCAAACGGGCACACCAATCTTGTTTAGTTCACCTTAGCAGCTTTCAAACCCAGTACGATAAAGCCTACCAAGATACACAGCGCACAGTCTTGGTACGAGAAGAGACAGAACAGCAGATAGCACAGTTAACGAGTCAATGCGCGGATTTAAAGGCAGCTTTACGAGCGCTCCATAGTTCAAAGCGCAAAGTTCAAACAGAGCAAAGACAGAGCACAGTAGACCACGCGAAATGTAGACAACAAATAGAGAAGTTGCAGTCACTGCTTTCAGTGCAAAATGGATTTAGGTATACTTTTCGATAAAATCTAGATGAGGAAGGTGCCCCCAATTGGCAAGAACTGAATGAAACCGCCCATAGATATGTGGAGGAGACCGAAAATCACAATAGAGCCCCCCATGCCCCGAAAAGGAAAGCACCCGCACCGCCAACTGCACATACCCCCATGAATCCGGTCACCATACAGCGTAAGTCATCGGATCGGGAGGAGCTCGAATGCGTTTACACCATCCCATTATCCATCACCCAATTGAGATGCCTGCGTTAAAATTGATCCATTCGAACCCACCGCAGACCTGCATAATTTCTTTGAGAGAGTACGCTAGCAAAAGGTTATGTATGGTCGAGACGAAAGGGAGGAAGTTAAACTTATAGTAATGAGCCTTGGCCAGTCCGTCAGCTCAGCTTTGCCAGAACCCCAGAATGTAGGAGGAGGAACCCTACAGGAGATGAAAACGGACATTTTAGATGTGATCGGGTACACACTCTGGGACAACTCAGGCAGACCAGTAGTCACAGGCACAGTCCGGGGACATCCAGGAGAATTTCTTTGGGACACAGGAGTGTCCCGCACCACTTTAAACTCCTCCACAATATTCCAGCGTGACAAATGGCCCACCACAGATACCATCACCCTTAGTAGATTTACCGGACACATACAGCAGGGATACATCACAGCCCCCGTAGATATTCAGATAGGAACCATAAGCACCAGACACCCCATTGTTTTAGTCGACTTTCCCCAAACAGCCGAGCACATTCTAGGAATCGATTTTATGAGCCCCACAACCTTTCCTTTGATCCCGTGAATAGATGCGTATGGAAAATGGCCAAAACAGCAAGAGCCCCCGCTACGCTCACAGTAGGGGACTATGAACATAGGATTTGCTCAGTAGGAGATTATTGGTTTGATCCGCAAACAATTAGTACAGACCAGACAATTAGAGAGGTCCTCAGAAAACATAAAGCTTCCTTCGCCCAACACAAACACGATTGTGGGAAGATCCCAGGAATGGTCACAATTTCAGGTCCCGATCCTAAGCCACAGAAGCAATACGGCTTCCCACAGCAAGCCGAGGGTGAGATTTCAAAAGTCATTAATAGCTTATTAGATCAAGGAGTAATTCTGCCGATAGCCTCAACAAATAATGCCCCAATTTGGCCCATGAAAAAACCCGATGGTTCTTGGCGACTGTCAATCGACTACCGAGAACTTAACAAGGTTACCCCTTTTGCAGCCCCCACCGTTGCCACGAGTCCTGAGACCATGCTCAAGCAGGGAGTACAGGCAAGGTACTTCACGGTGCTGGACATCAGCAATGGCTTTTGGTCCATTCTCTTAGACAAGACCTGTCAATATAAGTTTGTGTTCACATTTCAAGGGCAGCAGTATACGTGGACATGCCTCATGCAAGGATTCCAACAACTCCCCCTCCATTTTCCACTGACAATTGGCCAATGGACTTTCCACATTTTCCCGCCCCGAATGCCTGATACAGTATGTGGACGTCTTACTCCTACAGACGGACACAAAGGAAGAGCATGTAAAGCTTCTTTCGGAATTACTAGGTCTTATGCAATCCATTGGATGCAAGGTCAACCCAAAAAAAGCCCAGATCTTAAAAGAAAAGGTCCTGTATTTAGGCACCATTATCACACACGGGAAGCGAGAGATCGAACAGAAGCGAATTGAATCAATAGTTAAATTGCCCCTGCCCCACAATAATGACTGCACTCCGGTCGTTCCTAGGATTAGTTGGATATTGTAGGAACCATATAGATGACTTTGCCACAAAAGCAGCCCCACTCTCAGAGCTCCTTAAAGCCCCATGGTAATGGCTTCCTCAGCACACAGGCGCCATTGATGAATTAAAATGTGGCCGAGGCACAGCCCCCGCTTTGCTAGTTCCAGACCCACACTCTCCCTATGCCATAGAAGTAGCAACCACCGACCGAACCCTATCAGCAGTACTCCTACAGGAAAGACATGACCGCTTAGGACCCGTAGCCTTTGCCTCACGAATTTTGGATCCCGTAGAGCAAGGATTTACAGCCTGCGAACAGCACTTGCTTGCAGTCTTTTGGGCAGTACAGTATTTTGCATACATCACAGGCCTTAACCCAGTAACGATTTTAACCGAGCACACCCCAACGCAGCTATTGTTAGATGGTAGGTTAAAGGACGGTTCAGTCAGCCAGATCAGAGCAGCTTGCTGGACACAGCTGTTTTAAGGAAGCGACTTTACAGTCAAACGTACAAAGACCCACACATTTCTAGCAGATAATCTTCAGTATGCAGGGACCCCACGAGTGCCAGATCATAGCAGCCCAACACCGCACAGGACCCTTTATTCCAAGGTCACTACACCCATGTGCAGGGAGTAAAACGCAGAATCCACACACCATAGACAATGCTTAAAAAATTTATGTAGATGGTTCCTCCACAATTGAAAATGGAAAGAGGAGCAGCATGGTGGCACAGTGGTTAGCATTGCTGCCGAACGGCGCTGAGGACCTGGGTTTGAATCCCGGCCCTGGGTCACTGTCCGTGAGGAGTTTGCACATTCTCCCCGCGTTTGCATTGGTTTCACCCCCACAACCCAAAAGATGTGCAGGGTAGGTGGATTGGCCATGCTAAATTGCCCCTTAATTGGAAAAAAAAAATAATTGGGTACTTTAAATTAAAAAAAAAAGATAAGAAAATGGAAAGAGAATAACTAGTTGTGGAATTTATGTGAAAGACTCACAGGGACGCGCATTAGAAGAAATAACTTTAAAATTGACCGGCCACCTAGGATCACAAGCAGCAGAACTAGCAGCCGTAGCATATGTAGCGCAGCACCCTGATTCCTTTCTAACCCCCGCAGACATACATTCGGACAGTTTATGTGTGTGCAATAACTTGACAGAATTCCTGCCCCTGTGGGAATCTCGAGGATTCGTATCCGCTGATGGTAAACCCTTACCCTCAGCCCCATTGTTGAAAAACATTCTTACGACAGCTAAAGTACAGTATTATTAAAGTGAGAAGCCATCATCGTTCCTCCCCACCCGGTAATGTGAAGGCCTTAGCTAAGTCAGGATCGCGCCACGGTCACTTTTGGCAACCCGCCGAAAGTGAACCGATACATGCAGTCCAGGTTTCTCAGACCAATATCGAGGATCTATCCCAGGCCCAAAAGACACTCTCAAACAACTTTTAGACGGTAACTTCCCAGCCGCCTACGACAAATGCAAGGACTCACTGACGGTACAGGACGGTATAGTTTTGAAAAATTGAATTTATGTGGTCCCCACCCAGGACAGAAACCAGATAATTTACCAGTTTCATGACAGACACGGACATCAGGGGATAGGCAATACCATTGCCCATTTAAGACCTTTGTGCTGGTGGCCCGATTTAAAATCCGATGTAACACATTATGTTGAGAATTGTTTAATCTGTGCACAGAACAATCCTGAAAGGTACTCCAAGAAGGGACAATTGACACACCCGACCTGTTAATGGCCTTTGGACAAATTTGCAACTCGATTACATTGGCCCCTTTCCGCCTTGCAGAAATGGTTTCAAATGCGTATTAGTGGTAATCGACACCTTTACAAAATGGGTAGAAGCATTTCCCTCACGGACGAAAACAGCAAAGGCCACAGCTAAGATTTGGACACAACAGATATTTACACGCTGGCGACTCCCCCGCAGCATTGAGTCAGACCAAGGCTCCCATTTCACCGGCAGAGGCATGCAAAATGTTTTAACGATTTTTGGAATCAAACAAAAATTTCACATCGCATATCACTCCCAATCCAGCGGCATTGTTGAACGAATGAATCGCACTTTAAAAGAGACCATTAGAAAGATGGTGCAACAGAATAATACCACATGGGACACAGTTCTCCCATTCGCCCTTATGATTATTCGGAACACAGTATCCAGTTCCACTGGTTTCACCCCCCACACTCTCATGACTGGACCATCCATGAAAGGGATTGAATATTTATTAGGTCTCGATTTGGCAAGCCCCACAGTCACCGCCCTCACCCATGAAAAAGCGGTCCAACAAGTCACAGACAATATTAAAGCAGCACAGCTCACTGCAGCTGTCCGATTAAGCGCCAGAAGGAAGCAGAGTAAAGCCTTTGACAAAACCATCCACCCCGTAGAGTACACAGTCGGTCAGCAAATAATGGTTCCTTTACAATCCCAGTTCTTTCCTCTCCCCCAAATTTGCAGGACCCTACTCCATTTTGGACAAAGTAAGTCCCTCTGTGTACAAGATAACGTACCCCACTGCTCACTGCAGCTGTCCGATTAAGCGCCAGAAGGAAGCAGAGTAAAGCCTGCTTTGACAAAATCGTCCACCCCGTAGAGTACACAGTCGGTCAGCAAGTAATGGTTCCCTTTACAATCCCAGTTCTTTCCTCTCCCCCAAATTTGCAGGACCCTACTCCATTTCGGACAAAGTAAGTCCCTTTGTGTACAAAATAACATACCCCAATGGTAAAACTGGTTGGTTCCACATCAACCAGCTCAAAGTCTATGGAACCCAATGTGGCCACTCCCACCACATCTCCCTAGCAATAGCAGACGATTCAGCCACGCCCATCGACAATCTCGTCCAACATTCCCACAGCCCTGACAGCACGTCCACGCCAACAGACCGGACCTCGTCTCCACCCACAGGTACGACCTTCTGCCTTGAGCTCGACTCCGACAACAGCGCCAGCCTCCCCGAATTGACCACGATCACTGACCACTGGTGCAACCTCCCCGGCCCCAGTCACTCCAGCCCCTGGTACCACGACCAAGACGTGTTTGGCCCCCTATATCCCCTTCCACAGCCACAGCCACAGCCACTGCCCGACAACAGTAACTTGCCCTTCACTGCCACCGCCCCTATGCCTCATGACAAACAAACCCCTTTTTGGCACCGCATCAACTCTTGTAGACTGGTTAGACATGACGATTCGGATTCCAAGACAGCCCACGCGGCCACGGCACAAAAATGGCAGACACGAGTCTGGCAACCGGGAGATGGCGATGATTCAGATTCTGACTCTGGTGATGGTAATCTTTTTACAACGCCTTTTGATACAGAACCCCAAGGTGTCCAGATGATGAGAAAAAGACGTCGCATAAGAATTATGGTGTCCTACTTTCTGATGGAGCCTTTTTATTTTCCTTCTTTCTTTCTTCTTGTTACATGGTTTTAATTAATGTCGACCTGACACCCAATTTCTTGATACAGTCATAGTTACTCTTCTGGCGCCATTTACTGACCAATGGCCGTTAAAGGAACAATTGTTGGATCTCACATGCGACAAATTCTTTCCGTTCGTTTAGGTCACCCAGGCAGGGAATAACGGCACTAATCCCAGCCCTGCCTGAGGACCCCAAATGCATCCGGTTGGGTAGTGGAGCAACGGCACTGATCACTGCCCCACCCGGGGATTCCACCCATTCTTGCCCTGCTGCGGCCCACACGCACCTCATGTTCCTGTCACTTCGAGTCCTCTGGAATGGTTCACTTTGCACTGTCTTTGGCAGGTCCTAGTTTTCCCTTCTCTGCTCTTTCATTGTGGTTTAAAGAATACCCTTTGCCGCAGTCTGTACACTCAACTCTTTACCTTCACCGACTCTTTGGTCGCTTCCCCACCTGCTATTTAGACGTTTGACACACTTGGTTGCCACATATGCTGCTACACTACCTCTGGACCCTGGGACTTCGAAACTCTATAAAACTGGCCACCCTAAAATTCGGCTAGTAAGATGAGCCTCAGCCATCACTGGTTGCAGTAAAGGAAAGACTGGACGGAGAAATTGTCCACACACTCCCCGCATCGACCACCAGCTGCGAGAATCTCTGCACTTACAAAGAAATTTTTTTTGGCAATGTCTGGTCTCTCAAAATGTTATTTCAAAAAAAAAAAAATGAGGGAGTCACACGTGGTGATGATTCTACCCACACGTGGTGGTGATTCTAATGGGTAATTGAAGTTAAGGAGAGAAAGACAAATAAACGAGATATTAACCGAAGATAATAACAGGTATTATGCTTGTACCCCCAGGAATATACGGAAAACGGAAGACAGAAGAAAAGATGAAGAGAGGACTGGTGACCTACATTGTGATCATCGCTGGACTCCTACAACTGCACACGTTACAAGCCTCTGTACCACACACCACACCAGCCCTGAACACCACCACACAACATGACACCCCTAGCCCGAACACCACACCACACATAGAGGTAGACTCTGAAACTCCCTCTTGGTGCGAAAACATTGCCAAATGGTACCCCCTGTCATACAGAGTAGAGGCCCTTCTGGTAATTGCAATAATCTGCAGTGTCATCCAGACACTTAGACTCCACAAATGGTGAAAAACAGCCTCGCGCTCCCCGATATATACACTCTGAGCCCCCTTCTTTGGAATTCACCCAACTTAACAAACACTATTCGCTGATAAAAATAAAGACCTTATACCTCTCTAACTTTGATAGATTAAGTAGGAATGTGATGCTGCTGTTTTGAAATCTTGTATTGTACATAAGTTCTTTTTCATATTTGCCAGCAGCATGAGAGTAGCTTAGATAGTGTTAGCTCGATATTCAATTGTGCGAAACAGTGAAATAAGAACATAAGAACTAGGAGTAGGCCATCTGGACCCTCGAGCCTGCTCCGCCATTCAATGAGATCATGGCTGATCTTTTGTGGACTCGGCTCCACTTTCCGGCCCGAACATCATAACCCTTAATCCCTTTATTCTTCAAAAAACTATCTTTATCTTAAAAACATTAAATGAAGGAGCCTCTACTGCTTCACTGGGCAAGGAATTCCATTGATTCACAACCCTTTGGGTGAAGAAGTTCCTCCTAAACTCAGTCCTAAATCTACTTCCCCTTATTTTGAGGCTCTGCCCCCTAGTTCTGCTTTCACCCGCCAGTGGAAACAACCTGCCCGCATCTATCCTATCTATTCCCTTCACAATTTTATATGTTTCTAAGATCCCCCCCATATCCTTCTAAATTCCAACGAGTACAGTCCCAGTCTACTCAACCTCTCCTCGTAATCAAACCCCATTCAGCTCTGGGATTAACCTAGTGAATCTCCTCTGCACACCCTCCAGTGCCAGTACCTCTTTTCTCAAGTAAGGAGACCAAAACCGAACACCATACTCCAGGTGCGGCCTCACTAACACTTTATACAATTGCAGCATAACCTCCCTAGACTTAACTCCATCCCTCCAGCAATGAAGGACAACATTCCATTTGCCTTCTTAATCACCTGTTGCACCTGTAAACCAACTTTTTGCGACTCATGCACTAGCACACCCAGGTCTCTCTGCACAGCAGCATGTTTTAATATTTTATCATTTAAATAATAATCCCTTTTGCTGTTATTCCTACCAAAATGGATAACCTCACATTTGTCAACATTGTATTCCATCTGCCAGACCCTAGCCCATTCACTTAGCCTATCCAAATCCCTCTGCAGACTTCCAGTATCCTCTGCACTTTTTGCTTTACCACTCATCTTAGTGTCGTCTGCAAACTTGGACACATTGCCCTTGGTCCCCAACTCGAAATCATCTGTGTAAATTGTGAACAACTGTGGGCCCAAAACTGATCCCTGAGGGACACCACTGGCTACTGATTGCCAACCAGAGAAACACCCATTCATCCCCACTCTTTGCTTTCTATTAATTAACCAATCCTCTATCCATGCTACTACTTTACCCTTAATGCCATGCATCTTTATCTTATGCAGCAACCTTTTGTGTGGGACCTTGTCAAAGGCTTTCTGGAAATCCAGATATACCACATCCATTGGCTCCCCGGTATCTGCCGCACTGGTAAAGTCCTCACAAAATTCCACTAAATTAGTTAGGCACGACCTGCCCTTTATGAACCCATGCTGCGTCTGCCCAATGGGACAATTTCCATCCAGATGCCTCGCTATTTCTTCCTTGATGATTGATTCCAGCATCTTCCCTACTACCGAAGTTAAGCTCACTGGCCTATTATTACCCGTTTTGTGCCTACCTCCTTTTTTAAACAGTGGTGTCACGTTTGCTAATTTCCAATCCGCTGGGACCAGCCGAGTCTAGTGAATTTTGGTAAATTATCAGTAGTGCATTTGCAATTTCCCTAGCCATCTCTTTTAGCACTCTGGGATGCATTTCATCAGGGCCAGGAGACTTGTTTACCTTTAGCCCCATTAGCTTGCCCATCACTACCTCCTTAGTGATAACAATCCTCTCAAGGTCCTCACCTGTCATAGCCTCATTTCTATCAGTCACTGGAATGTTATTTGTGTCTTCCACTGTGAAGACTGACCCAAAAATTCTATTCAGTTCCTCAGCCATTTCCTCATCTCCCATTATTAAATCTCCCTTCTCAACCTCTAAAGGACCAATATTTACCTTAGCCACTCTTTTTTTGTTTTATATATTTGTAGAAACTTTTACCATCTGTTTTTATATACTGAGCAAGTTTACTCTTATAATCTATCTTACTCATTTTTATACCTTTTTAGTAACTTTCTGTTGCCCCCTAAAGATTTCCCAGTCCTCTCGTCTCCCACTAATCATTGCCACTTTGTATGCTTTTTCCTTCAATTTGACACTCTCCCTTATTTACTTAGATATCCACGGTAGATTTTCCCTCTTTTTACCGTCCTTCCTTTTTGTTGGTATAAACCTTTGCTGAGCAGTGAAAAATCGCTTGGAAGGTTCTCCACTGTTCCACCATAAAGTCTTTGCTCCCAGTCTAGCTCAGCTAGTTCTTCTCTCATCCCATTGTAATCTCCTTTGTTTAAGTACAAAACACTAGTGTTTGATTTTACCTTCTCACACTCCATCTGTGTTTTAAATTCCACCATGTTGTGATCGCTCCTACCGAGAGGATCCCTAACTATGAGATCATGAATCAATCCTGTCTCGTTACACAGGCCAGATCTAGGACCGCTTGTTCCCTTGTAGGTTCTATTACATACTGTTCTAGGAAACTATCGCGGATACATTCTATAAACTCCTCCTCAAGGCTGCCTTGACCGACCTGGTTAAACCAATCGACATGCAGATTAAAATCCCCCATGATAACTGCTGGACCATTTCTACATGCATCCGTTATTTCTTTGTTTATTGCCTGCCCCACCATAATGTTACTATTTCGTGGCCTACAGACTACTCCTATCAGTGACCTTTTTCGCCTTACTATTCCTGATTTCCACCCAAATGGATTCAACCTTATCCTCCAGAGCACCGATGTCATCCCTTACTATTGCCCGGATGTCATCCTTAAATAACAGAGCTACACCACCTCCCTTACCATCCACTCTGTCCTTCCGAATAGTTTGATACCAGTGGATATTTAACCATCCTCTAACCATGTTTCAGTAATGGCCACTAAATCATAGTCATTCACGATGATTTGCGCCATCAACTCATTTACCTTATTCCGAATACTACGAGCATTCAGGTAAAGTACACTTATGTTGGCTTTTTTACCTCTGTTTTGAATCTTAACACCTCAATCAGTAACCTCTCCTAAGTTATATTTCCTCTTAACCTTTCTCCTAATTTTGCTCGTCATTGAATCCATATCTTCATGTAACAACCTGCCGCGTTGCTTACCATTCATGTTTTTACTTCCCGTTTTATTCCTTTTAGTATTACTGGGCCTATTCACTGAGCTCCCCACAATCACTGTACCTTTTACTGTCGCCCTTTTGATTTTTGACTATGGCTTCTCTGCCTTACACTTTCCCCCTTACTGCCTTTTTTTTCTGTCCCTGTTTTACTATTCCTCTACTATATTCGGTAGCTCCCGCTTGGAACGGACTTTTGGGCTCTTTTACAGGGCCCCCAAGGCATTTGTTTGACATTTCCCGGTGTGGCAAGAAGACTGCAACATTCCCCTGACAGTGTCCACCAGGAATGTTATGTCTTTTGGCTACCAGACCCGGCAGAAACAGTAAAAGATTTGGCTGCAACAGGATAAACAGGGCCTCTTCCAGCATGCAGGCGCGGGAAGAACAAGCTTAAAGCTGCAAACTGACCTGAGGGCCTTTATCAAAAGTGAATTCTAACAGCAGAGGGAACAACTGTGAAAAATCTCACCAAGGCCACTGAAGAAGCGGGGACGAGGCTTCCGGTGGCGGCCATGGAGGAGTAGGTCGTGCATTCGGCAGCTCCCGTCTGGAACGGACTCTTAGACCTTTTTCAGGAGTTTCCACAGACATTTTGGGGCAGATTGGTGAAGTGAACACTGCCAAAAGGATTCTCTCTCGAGACTTTTGGGCTCTTTTCAGGGCCCCCAAGGGCACTTTTTCGAAGTTTCCCGGTGTGGGAAGGAGTTAATAATAGCTCCCCGTCAGTATATGGCTTTAACTAGGAGCGGGGTGACATAAAAGGTGGTGGTGGACCAGAAGAAGGGAGGGAAGGACAAAATGGCGGCGGGCGGAGACCAGGCAGCGTGGAGGCAGTGGGCGGAGAAGCAACAGGAGGGTATCCAGCACTGCCTCAGAGGTTAAAACGGACCTGCTAGAGCCGATGAAGGCTTCTATTGATAAGCTGCTGGAGACACAGACGACCCAGGGGGTGGCGATCCAAGAGGCTCAACAAAAGATCTCTGACAATGAGGACGAGATCTTAGTCCTGGTGGTAAAGGTGGAGGCGCATGAGACGCTCCACAAGAAATGGCAGGAGCGGTTCGAGGAGATGGAGAATCGGTCACGGCGGAAGAATCTGCGGATTCTGGGCCTCCCGGAGGGGCCGGACGTGGGGGCCTATGTGGTCACCATGTTAAACTCGCTGATCGGAGCGGGGTCCTTCCAGGGGTCCCTGGAGCTGGAAGGGGCCCAGAGTGTTGGCGAGGAGGCCCAAGGCTAACGAGCTTCCACGGGCGGTGCTGGTGCGGTTCCATCGGTTCGTCGATCTGGATGTGTGTGCTCAGGTGGGCCAAGAAGGAGAGGAGCAGCAGGTGGGAGAACTCGGAGGTTCGGATATATCAGGACTGGAGTGCGGAGGTGGCGAAGAGGAGGGCCGGGTACAATCGAGCAAAGGCGGTGCTGCACAGGAAGGGGGTGAAGTTTGGTATGTTGCAGCCGGCGCGACTGTGGGTTACCTAAAAGGACCGGCACCATTATTTTGAGTCTCCGGAGGAGGCGTGGGCCTTTGTTCAGGCCGAGAAGCTGGACACAGACTGAGGGTCGGGATGGGCGATTGGGGACTGCGGTGGATATGTTATGCCTATTTTTGGTTCGGGGGAGGGGGGGGGGGGGGGGGGGCCTTTCCACTGTTTTGGGTTTCTTTTTCTCTGTGTTTTTCTCTTTCGGGTTGGGGAGGGTGGATGGGGCGGGTTGGGCACTGTTTTGGTTGGTGGCGGGGCCTGGTAGGTGGAGAGCGCGGGATTCTTTCCCGCGCCGAAGACTTTGGGGGGGAAGCGAGGATTGTTTCCCGCGCTTAGAACGGAGGGGGGAAGAGCCTGTGGATGGGGAGCGGGAGAGGGTGTGCCACACAACGGGAGGAGTCGAAGGGGAGGCGGGACTGGCCAGGGTCAGCAGGAGTCAGCTGACTTGCGGAAGTGCAATGGGGGAGTAAACCAGCTAGGATGGGTCCTAGCCCGGGGGGGGGGAAGAGGAGAATCGAGTTGCTGCTGCTAAGATCAAGGAGGAGCTGGAGCGAGTGGGGTGGGTCGAGACGGGGGTATGCCACTGTGGGGAACGGGCCAGGTGTGAGGTGAGGGCGCGTGGCTGGCCGAGGAGGGGTCATGGCTAGTCGGCGGGGGATGGAGGCGGGTAGCCCCCTGATCCAGCTGATAACCTGGAATGTAAGGGGACTGAATGGGCCGGTTAAGCGGGCCCGCGTGTTCGCTCACCTGAAGGGGCTCAAGGCGGATGTTATGCTCCAGGAGACACACCTGAAGGTGGCAGACCAGGTAAAACTGAGGAAAGGGTGGGTAGGTCAGGTGTTTCACTCGGGGCTAGATGCGAAAAATCGAGGGGTGGCGATCTTGGTGGGAAAGAAGGTGTTATTCGAGGCGTTGAGCATTGTGGCAGATAATGGCGGTAGGTACATAATGGTAAGTGGCAAGTTGCAGGGAGAGAGGGTGGTACTGGTCAATGTGTATGCTCCGAACTGGGACGATGCAGGTTTTATGCGGTGTATGTTGGGTCGGATCCCAGACTTGGAAGTGGGGAACCTGATAATGGGGAAGACTTTAACACGGTGTTGGATCCTGCACTGGATCGCTCCAGGTCTAGGACGGGTAGGAAGCCGGTGGCAGCTAGAGTGTTGAGGGGATTTATGGACCAAATGGGAGGGGTGGACCCTTGGAGATTTGCAAGGCTGGGGGCTAGGGAATTTTCATTCTTCTCACATGCCCATAAGGCTTATTCTCGAATCGACTTTTTCATTTTGAGTAGGGCACTGATAGCGAGAGTAGAGGATACCGAGTATTCGGCAATAGCCATTTCGGACCACGCCCCGCATTGGGTGGACTTGGAGATGGGGGAGGAGAGAGACCAGCGCCCGCTGTGGCGCTTGGAGGTGGGGCTGTTGGCGGACGAGGAGGTGAGCGAGCGGGTCCGAGGAAATATAGAGAGGTACTTGGGGACCAACGACAACGGGGAGGTCCGTGTGGGGATGGTATGGGAGGCACTGAAGGCGGTGGTGAGGGGAAAGCTGATCTCCATCAGGGCCCACAAGGAGCGGAGGGAGAGGGAGAGGCTGGTGGGGGAGATGGTGAGGGTAGACAGGAGGTATGCGGAAGAACCTGAGGAAGGATTGTTGAGGAAGAGGCGCAGCCTCCAGGCCGAATTCGACCTGGTGACCACCAGGAAGGCGGAGGTGCAGTGGAGGAAGGCCCAGGGGGCAGTCTACGAGTATGGGGAAAAGGCAAGCCTGATGCTGGCGCATCAGCTTCGGAAGCGGAACGCAGCTAGGGAGATCGGGGGAGTTAAGGACAGGGGAGGGAGCGTGGTGCGGAGTGGGGTTGGCATCAATGGGGTCTTCAGGGACTTCTACGAGGAATTGTACCGATCTGAGCCCCCACGGGAGGAGGGAGAGATGGGCCGTTTCCTGGACCAATTGAGGTTTCCAAAGGTGGAAGAGGGACTGGTGGCCCTGATTGGGCTGGAGGAGCTGATCAAAGGGATAGGAAGCATGCAGGCAGGGAAGGTACAGGGCCGGACGGTTTCCCGGTCGAGTTCTATAAAAAATATATGGACCTGTTGGGCCCGCTGTTAGTTAGGACCTTCAATGAGGCAAGGGAGGGGGGGGCTTTACCCCGACGATGTCCCGGGCACTGATCTCCTTGATCCTGAAGCGGGACAAGGATCCCCTACAATGTGGGTCTTACAGACCGATTTCCTTGCTAAATGTAGATGCCAAGGTGCGGGCGAAGGTCTTAGCCACGAGGATTGAGGATTGTGTGCCGCAGATCATCCATGAAGACCAGATGGGGTTTGTGAAGGGGACAGTTGAACGCAAATGTGCGGACGCTTTTGAACGTTATCATGATGCCGGCGAGTGAGGGGGAGGCGGAGATAGTGGTGGCGATGGATGCTGAGAAAGCCTTCGATAGGGTAGAGTGGGGGTACCTGTGGGAGGCGCTGAAGAGGTTTGGGTTTGGGGAGGGGTTTGTCAGGTGGGTTTGGCTGTTGTATGAGGTCCCGATGGCGAGTGTGGCCACAAATAGGAGGAGGTCAGAGTACTTTCGGTTGCACCAAGGGATGAGACAGGGGTGTCCCTTGTCCCCCCCCCTGCTCTTCGCACTGGCGATTGAACCCCTGGCTATGGCACTGAGAGTGTCGAGGAACTGGAGGGGGTTGGTGCGGGGTGGGGAGGAGCATAGGGTGTCGCTTTATGCTGACGACCTGCTGCTGTACGTGGCGGACCCGGTGGGAGGAATGCCAGAGGTAATGAGGATGCTGAGGGAATTCGGGGACTTTTCGGGGTACAAGCTCAATATGGGTAAGAGCGAGCTATTCATAGTTCAGCTAGGGGACCAGGAGAGGGGGATTGGCGAGCTCCCACTAAAAAGGGCGGAGAGGAGTTTCAGATATTTGGGGGTCCAGGTGGCCAGGAGCTGGGGGGCCCTGCATAGGCTTAACTTTACACGGCTGGTGGAGCAAATGGAGGAGGAGTTCAAGAGGTGGGACGCGTTGCCGCTGTCCCTGGCGGGTAGGGTGCAGTCAATCAAAATGACGGTGCTCCCAAGGTTTTTGTTCCTGTTCCAGTGCCTCCCCGTGTTTATCCCGAAGGCTTTTTTCAGGCGGGTTAACAGGAGTATAATGGGGTTTGTGTGGGCGCGAGGGACTCCGAGGGTGAGAAGGGTGTTCCTGGAGCGGAGTAGAGATAGGGGGGGGGGGCTGGCACTGCTCAACCTCTGTGGGTACTACTGGGCCGCCAATGCGACAATGGTGCGCACGTGGGTGATGGAGGGGGAGGGGCTGCATGGAAGAGGCTGGAGACGGCGTCCTGTGTGGGTACGAGTCTGGGGGCGCTGGCAACGGCGCCGCTGCCGCTCCCTCCAAGGAGGTATACCACGAGCCCGGTGGTGGTGGCGGCCCTCAAAATTTGGGGCAGTGGAGGCGGCATGGGGGGGAAGTTAGGGCCTCGGCGTGGACCCCATTATGGAGGAACCACCGGTTCGCCCCAGGAAGAACAGGTGGAGGGTTTTCGGGGTGGCACAGGGCAGGGATACGAAAGTTGGGGGACCTGTTTGTGGACGGGAAGTTCGTGAGCTTGGGTGAGCTGGAGGAGAAGTACGGGCTCCCCCCGGGGAACACCTTCAGGTACTTACAGGTAAGGGCGTTTGCCAGACGGCAGATGGTGGAATTCCCATGGCTACTGCCACACACAGTACAGGACAGGGTGCTCTCGGGGGGGGGGGGGGGGGGGGGGGGGGGAGTGGGGAAGATCTCGGAAACTTACCAGGTGATGCAGGAGGAGGAGGAGGCCTCGGTGATGGAGTTGAAAGGTAAGTGGGAGGAGGAATTGGGAGAGGAGATCGAAGAGGGGACGTGGGCAGATGCCCTAGGGAGGGTAAATTCTTCCGCTTCGTGCGCGAGGTTCAGCCTCATACAATTTAAGGTGCTGCACAGGGCACACATGACCGGGACAAGGATGAGCAGGTTATTTGGGGGTGAGGACAGGTGTGTTAGGTGCTCAGGGAGTCCAGCAAATCACACCCATATGTTCTGGGCATGCCCAGCGCAGGAGGAATTTTGGAAGGGCGTAGTGAGGACGGTGTCGAGGGTGGTAGGATCCAGGGTCAAACCGGGCTGGGGGCTCGCAATATTTGGGGTGGCAGAGGAGCCGAGAGTGCAGGAGGCGAAAGAGGCCGGAATTCTGGCCTTTGCGTCCCTGGTAGCCCGGCGAAGGATTCTCCTTCAGTGGAAAGATACGAGGCCCCCAAGCGTGGAATCCTGGATCAGTGACATGGCAGGGTTCATTAAATTGGGGAGGGTGAAATTCGCCTTGAGAGGGTCGGTACAAGGGTTCTTTAGGCGGTGGCAACCGTTCTTCGACTTTCTGGCAGAACGATAGACATTGGTCAATGGCAGCAGCAGCTCGGGGGGTGGGGGGTTTACTTTATTTTTGTTTGTGTTATTTACACTGGAAGGGTCTGAGGGGGTTTATACACCTGTTGTCTTAAGTCGGGGTGTTAATGTTAATTTATTATTTAGGTACAGGGAGGAGGGGTTTGGGGGGTTGCTTTTTTAGATTGTGTTTTGTACTTAACCCTGTTGGGTTCTTTTTTCTTTCTCATTTTGTTATTGATATTTTATGAAAACCTTTAATAAAAATTATTTTAAAAATAAAAAAAATGAATGTATGATATGTGAATAAAAATGTTCGGTAAATGCTCCAAAAACATAGGACAGAGTAGTGTAGAACTTGTCCTTGACCAAGGGTGACCGGCACACCAGGGATGGATAAGGGATCAACAGTGTGATCCACCAGGCTTCGCGTTCAGGATCAAGAGGACGGAATGTAGCCATCTCAGATGGCTACCTGCAAAGGACCATGGGAACTATGGCCAACCCAGGACTCAGAGCTTGTGTGTATTTGCAACCCAGATAGCTAAACGCGATCGAAACCCCCGCTTGTTTGCATTCTAATGGCCCATTTCCCCAGAACAAAAGAACTGATCAAAAAGGGATATTTGAATCTGTCCATTTTTTGTTATTAATTTCCTCCAATTAGGAAAAATGGAAGGAAACAAAGACTCAACACAAAAATATAGAGGACCACTGCAGTCCTGCTGAACAGTCCCAAACTTCAATATCTGTCACACCCTGCTTGGACAAAGGGTCACCTGGACTCAAAACGTTAGCTCTTTTCTCTCCCTACAGATGCTGCCAGACCAGCTGAGATTTCCCAGCATTTTCTCTTTGGTCTCTCGCACTCAATCTTGCCAAAATACTATCCAACTTCCACGTGTCCTTGTTAGCACAATCAGAATCCACCGTCTCCCGGCCAGTTTGTTCCCATTTATCCAACGGTATGTGTACTTGGAAGTAGTTCAGTTCAACGTCTCTCTTCATCTTCCACATCTGAACCTGGGTCTGTACCCCTGATTACAGAGCTTATGGTTACGTTAAATAGTTAATCGGTGTGTAATTTCTCCAACTATGAGAACCATGAAAAATTTGATACGGTAGCTACCGGGTCTTTGCTTCTCTCAACAAACATTCCCTCTTCCCTTAACCTATCCATCAGATCCTGATATTAGTATGTTTGTTGTGCTCTTTTGAACTTACTGAACCACCTTCCCCAATTAAGGGACAATGACCAGAATTGTACACAGTGCTCAAGCTGGTACTAAATCAGTACTTTATACAACTTGACCATTATCGAGTCCTGAAGGCTACAATGTGCCCAACCAGAGGATTGCGCCGGGCTTCAATGGAACATTACAACAGTCCAAGTCCCTGACATGTGGACATGAGACCAAGATGCTGACCTTCATCGAATCGGACTTATGCCCTCAACCAATACAACCCAAACAGAAAGGATAAGTAGCTCCGAACCATCACAGAAAATAATAATTTAAATTCATATCAACCAATTATTGGCAAGTCCCTAAAGTTATTCTCTCACATGAAAAGCACTGTCCAAGAAGTAGTTTTTAAAATAATTTATAGAAGGCTCAAAAGAAAAAAGCATTTTAAAGTCAGTTCAAAAATAAAAGGTAATATATTCATAATTGAAGACATTACCTGCTCAGGATCATTTTCATCAGCAATTTCATTGTTGGCCTGAAGAGATGTCTGTACATCAATAGTTCCAGCAGCAAAATCCTCTATTTCATCTTCTTCATTCTCATCCTCCCCACTACCATAATTTGTCAGCGCCTGAGTTTCTGCCTTGGACAGACCTAATGGTTACAATAAATTAGAAGAATCACCGATTTATCTTCCTTTTATGAATTGAGAAAAAATGTTTCGTAATGCTTTGAATGTACATTGTAATAAGTTAACCACAAACTCAAACAGCAACAATCATTCAGGTTTTAGAGGTTCTCTGGCTGGACCTTTGGACATTTCAAGTTATACTCAACTATGTATTTTCTTTCCATAGTCTTATGGTCCAAGATTGTATTTTTAAACACTGCTTCCCATTTAAAACTTTTAAAATGTCTTCTCATAGTTCCCAAGGCTTCACCTCCATATTGTTAATTTCAGCCAAAGCATTTATCTAACTTCATGATCCCTGAAACATCTCTTCACCGATTTTACGTTAATATTCAGTTTTGCGGGATATTTAATATAGTTCCCATCCAAGCACTTCCTGTATCAATCCCATACTCATTTGTGATCTTGAAAGAAATCACCAAGTTTACGAAATTTGAACTCCTAGGTAACCGAAAGAATTAGTCCACAGCATTTCACGTTTTAAAACAAACTTTTACTGTATAAGAATTAAACAAAGTACTATTAATTTAATACGATATTTATTTTGTAAAAACGGAGATATTCGACCCGAAAATCTCAACAGACCACTTCCCATTCTGTTTTTCATTCCACCCAAGAGTTCCTTGATATATATTATTATCTGGAGGTTTCCTTCACTTCCCTCGGGACCAAACCAAGATGCGCCACAGTTCTTAGAAGTTCACTTTGACTATCCTCTGTTCCTGCTGTTCTCTGACGTAGGAGATTTCTTGGGGTCCTTCTACTAGCATTCAGCCAGGTGACCCTCAGCTCAAGCATGTGCCTCACTGCCTGCTTGCTTAGTAGTCGACAGCATCTATTTCCAAACCATTCCAGCTGTAGATGTAAACACTGCCTGTTACAAAGCTACTCTAAGCTGACTAATTATTTTGGTGAGAAAACACACAGACTTAAAAAAGATAAATTTAAAGTGCACAATTGTTTTCTTTCCAATTAAGGGACAATTTAGCGTGGCCAATCCACCTACCCTGTACATCCTTTGGGTTATGGGGGTGAGACCCACATAGGCATGGGGAGAATGTGCAAACTCCACACGGACAGTGACCCGTGGCCAGTATTAAATCTGGGTCCTTGGTGCCACTGGTAACCACTGCGCCACCGTGCCATCCACTGAAAACATACAGATAAACCCAAAAACAAAAATGCCTCCCTGCAATCCATCTCAAGCACAATGTTGCACACCTGGGATTCCCAGATGGCTATTTCAATTAATCAACATCAATCCCCAAAACAGATCCTTTTATTTGAAAATATATGGATACTTCATTTTCAGACTTTCTCTTGTTTATCAGTTGTTTTTCGAAATCTACCACTGATATGGGGCCCATATGAACAATTTAAACTCCTTATGAATATAACCTCCGACATCTCATCACCGTTGAGACTCAAAGAGCTCAACTAAATCTAGAGAAGAGTGAGTATTTTGTGGTGTCGCTTCCGGCGGGGGGGGGGGGGGGGGGGGGCTGCCATTCTGTAGGGCAGGGACTCACTTTAGGTACCTGGGGGTGTAGGTTGCCCGGGAGTGGGGGGGGGGGGGGGGGGCCTCCGCAGGTATAACATTTCTAGTTTGGTGAGGAGAGTGAAAGCCGATCTGGCAAAGTGGGATGGACTCCCTCGGTCACTGGCGGGTCGGGTACAGGCGGTTAAAATGAACGTGCTGCCGCGATTTCTGTTTATTTTTCAATGACTGCTGATTTTCCTGACAAAAGCTTTTTTCAAAGAGATTGAGGGAAGGATTACGTCGTTCATATGGGGAGAGAAGGTGGCCAGAGTTAGAAAGGTGCTGCTACAGAGGGGAAGGCAGGCAGAGGGTTTGGGTCTTCCGAACCTGATGTATTACTACTGGGCGGTGAATGTGGAGAAGGTGCGAAGCTGGGTCAGAGGGGTTGATTCCCAGTGGGTCAGAATGGAGGAGAGTTTGTGCAGGGAGTCGGGATTGAAAGCACTAGCAACAGCGGCGCTCCCGATAGCCCCGGGGAAATACTCAGGGAGTCCGGTAATAATAGCTTCATTGAGAATTTGGAAGCAGTTTCACCAACATTTCGGGTCGGGGGCAGGGTCAAGGAAAATGCAGAATCGGGGGAACCACAGATTTGAGCCAGGTAGGTGGGATGGAAATTTTCGGAAATGGGAGGAGAAGGGGATTAAGACACTAAAAGATTTGTTTCTTAGGGATTGGTTTGCTGATTATTGTTGGTGGGTGTAAATTTGGGAGAAAATGTGAAAAAGGAGAATAAAAAATATTTTAAAAAAAGACTCAAAGAGCTCACCTATTGTTCACCTGGTGTTTTCCAAATTTTAACTCTGACTTTTTAAATGAACACATGCCATCCTTTGAATTGCAATTAGCTTAGGGATGTTTACCAGTTTCTCAAACCGAGATTGTTACCATTTATTTTACATTTAAAAATTCAATTCCCAAAACACGAGTCATAAAATTAGGCATTTCTGCAATACTGTCATTTCAAAAGCATGAGCTTTGCATTAAATGCTGTGATGGCACTAAGGGGTGGTCAGTTTCACAACATCGGGTTCTAAAGTTAATTCTTAATTTCCATAATTTACTAAAATAACACTTTCAGAATATTCTCTTCTAACACGCAATGCACTATCTAGCTTAGGGAGAAGGACTGCTTCAGTACTGCACTGAACCTTGATTAGCTTGCTGAAATCTGTCATTGTGAGGCATTGTCATTCAGTTTGGAGACTTTCTTTGCTCTTTTCAGATTACAACACAGAAGTAGCTGCCATGTGATTTAATAAATAAGAAAGATGGCTTTCAATGGGAGTTAGAATAGCCTGTCGAACTCAATGTTTGATTCTGGCGATTTGGAATGAAAAACAAAAGTAATTTGAATCGGATGGACTAAAACCCAAACATGAAAAAAAAAAGAACCGGCAACCTGTCAGGTGTTTGACAGCAGCTTACAAGATGGCACATTGGGCAGAAATCCCCCAAGGTTTGTGCAGAATGCAAAGGGTTGATGAAGTACATTTCCCCATTGAGTTATAGAAACATTTTATATGGAATGGGAACCTGGCTTTCATCTTAAATTCTGCACTCTGACAACGAGTTACTCTTGATGCCTGCACTTCTCTGAACAGGAATTTTGGATTTCAGGTGTCTGGTGCAAAACGTTTGGTTCGCATGGGGGAAAAGGAGGTGGTCATCTGAGCACACATGCATCTCTTCTACAAGAGATCCTGTCAGTCAGTAATTTCGCCCGGAGGATGACAGCTATATCTTACCCACACAAAGCGGCGCAACACATGAAGGAAAATGCTTATTTGACCTACTTAGCAGTTAAGATTCTGTTGATAAATTTCTTACTTATGGAGACACATTCTGCAGGCAATGCTTCACTGTCGACATCATCCTCCTCTCTGTCAGACAAACCACCTTTCATTACCAGTTCAACTTCATTAGGTTCATTTGGTTTGTGATCATCTGCAATAGCTGTCTCACTTTCATCCTTGTCCTACAAAGTCAAAAATTAGTAGAAGAACTATGTCTGCAAGCTTGAACACGAAAAGCCCACAAAAATCCACCAAGAAAATCATTAGTTGGAAAATGGAGGCTAAAGTTGCTGAAACAGTTTAAACAAAAAAATTGATAAGAAATCCAAACCTCTGAAATAAACTGATTTTGTCTAATATGTCATGGCAGCTGTAGGCAAAGCCTTGTGTATCTGAAACTGTTTTCAAAACATCAACTATACTTTAGGTGATTACTTCAATAAAACATGAAAAAATCATTTAAAAATAAACAATAACTGCAATGTGCTGAAATCTGCACAGGTCGAGTATCCTTTATCCATAAATCTAAAAACCTAACATATCCAAAAAACACACTTTTTTGAACCTCATCAACCGTTAGTTGTCTGCAAAGTCTGTGACCTCACTGAACATTTATTATTCAGTGGTATATCTTTCCAGACATTTTATTTACTTGAGATTATAGGTAGCCTGGGCTTTGGCCACTTTATGTCAGCAGGCTTATATGTGGTATCCAAAAAACAAAATGATCTCAAATCCAAAACAGATTTTGGTGAAAAGATACTCAACCTATAGGGACGTTCCACTATCTTTTATATATTGTCAGGCTTACTTTGTCTTCATCTTCAATCTCTTCTGCAGAAGAACCATTCTCTTTAAAATGTTGTTTCTCCTGCAAAAAGACAATAGGCTATAAAAGAGCTTTCACATCAACAATGTCACAACATTTCATGCTACTTATCTGTAAAACATTCACTTAATTATTCCTTTGCATATCTAGTGTCAAAAGTTCGAATAAAATAATAGTTTCATATTTTCAAATTAAAATCTTACCTTTAGATGACATAATCCACACGAGTCCATTATTCTCAGTTTGATAATTCTCTGTATTCTAATTATTACAATATCTACTATCAAATGCAAAACATTTTCTATTCTCACTTAGAATTTTTGTTAGTTACACAAAATATTCAACAAAATACACACTTGCAAATATTGCTAACATATGTAAACATGAACATATTACCACACCTCAGTTGTATAACGCTGTTTAAAAGATGCCACTTCCTTCAATCTTTTGCATCTTTGCTTTGCTGCCACACTGCTGTTATCCAAATCTTGCATAAGTCTGAAGAACGCAAGCTCATTGAACAGAATCTCTGAAATCTCCACCAACAAATCTTCCCCACATTCTTTGAGTTTTCTGCCAGCAAACTTCGCCAGAGAATCCTACATGGACAAAGTCAAAGTTTCAACCACAGAACTTGGGAACAGGAGTCATCTATTTATTTGATCATGGCTGATCTGAAATTCAACTCTATTTAAGCATCCAGTCCCATCGCTCTTGATACCCGGAACAGAACAGAACTCTATCAATCTCAAGTGTTGGAATTTTCATTTCATATTGCACCCATAAATCTTTGCGAAGGAGTTCCAGATATCCATGATCCTTTGTGTGAGAAAATACTTCCTTATTTCACCCCCGATGACCTTGCTTCAATTTTATCATGTCTGCTTCTGAACTACTGCACCAAACAGTTTCACTGTTTCTACCTATTGGATCTGCTAATCATTTTACATATCTTGATTAAATCAACCCATTCTTCAAAATTTAAGAAATATAGGTTATATTTATCCAATCTTCCCTTACAATTTAATTCTTAATCCTTAGTATCATGCTAATGAGTTTGCATTGCAAGCCAATTGATTATTCCCCAAGTTCAGTGCCCAAAAAGGCAGTCGCCTAGATGGCATCTGACCAAGGCTCCATACAAGTGAAGTATCACATCCTTATTTTTGAATTCTAATCCCCTTTAGATAAAGGCCATCAATATTATTAGCATTTTGATTACTTAACATACTTCTGCCTGAATTTGTAATTATCTGTATACTGGATGCCCAAATCCACTTGTTCTTTGTCAGCTCTAGCCAAGAAACTATTCAGATTTCAATTTCAGATCTGAACTGCATGATTTTACAGTTCCCCATAGTTAATGGATCAGATCAAAGCTCTGCAGTCCTGCCACACACAATCATGAATGGAATTGGAAAATTAAAGCTGACAAGGCTGCGTAAACATTCCTGTTCTCAGTGATGGTGGGGCCCAGCAAGTCAGTTCAAAAGACAAGTCTGAAGCATTCTGCAGCTCTGATGGAACTCAAGACCTGAAACCTTAGCTGTTTCTCTGTCCACAGATGTTGCCATACCTGCTGCGCATTTCTTTTTTTAAAAAGTGTTTTTATTGGTTTTTTTTTGGCGTACATAAATATTCATACAAACAGAACAGTGAGAGTTACGCATTAGTACACAGGGAGTACCATTAGAGTTATTTACATCGAGATTTGTTTTAACAATTTACATGGATATATCACAGTTTCCCCATTCTTTTGTCCTTTCCTCAGTGTTTCCTGTGGCAGTTGTGATGCTCCGTGTGTTGCACCCTTCCAGTTTTCCCCTCTTCCTTTATCCCGCTTGTTCCAGCTTTGTTACTCCTGCCCTCCCCTCCCTTGTGTCCCCTGGCTCTCCTGTTGGGTTTGGTTGAATTTCTCGTTTCCCTGACCCCCGCCTCTTCCCCCACCTTTTTTCCCTTCTGTGTCATGGCAACTCTTTCTCGTTCCTTGGCTACCTAGTTGTTGGCTACAAAAAGGTCTTGGAACAACCGAGTGAATGGCTCCCACGTTCTGTGGAAGCACTCTTCCGACCCACAGGTGGCGAATTTGATTTTCTCCGTTTGGAAAAATTCTATCAGGTCGCACAGCCAGTCTGCAGCTTTAGGCGGCGCTGCTGACCGCCAGCCGAGCAGGATTCTCCCGCGGGCGATCAGGGAGAAAAGGCAAGGGCGTCGGCCCGCTCCCCCCCCCCCCCATGAAGAGATCTGGTTGTTCTGATAGAACATAAAACATAGAACAGTACAGCACAGAACAGGCCCTTCAGCCCTCGATGTTGTGCCGAGCATTTTCCAAAACCAAGATCAAGCTATCCCACTCCCCGTCAATCTGGTGTGCTCCATGTGCCTATCCAATAACCGCTTGAAAGTTCCTAAAGTGTCCGACTCCACTATCACAGCAGGCAGTCCATTCCACACCTTAACCACTCTGAGTAAAGATACCTCTAAGACTGCCACTCTCGGGCATGGCTCCACCCTCATCCCCACCACTTTGGACATCGCCTTGAAGAAGGCTGTCCAGTACCCAACAAGTCTGGGGCAAGACCAGAACATGTGGGTGTGGTTGGCCACGATCCTTGGCACAGTTCACATCTGTCCTCCACCTCCGGGAAGAACCTGCTCATTCAGGTTCTGGTCAAGTGGGCTCTGTGTACCACTTTTAGCTGCGTTAGATTAAGCCTCGTGCATGTGGAGGTGGAGTTGACCCTGTGCTGTGCTTCGCTCTAGAGCAGTGTTTTCAAACTTTTTTTCCGTGGACCCATTTTTACCAACCTTCGCGACCCACGCCGGCCAACCTTCGCGACCCACGCCGGCCAACCTTCGTGACCCACCATTTTCTCTTAACTTGTTTGCTGCTGACAAAATGGAGGAAATGGTTTTGGATCCCTTTGGCCCTCGTACATGCTCCTCCAATGGAACCTGTTGGATGAAGGTGAAGCCTTCCGGTGTCGGAAAGTATGGATTCTCCATCTGTCCAAAGTTAAGCTCCACAGCACAATTGTGGCACAGAACATGCGGAAATAAGGCTCTGTCAGCGAGACTGTCTTTCCCAATCTTAAATGCAACACCTAGATCCTGATCATTCTTGGAGTAAGAGACTTCCATTTCATCAGCATCAAAGTTCAGAAAGCATCCAATCACATCATTCTCCCCGAACATTTTGCAGCAGGCTTTTATCATCCAACAAGGCCGGCAGCTGTACGTTCGCTATGTGGATAAGGTGGCTGCTTACAGCGCCATTTTGTTCCAAGTTGCCACGTTTGGCCTACTATAGGCAATCTAATGTCTTCCATCTTTCTTTGCCTATTTCTTATTTACCCAGTTCCCCCTCTCACCGAGCCCACTCCCCCCTTTTCCCCCGCTTGCCTCCCTGTCATCTGCCCCCCCCCCCCCCCATCCATCTGCCAGGCGCCTTCCCCTTTGCGGCCTCTTTCCTTCTCATGAGTCCTGGTGCTAGCTACCTCGCGCGTGTGGTGGCTCCCTTCCTGGGAGTTACTGTATTACATCCCCTCGCCCATTCTCTGGACTTCTTGCCCACTCTATCCTCTGCCTTACCCTGTACTTGTCTGTACGCAGCTCATCTTTCCCTTTTTCGCTACTTTCATTTTACAAAATGGAGGCCACGCTCTCCCGTGTAAAGCGATCTCTATGGCGGTGGTCTGGTCTTAGCTCTGCAGCCAATTGTTTGGGGGGGGGGGGGGCTCTTTTCTCCCTACCACACCCCCATATTAGAATGTTGCATTGTTAGTCTTGCTCTGTGGGCTCCTCATCGTTTCCCCTGTTGCTGCATTTCCAGCCCGCACTCTGCTATGAACTAGTCCACCTCTGCAGGGACTGTAAAAAGGTGTTCTTCAGCATTCCAAATCTTGCGCCGTTCTTGTACAGCGCGGCCTTTGCTTTGTTGAATTCGTCCCAGCTCTTGGCCAAGTCGACCCCAATGTCCTGATATATCCAGATCTTATGTCCTTCCCAGCCGCAGTATTTGGACTGCTTGGCCCAGCGCAGGATTCTCTCCCGGTCTTGATATCGGCGCATTTCCGCAATAATCGGCCTTGGCTGGTCCCCAGCTTTGGGCTTTGGTCGGAGCAACCAGTGTGCGCTGTCTATTTCTGGTGGGTTGGGGAAGGTCTCCCTTTCCACCAGGTTACCCATCATTTGGGCCGTTTAATCTGTGGGGTCCCTACCCCCGATCCCCTCCGGTAGGCCCACGATTCGCAGGTTCTGCCGCCTCGGCTGGTTTTCTTGGTCTTCGACCTTTCCTTTCAGGCGGTCTTGTGTCGCAACCAGCCTCGCCACTTTTCTAGAACAACGATTCAGTCGCTCAGGTCCATTGCGGCCCTTTCCAGGTCAACGATCGTCGCCTCCTGGTCCTCCAGTTGCTTTTCGGCTTTGTCCAGGGCCAGTTGCATATGCGGCAGCACTTCCGCTACCACGCCCTTCACCGCAGCCAAGTGTCCAACTTTGTCTCGTCTGTGCTTCCTCAACACTCGAGAGGAACATCATCTGCCAACCCCCTCATGAGGGAGGGCTTCTTGTGCAGCTGGTTGGGCCCTCTCGCTCATGCGAAGTTCGGGCTTTGCCATCTCATGCGCCAGTCGGCTCGTCCGTCGCTGGTTTCTGCTCGATTGGCTTTTCTTCTGCATCTTTTCGTCCCATTGTTCTGCAAATGTCGTGGGAATGATTTGTTGAGTTTGCAGGCGTTTTTTAGGTGAAAAGTGACTATTTATCAGGTTCGCGGGAGGAGAGCCACCTGATGTGCGACTTCTCAGCACATCCTCATCACTCGAAGTCCCCTGCTGAGCATTTCCAACATTTTCTGTTTAATTTCAGATTTCCAGAATCCACTTTTGAATCATTTGCAACGAGTTTCATCTAGAAGTATGAAATGGATCTCAATTGAAGCTGTCTCCAGCACACTCTCAGGCCGTGCATTCCATACCTTAATCACGCGCTGTGTGAAAAAGTTTTTAAAATTTTTTTTAAAACATCACTTCTGCTTCTTTTACTAATTACTTTAAATCTGTGCCCTTTCATTCTTGATTCTTTCACAAGTGGAAAGTTTCTCCCCATCAACACTATAGTGATATCATGGTTGTCTCATTAGTATATAAGTGAATGCTATATAAGTGAAAGTGAATGAGTCAGGTGACCTCAGACTGACTCAGGAGCTGAGAGAGAGTTTGCTGGTACATGTTCACACAATTATTCATCTGTTGCTTGTATATATTTGACCCACAGTTCATGTTAATAAATCATTTATAGCTTTAGCTACAAGATGATGTAATATAAATCAGGCCAGTTGAAACGAACATTTCATGATACCAGGACTGGATGGTATTAAACACGGAGAGAAACTATCACATCATCGAGTGAAGCATGCTACGAGGTCCACAGGGATTTGAAGATTTTGCAGACTGCAAGAATGAACTACATGAAGTCGTTGAAGCCACCAATGAGTCTCAGATTTCATGGTAATGTGTACAACAACTGGTGTGTGGTTAAACAACAATTTAATCTGTTTCTTACTGCAGTAAATTTCAGAGATCAACCAGATTCGCATAATGTAGCGATGCTCCTAACAGCGACAGGGCCCGGAGCAATTGCTGTGTTTAATACATTTAAATTTGCAAACGATGAAGATAATAAAAATTTTAACAAAGTAATTCGAAGATTTGATGAACATTGCACCCCCAGAAAGAATGAAATTTATGAAAGCCATGTGTTGAGATCAAGTTTACAGAAGACAGAAGAGTCCATAGATCATTTCATCAATTAGTTAAAGTTCAAAGCTAACACCTGTAAATTTTCTGTGGTGGAATCTTGCATTATTCGGGACCAAATTGTGTTTGGTGTGAATGAAAATAAGCTGAGAGAACGGTTGCTGAGGGAATTGGAGATGTCCTTGGAACAAACAGTTAAGATTTGTCAGGCTCATGAGCGAGCAGCACAGCATTCGAAAATGTTTCTCAGCAATGGCTGCATCTTCTGGAGGAAAGCACTCCTGTTGCCGCCCTTTTTCCAAAAAGGTGGGAAACTTCAAAAATAAAAATCACGTTGCTCAGAATTGTTACTCTAAGCTCAACCCCAGATCAGTCAGCACAGTGGAAGACCCACTCTCCAGTGAGGAGTCATAATTGTTTGTTGGAGTGATAACAGGGAAGAATAATTTTTTGGAGACTTAAAAAAATTCTCCAGTACTTAAAAAAATGCAAACTGATGCTCCATTTAAAATAAATGCGGTTGATGAGGACAAATGGCTGCTACGACTTGAAGTGAACGGTACAGTGGTCCAACTGAAGTTCGATACTGGTGCCAAAGCCAATTTAATCAGCATGACTGATTTAAAAACTCTAAAAATTCAGCCAATTAGAAGAAATCACAAAATATCTAAGAGATTATAATGGTTCATGCATTAAATGTTATGGAGAGTGTGACCAGAGTGTGGTGAAGAACAGTTTATTCCATCCCATTCTGCATTGTTTCCGAGGGCTTGGATTCATCATTAAGTGATCAGTCCTGTGACAAATTAGGTCTAGTGCAGTTGGTATACAGCTGGATTGGAGCAGTACTCCAACGATTTTGAGCAAATTGTCCACAATTTCAGTGATCTGTTCACAGGTTTTGACGCACTACCATTCACCTACAAGATACAACTCTGAGGATGCAAAACCTGTGATACATGCACCAAGCAGAGGTCCTGCACCTCTTCGGGATCGCCTCTAAAAGGAGCTAGACAGAATGACAAAATTAAAAGTAATCAGAAAGATAGAAGAACCTGCCGATTGGGTAAATTCCATGGTATTTGTAAAGAAAAATAATGGCGATGTTGGCATGTGTATGGATCCCAAAGATTTTAACGAGAATATCAAGAGAACACCACCAAGTACCACAACTTGAGGCAATCACATCTGAGATGGCTGGTGCACAGTTCTTTATGAAACTTGGCGCATCTCAAGGTTTCTGGCAGCTAAAGCTAGAGGAACAAGTACAAAGTACTGCACTTTTAATATGCCATTTGGACAGTGTTGCTTTCTGAGAATGCCGTTTGGCATAATTTCGGCATCAAAAATATTTCACAGTGCCATGGAGCACATAATTGAAGGTGTACGCGTGTATGTGGATGATATCATCATTTGGGGCTCAACCATAGAGGAGCACAATATGAAGTTGCTTACGGTTCTAATGAGTGTCCGGAGAAATGGGCTGAAGCTCAACACGCAAAAGTGCTAATTTGGAGTAACTGAGGTCACATTCCTCGGTGACAAGCTCTCATCACATGGCATTGAACTTGACAAGGACAAAATCCAAGCAATTCTCAACATGCCAAAACCACACAACAAAAAAAGCCATCTTAAGAGTGATGGGTATAATCAATTTTATAGGGAAATTCATTCCAAACCTGTCGACAAAAACAACACATCGACTTGATCTCCTGCACAAGACAACGGATTTCACTTGGACTGAGCAAATGAGCAAGAATGGAAAAAGCTGACTTCCGGGTGCGGCAATGACCAGCTGAGTCGGACTTTTCGGCAGCTCCCGTTGGAACGGACTTTTGGGCTCTTAATAGGAGCCCCAACGGCAATTTAAACGGCAAAAATACTGTGCGGTAAAACAGAAGGGAATCCCCCCGGACATGCATGGAAAAGGGAGAGGATAGCAGCTGGATTGCGGAGGATCCTCTGGAGCAGCAGCAAGGAAGGGAAGCTCAAAGCAAGATGGCGTCGGAAGGTGGCCGTTTGCTATGGGGCCCGGAGCAGCAAGAGTTCCTGCGGCGCTGTGTGGAAGAGCTGAAGAAGGAGTTGAAGAAGGAGCTGTTGGTCCCGATATTGCAGGCGATTGAAGGACTAAAAGAGGAGCAGAGGACCCAAGAGCTGAGCTTCGGGTCGTGAAGGCAAAGGCTGCTGAAAACGAAGATGAAATACAGGGCCTGTTGGTGAAGGCAGAAACGCACGAGGCACAGCATAAAAGGTGTGTGGAGAGGTTGGAAGCGCTGGAGAATAACTCAAGGAGGAAGAATTTAAGAGTCCTGGGTCTTCCCGAAGGCGCAGAAGGGACGGACGTCGGGACATATGTGAGCACGATGCTTCACTCGCTAATGGGATCGGAGGCCCCGACGGGCCCTTTGGAGGTGGAGGGAGCTTATCGAGTTCTGGCGCGAAGACCAAAGGCTGGAGAAATACCTCGAGCTATAGTGGTGAGGTTTCTCCGCTACAATGACAGAGAGACGGTTCTCAGATGGGCGAAGAAAACTCAAAGCTGTAGGTGGGAGAACGCGGTGATCCGTGTATACCAAGATTGGAGTGCGGAGGTGGCGAGGAGGGCAAGTTTCAATCGGGCTAAGGCGGTGCTTCACAAAAAGGTCCAGTTTGGAATGTTGCAACCGGCGAGATTGTGGGTCACACACCAAGGGAAGCACCACTACTTTGAGACGGCAGAAGAGGCGTGGACATTCATTGTGGACGAGAAGCTGGAATAGTCTGGCGAGAGAAAGAGCTTTTGGGACAAAGTGGTGGTGTGATTACAGGGGGGGCGGGGGGGGGGGGGAATGATTTTTCAATTTGTTAATTTTGTGACCCTGTAACTTTTCTCTCTTCCCCATGTTGGGGGGGGGGGGGGGGATGAGGAACTGTGGGTGCCGGCCATTAGGGGCGGGGCCGAGGGGGAAACGTGGGCTTTGTTCCCGTGCTATGGTAATTATGGCGGGAACAGGGACGCAGGAAGGAGGGGGCCTCGCACAGTGGGAGCCGAGGATAAGGGGGGAAGCCGAGGTCAGCCAGAGTTTGCTGACTTCTGGGAGCAACATGGGGGGGTGCAACTACGCTAGAGGGGGATCTAGCGGATGGGGGGGGGGGGTTAACTGGGTTGCTGCTGCTAAGGAGAAGGGGGAGCTGTTATGGGATGGGGTGGTCGAGGCGGGAGGGCACCGTCGGGGGGATATACGGGTACGTGGTAACTGGGTGAGGAGCTGGGTTAAAAAAAGAGGATGGCAAATCGACAAGGGGGGGGGGGTAAAGAGCCCCCCAACCCGGCTGATCACGTGGAACGTGAGAGGGCTGAACGGGCCGATTAAAAGGGCACGGGTACTCGCACACCGAAAGAAATTAAAGGCAGATGTGGTTATGTTGCAGGAGACGCCTCTGAAACTGATAGACCAGGTCAGACTACGTAAAGGATGGGTGGGACAGGTGTTTCATTTGGGTTTAGATGCGAAGAATAGGGGGGTGGCTATCTTAGTGGGGAAACGGGTACTGTTTGAGGCAAAGACCATAGTGGCAGATAGTGGGGGTAGATATGTGATGGTGAGTGGCAGATTGCAAGGGGAGGCGGTGGTTCTGGTGAACGTATACGCCCCGAACTGGGATGATGCAAATTTTATGAGGCGTATGTTGGGACGTATCCCGGACCTGGAGGCGGGAAAGTTGGTAATGGGGGGGGGTGGGGGGAGACTTCAATACGGTGCTTGATCCAGGGCTGGACCGGTCGAGGTCCAGGACCGGGAGGAGGCCGGCAGCGGCCAGGGTGCTCAAGGACTTCATGGAGCAGATGGGAGGGGTAGACCCCTGGAGATTTAGTAGGCCTAGGAGTAAGGAGTTTTCATTTTTCTCCCATGTTCACAAAGTATACTCACGGATAGACTTTTTTGTCTTGGGAAGGGCACTGATTCCGAAGGTGACAGGGACGGAATATACGGCCATCGCCATTTCGGACCACGCTCCACATTGGGTAGACCTGGAGGTAGGAGAGGAAAAAGAACAGCACCCACTCTGGAGAATGGATATGGGCTTATTGGCGGATGAGGGGGTATGTTTAAGGG
Source organism: Scyliorhinus torazame (assembly GCF_047496885.1). NCBI lineage: Eukaryota > Metazoa > Chordata > Chondrichthyes > Carcharhiniformes > Scyliorhinidae > Scyliorhinus > Scyliorhinus torazame. The sequence goes on along the minus strand of NC_092709.1, from coordinate 217,917,831 downwards.
TGAGGGAGTGTATTGAAAGGTACTTGGAGCTTAATGACAATGGGGAGGTTCAGGTGGGAGTGGTCTGGGAGGCGTTGAAGGCGGTGGTCAGAGGGGAACTGATATCCATAAGGGCACATAAAGGGAAGCAAGAGGGTAAAGAAAGGGAGCGATTGTTGAAAGAACTTTTGAGGGTGGACAGGCAATCTGCAGAGGCACCGGAGGAGGGACTGTACAGGGAAAGACAAAGGTTACATGTGGAGTTTGACCTGCTGACCACGGGTAAGGCAGAGGCACAGTGGAGGAGGGCACAGGGTGTACAGTATGAGTATGGAGAGAAGGCGAGTCAGCTACTGGCCCACCAATTGAGGAAGAGGGAGCAGCGAGGGAGATAGGTGGGGTGAGAGATGAGGAGGGAGAGATGGAACGGGTAGCGGAGAGAGTGAACGGGGTGTTCAAGGCATTCTATGAGAGGTTATATAAGGCTCAGCCCCCGGAAGGGACGGAGGGAATGAGGTGTTTCCTGGATCAGCTGGAATTCCCGAAGGTGGAGGAGCAGGAGAGGGCGGGACTGGGAGCACAGATTGAGATGCAGGAGGTGGTAAAAGGGATTGGGAGCATGCAAGCGGGGTGGTCAAACTGGCAGAGATCAAACTGGGTTTAAGGGGAGACAGCTGAACACGAACATACGGAGGTTGCGAGGGGTAATGATGATGCCCCCACCAGAGGGGGAGGCGGAGATAGTGGTGGCGATGGACGCCGAGAAAGCATTCGACAGAGTGGAGTGGGATTATCTGTGGGAGGTGCTGAGGAGATTTGGTTTTGGAGAAGGGTTTATTGGATGGGTACAGCTGCTGTACAGGGCCCCGGTGGCGAGTGTGATCACGAACAGGCAGAGGTCTGACTACTTCCGTCTTCATAGAGGGACGAGGCAGGGGTGTCCCCTGTCTCCGTTACTGTTTGCACTGACGATTGAGCCCCTGGCCAGAGCACTGAGGGGCTCCAGGAAGTGGAGGGGAGTACTCACGGGAGGCGAAGAACACCGGGTATCTTTGCATGCAGATGATTATTGCTGTATGTTGCAGACCCAGTGGAGGGGATGCCTGAGATAATGCAGACACCCAGGGAGTTTGGGGAATTTTCGGGGTACAAATTGAATATGGGGAAGAGTGAGTTGTTTGTGGTGCATCCGGGGGAGCAGAGCAGGGGAATAGATGATTTACCACTGAGGAAGGTAATAAGAGATTTCAGGTACTTAGGGATTCAGATAGCCAGGAGTTGGGGAACCTTACATAGGCTTAATTTAACAAGATTGGTGGAACAGATGGAGGAGGATTTTAAGAGATGGGACATGGTGCCCCTGTCACTGGTGGGTAGGGTGCAGGCGGTCAAAATGGTAGTCCTCCCGAGATTCCTTTTTGTGTTTCAGTACCTTCCGGTGATGGTCACAAAGGCTTTTTTCAAGAAAATTGAGAAAAGTGTCATGAGTTTTGTGTGGACTGGGAAGACCCCGAGAGTGAGGAGGGGGTTCTTGCAGCGTAGCAGGGATAGGGGGGGGGGGGCTGGCACTACCGAGCCTAAGTGAATACTACTGGGCCGCCAATATCTCAATGGTGTGTAAGTGGATGGGAGAAGGGGAGGGAGCGGCGTGGAAGAGATTGGAGATGGCATCCTGCAAAGGAACCAGCCTACAAGCTGGCGACGGCGCCGTTGCCGTTCTCCCCGAAGAAATACACCACAAGTCCAGTGGTGGTGGCAACGCTAAAAATTTTGGGGCAGTGGAGACGACATAGGGGAAGGACGGGAGCCTCGGTGCGGTCCCCGATAAGAAATAATCATAGGTTTGTCCCGGGGAGAATAGATGGGGGATTTGGAGCATGGCAGAGAGCTGGGGTTGTGCAACTGAGAGATCTGTTCGTAGACGGGACGTTTGCGAGTCTGGGAGCGCTGACGGTAAAATATGGGTTGCCCCAAGGGAATGCATTTCGGTACATGCAACTGAGGGCATTTGCGAGGCAACAGGTGAGGGAATTCCCGCAGCTCCCGACGCAGGAGATTCAAGATAGAGTGATGGGGGATGGTAGGGTGTCGGATATATACAGGGAAATGAGGGACGAGGGGGAGATCATGGTGGATGAGCTGAAGGGGAAATGGGAAGAAGAGCTGGGGGAAGAGATTGAGGAGGGGCTGTGGGCTGATGCCCTAAGTAGAGTAAACTCGTCGTCCTCGTGCGCCAGGCTAAGCCTGATACAATTAAAGGTTTTGCACAGGGCGCACATGACCGGAGCAAGGCTCAGTAAATTTTTCAGGGTAGAGGATAGGTGTGGGAGATGCTTGAGAAGCCCAGCAAACCACACCCACATGTTTTGGTCATGCCCGGCACTGCAGGGGTTCTGGGTGGGGGTGGCAAAGGTGCTTTCAAGGTGGTGGGGGTCCGGGTCGAGCCAGGCTGGGGGTTGGCTATATTTGGGGTTGCAGAAGAGCCGGGAGTGCAGGAGGCGGAAGAGGCTGATGTCTTGGCCTTTGCGTCCCGAGTAGCCCGGCGAAGGATATTGCTTATGTGGAAGGAAGCCAAACCCCCGGGCGTGGAGACCTGGATAAATGACATGGCAGGGTTTATATAACTAGAACGGATAAAGTTCGCACTAAGGGGTTCGGCTCAAGGGTTCGCCAGGCGGTGGCAACCGTTCATTGACTACCTCGCAGAACGATAAAGGAAATGGGAAGGCAACAGCAGCAACCGGGGGGGGGGGGGGGGGGGGGGGGGGGGGGGCTCGAGCAGGTCCTCAGGGGTGTTTTTGTATAGATATTTGTACTTGGTTATGTATATTGGATTGTTTGATTTTATCTCTGGAGAGTTATTATTTTTGTTATGGCAGTTGCCATTCAGTTTATATATTATTTATTTATTTGTTAAAACGGTCACTGTTATATAAATTGTTTTATTGTTGTAAAAAGGTAAACCTTTGTATTGTTTTATTTGACCGGAAAAAATTTGAATTAAATATATATTTTTAAAAAAAGAATGGAAAAGCTCAAGACTTCACTAACCACCACGCCAGTTCTCACATTGTTTGACCCATCTAAGCAGATTAAAGTGTCAACAGACGCGTTGAAAGATGGTTCAGGAGCAGTTCTTCTGCAACTTGTGCATGACAATTGGAAACCAGTCACATATGCATCATGATACATGATGACAACAGAGCAGAGGTACTCTCAAATCGAAAAAGAAAGCCTCAGTTTAGTTGTAGGCTTGGAGAACTTCCACAGCTACGTGTACGGTGTTCCAACTTTCACAGTTGAGACAGATCATCGTCCTTTGGTTATCATCAAGGAGAATCTCAACCAAATGTCTCCACGCATTCAGAGGTCGATGATGAAGTTACAACGCTATGACTTCAATCTCATCTACACGCCAGGCAAATTGTTCTTAGCAGATGCATTATCGAGAGTGCCAATACAAAATATTAGTAGTGAAATTGAAGATGTAGATCTGCATGTCAATCTTATTTCCACGCTACTAACAGCATCAGATATGAAACTATGTGAGATCCAAGAAGAGACCAGGAAGGATCAAACTCTTCAAGAGGTGATGAGGAACATCAATTCACACTGGCCCGGAGATTAATGTGTGGAGTTCTACAATATAAGATCTGAACTCAAGTGTCATTAATGGAGTGGTACTTCATTTGAACATTATAGTTGTACCTCAATCACTTTGCAAGGATGTACTTAAGAGGATACATGAAGGACATCTCTGGTTTGAGAAGTGTAAAGGGAGAGCACATGACTGTTTATTGGCCAGGTATAAACCAGGATAGTCAGTTGTTGTGACACATGCATCGTTGCAAGCAAACAAGAGAACCTATGCACCACGACAGAAAGTAGCTATGGATCTCTCACCTGCGAAGGAAAGATTATTTAATTATCGTAGACTATTTTTCAAACGAGCCTGAAATGGCTCTACTGTCTGCATAATGGCAAGCAGTGTAACACTGCATACCAAATCAATTTTTGCTAGACATGGAATTCCTCAAGTCGTGAGTGACAATGGTCCTTGTTTAAGCTGTAAAGTGTGGCAACACTTGGCAGTCATATACGATTTCAATCACATCATGTCAAATCCGTTGTACACAAGCAAATGGCAAAGCCGCAAAAGGTGTACATATTGTCAAGCAATTGTTTAAAAAGGCAATGGGCAGCCAACCTGATCCATATCTCGCACTATTGAGTTACAGAGCGTCACCATCGTCACATCGTAGATCACCAGCAGAGTTACTCATGAATAAAAGGTTGCATACCACACGTCCATACTTGGGAAAGGAGGAGAATAGTACTGCAGGAAATGCTGAACATTAAAGCAAAACAAAAGGAAGTTCTAAGATAGTGTGACGAGAACCTTAGCACCCGAGTAGTGATGACATTGTGAGAATAGAAGAATCAGGCAATTGGTCAAGAAAAGCCATTGTACTTGAAGAAGCAGCACCTAATTTCTACAATGTACAGACAGAGGAAATTCTGGCACGATCTTGAAAACCAGAGAAGACTTTCACAACATGATGGATGATACATCTTCGTCAGAATCAACGTCAGCTGCAATGTCAGATAGTTCAGCAGTTCCTGAGCTGGAGACTGTCATGGATAACATTGAATCGGGATTTCTGGTGGTGGCCATGGAGTGAACGGTCGCACATTTAGCAGCTCTCGCCTCTAGTGGTCTTTTAATGGCTTTTAAGCTGGATATTACACGGGAATTTCTCAATATAAGTTGATGAAAGTGCAAGGAGAAGGAGGTGACCCCCAATTTATGGACCCCAGAAAATAGTCGGAAAAGAAGAAATCAAAGGATGGATGGAAGCAAAGCTCAGAAAGCAGCAGGTTTAATGACAAGGAGGCAAAGTTCGGCGGTGTCTGCCCAATGGACGACGGACCAGTTGGTCGAATACTTGGATGGGAAGTTCGCCCAACATTGGATTCAAAAGCTGGAGGAGCAGGCGGCGGAACGAGAGGTGGAGTCCACAGCAATGGCAATGTAAATTGGCATTGTACAGGAGTGGCAGAAATGGCTGTTGGAGAAGGTGGAAGACCTGGAGAATCGCTCTCGCAGGCAGAATATCCGGATCATCGGTCTGCCAGAAGGAAAGGAGGGATCAGATGTCGGTGCGTATGTCGGGAAGGTGCTGGAGAAGCTGATGGGGGAAGGCTCGTTCCCCAAGCCGTTGGAGGTGGACCGGGTCCATAGGCTCTTATGCGTAAGCCCCAGGGTCGTGAGCCCCCGAGGGCGATTGTGGTACGGCTGCATCATTTCCTGGATAAGGAACGCATTATGAAGTGGGCTAGGTAGACGAAACAGTGTACCTGGGTAGAATCAGAGATCCGGGTGTATCAGGATTGGAGAGCAGAGCTTGCAAAGAGAAGGGCGAATTTCAATAAAGTCAAGTGAGGGAGGCCATCCAGGGGTACATAAAAAACAATGATACGGGAGAGACCGCAGCTGGAGTGGTTTGGGAGGCATTGAAGGCAGTTATCGGAGGGGAATTTATTTTGATCCGAGCCCATAGGGAGAAAACTGAGCGGGTGGAGCTGGACAGATTGGTAGGAGAAATCTTACAGGTGGACAGGAGGTATGTGCAGTCTCCGAATGAGGAGCTCCTGAGGGAGCGTCAGAGGCTCCAAATGGAATTTGGGCTCCTTTCCACAAGTGAGGTGAAGGGACAGCTAAGGAGGGCAAAAGGGGAAATATATGAATATGGGGAGAAAGCTAGCAGGATGATCAGCTGAGGGAGCAGGAGGCGGCGAGAGAAATAGGGAAAATAAAGGATATGAGAGGGAAGGTAGCGATAGACCCGGGGGCGGCTAATGACATGCTCCTTGAATTTTACAGTCAGCTATACGAGTCGGAACCCCCAGCCGGGGAGGAGGGTATGAATCAATTCCTCGAGAGGCTGGAGTTCCCAAAGTTAGATGAGGAGCTGGTGGAAGATCTGGGGGCCCAATTTGGCTCGGGGAGTTGATAGATGGGTTGGGAGCGCTGCAATTGGGTATGGCCCCGGGACCTGATGGATTTCCAGTGGAATTTTATAAAATGTTTTCTGGGTTACTGGGGCCGTTCCTGGTTCAGGCTTTTAACCAGTCTCGAGAGCTGGGAGTATTCCCCCTAATGCTAGCACAGGCATCAATTTCTCTCATCCTGAAGCGAGATAAGGACCCGGAGAACTGTGGATCGTAAGGCCAATTTCCTTGCTGAACGTTGACTCTAAATTGCTGGCAAATATCTTGGCCACTCTTTTGGAGGATTACGTCCCAGAGGTAATCGGGGAAGATCAGACAGGATTTGTGAAGGGCAAGCATCTGACGTCCAATATTAGGCGGCTTCTGAATGTCATAATGATGCCAGCGGAGCGGCGTGATGTTCAGGTGGTAGTAGCCATGGACACGGAGAAGGCTTTCAACTGGGTGGAGTAGGAAATACCAATGGGACATTTTAGGCAGGTTTGGGTTCGGACAGGGATTTGCGAATTGGGTCCAGCTGTTATATCAGGCTCTGGTGACAAATGTAAGAACTAACCAAGTCGGGTCGGAGTATTTTAGTCTCTGCAGGGGGACAAGACAGAGATGTTCGCTCTCCCCATTACTGTTTGCCCTGGCCATAGAGCCCTTGGTAATGGCCCTTTGATCATCACATGCCTGGCGGGGGATAGTGGGGGCGGGGTTTGGATCACAGAGTCTCCCTATATGCGGACGATTTGTTGCTCTATGTCACAGGCCCGGTGGGGGGATGGCCAAAATCATGCAGATACTTGGAGAATTTGGGCGATTTTTAGGCTACAAGTTAAATATGGGAAAGAGCGAGATGTTCGTGATCCAAGCACGGGGACAGGAAAGGAGACTGAGGGTGTTGCCATTCAGTGTGGTTGAGAGGAGATTTAGATATCTCAGGATTCAAGTGGCTAAGGATTGGGGGCAGCTTCAGAAGTTAAATCTGGGTAAAGTAGTGGATCAAATGAAAAGGGATTTTCGCAGATGGGACATGCTCCCGCTGACGGGGAGGGTCCAGACGGTAAAATGACGATCCTTCCGAGACTGCTCTTCTTTTTTCAATGTGTTCCGATTTTGATCCCAAAGGTTTTTTTCAGGAAAACGAACGCACCGATATTGGGTTTTGTGTGGGCTGGTAAAACTCCGAGAATAAAGAAGGCACTCCTGGAACGGGGTGGCGGAGGGGTGCTTGGCCTCCAGAGCTTTATTAACTACTACTGGGCAGCCAACATATCAATGGTTAGGAGGTGGGTAGTGGGGGAGGTTGGAGGCCTTGCTTACGCGCCTCTGCCGTTCTCGCCGGCTCGGTACTGTACAAGCCCTGTGGTGGTGGCAGCCCTTAGGGTGTGGGGGCAATGGAGGCATTACATGAGATTAGAGGGGGCATCAGTGTGGTCACCGATTTGTAACAATCACCGGTTTGCCCCGGGGGAGCTTGATGGGGGCGAGAAGGGATGTTGGCGGGCAGGGATTGAGAGATTTGGGGACCTATTCATTCAGGAGGGTTTCCCCACTTTAAGAGGCATTGGAGGGGAGTTTGAGTTGCCGGGTGGGAATGGGTTTTGGTACCTCCAGGTACGGGATTTTGTCTGGAGGCAGGTTCCTGGCTTCCCTCGCCTCCCCGAGGGGGTTACAAGATAAGGTGATGACAAAAACAGAGGTTGGAGAGGGGAGGGTCTCGGAGATATACAAGGAGCTGATATAGAGGGAAGGGGGCCCCTTTCAGGGAGGTGAAGAGGAAGTGGGAAGAGGAGCTGGGTGGAGAGATAGAATTCGAGCTGTGGGAAAAAGCCCTGTAGAGTCAATTCATCCTTACCGTGTGCCAGACTTAGCTTGATCCAGTTCAAGGTGGTCCACAGGGCCCACATGACAGCAGCCCAGATGAGCAGGATGTGGAGGACAGATGTGGGCGTAGCCCGGCAAACCATGTACATATGTTTATGGCATGTCCGAAATTGAAGGGATTCTGGCTGGGATTTGCGGAGGTTATGTCAGAGGTCCTGGAAGGAAGGGTAACTCCGAGTCCAGAATTGGCAATATTTGGGGTATCGGAGGATCCGGGGGCTTGGGGGGGGATTCTATCTTTCTCCTCCCTGGTGGCCCGGAGAGACATTTTGCTGGGATGGAGCGACTCGGAGCCCCCGAAGTCAGGAGTGTGGGTCAGCGATATGGCAGGGTTTCTCAGTCTGGAGAAAATTAAATTTGCTTTGAGAGGGTCAATTCAAGGGTTTGCCGTGAGATGGCAGTCGCTCATCGACTACTTCAAGGGAAACTGAACGTCAGCAGTAAGTGGGGGAGGGAGAGGGGATTGGGGGAGGGAGAGGGGATTGGCGGGGGGGGGGGGGGGGGGGGAGGAGAAAACAGAGAGAGGAGAGGAAAACAGGAGGCATGGCAATGTTACAACGGGACAGAGTACAGTTTACGGGCAGAGTAGGTGGTGTTGTTCTGCAGGTTGCTGTTTTTTTCTTTTTCCTAACATGTGTCGGCCCGCGCGGTTGTTCAAGAGATGTTAATGTGCTAAACTGTGAAAATTACAAATGCTTCAATAAAATCTTTTCTAAAAAAAAAAAATGGATAACATTGAATCTACAAGTACTGAACAGCAAGGTCAAGCTTTGAGAAGATCAAACCACAGATTTGAGCCAGGGAAGCGGGATGGAAATTTTCGGAAATGGGAGGAGAAGGGGATTGAGACACAAAAAGATTTGTTTCTTTGGGGTCGGTTTGCAGGACTGAAGAGCTGAAAGCAAAGTTTGGGCTGGAGCAGGGGGAAATGTTTAGATACATGCAGGTTCAAGATTTTGCCAGAAAGGTGATACAGAGCTTCCCGGTGGAGCCGGCCTCCACACTGCTGGAGGAGGTGCTGATGTCAGGGGGACTGGAGAAGGGGGTAGCATCGACAGTTTACTGAGCTATTTTGGAAGAAGAGACGGCACCACTGGAAGGGGTCAAAGCAAAGTTGGGAGAGGATATGGAGGAGGGGTTCTGGCGTGAGATGCTTCATCCGATGCCGGTGCTAATGTAGTTAGTTACATTGTGTACCTTGTGTTGCCCTATTATGTATTTTCTTTTATTTCCTTTTCTTTTCATGTACTTAATAATCTGTTGAGCTGCTCGCAGAAAAATACTTTTCACTGTACCTCGGTACACGTGACTATAAACAAATCCAATCCAACCCAGTGGTTCAAGAAGGCAGCTCACCACCACCTTCTCTCGAACAACTAAAGATGGGCAATTAATGCTGGCTTAGCCAGTGATGCCTGCACCCTTTAAATGAATTTAAAACCTAGAAATAAACTCCCTTTATTACTATTCCTTGGAAGAAGTGTCTAACACAATCGTGCTAATCTTAGAGCCAGACTCTGTAATGGTCACGACATAATTCTCTTTTATGTGGAAATTCTGCTTCTATGTTCATGCACAGTAATGTTTTTTTTTGTAACTATCTTCACATTACCCAGATGTTGTACGGGTTCTTTCTTCACACTTTGGCTGATAGTAATGTACCCTCCGTTTCTTTTTTGAATTGCATGGGTGATTTTAAGTGCACGGCTGAGCACATGGTTACTCAAAGGCCAACATGTGCCAGTCCGGAAGGAGACTTTGGCCGCTATGTGGCCATGCAGCTTAGAAGGAACACTGGCTTACAATGAAGATTGTTTCCCTCCCAATATCAATGAAAGCACAGAACATCTAGTAGCAAACAAACTCAGGTCATGATTTCAATATCTGAGCCATATATTTAGTGCACTTCAAAAATATTTCAACAAATTAAAATGTGAAGGGCTTGTAAAGACCAAACCTGAAGTATGGCTCCAAGTTGTTCATGAAAGAACTTGACAAATTCCTTGCTTTCATCGTTCTGCTGTGTAAGGGCTAGGACCATGCACCCAATAGTAGTTAGTAACTGTGGGGAGCACACATCATCCATGTGTTCCTGAAAAGAAGCAACCAGTAGAATAAAACTAAAATTTGCATTTTTTTAAAAATTGGGGTGAATGGTTAGCATACTGATATTGTTTTATTCATTCTCTGGTCTGAATATCAGCTTCATGCACAGATCTACATAATTTAACTCAGGGCAGAATAAATGAAATTCTACATCCGTGTACAAACACGGGCTTATTTCAAACCTCAACTTCACAAAGCTTGTATTTCGTCTGACAAATACTTTCGATCTAAACGCAGAGAAATAAAGGTCATTAATCTTTCATGGTTGTCTTCCTTCATATCCCATTCCAGGAGTTTACATAGCATCAGATCATGCTCCAAGGAAATCTCATGAAGGGGCAAATTCCCTCAAAATGAGCTAATCTTAGTATTAAATTTACCAACTTGAATTTTGAATAATTTTGCCTAGTCGAAAAAAAAGGACCAATATTCCAATGCACACACAAATGTTTCATACTGTGCGGAACAGGATACAATATGTTGGGTCATCATTCACCAACATCATAGGTCAAAATGCCTCAAAAGGAGTTTGTGTCATTTCGAATAACATGATCTGGTGTGAGCTCATCTCCAACTATGTGTGGAGGACGTTCAGCATAAGAAAAAACAAAAAGTGCAGATTGAATTAAGAATAGAGTGGTGTAAATAAGAAAGCTAAGCTTAAAAAACTACTCTAAGGCAGCACGGTGGCGCAGTGAATAGCACTGCTGCATTACGGCGCCGAGGTCCCAGGTTCGATCCTGGCTCTGGGTCACTGTCCATGTGGAGTTTGCACATTCTCCCTGGGTTTGCGCGGGTTTCGCCACCACAACACAAAGATGTGCAGGCTTGGTGAATTGACCACACTAAATTGCCCCTTAATTGGAAAAAAATGAATTGGGTACTCTAAATTTATTTTTTTAAACTACTCTAATAGAAGGAGAATTAGGACTGGATGTACATTTAGTTTAAAAACTGGCATCATAACAAGGATGCTGGAAGAAGATGTGAACAGATCAAGGTTGGCAATCCAGAATTTGTTGCTAGAATACAGACAGAAGTATAATGCACCAAAAAAGTGCTGTTTCGCCTCTGCTTGATCTAAGTATATTATGGTAAGAAGTTTTACAACACTAGGTTAAAGTCCAACAGGTTTGTTTCGATGTCACTAGCTTTCGGAGCGCTGCTCCTTCCTCGGGTGAATGAAGAGGTATGTTCCAGAAACATATATATAATATATATATATATATATATAGACAGATTCAAATATGCCAGACAATGCTTGGAATGCAAGCATTAGCAGGTGATTAAATCTTTACAGATCCAGAGATGGGGTAACCCCAGGCTTGACACAATTCACACCTCTTTAACCTGGGGTTACCCCATCTCTGGATCTGTAAAGATTTAATCACCTGCTAATGCTCGTATTCCTAGCATTGTTTGGCATCTTTAAATTTGTCTATATATATATATATGTTTCTGGAACATACCTCTTCATTCACCTGAGGAAGGAGCAGCGCTCCGAAAGCTAGTGACATTGAAACAAACCTGTTGGACTTTAACCTGGTGTTGTAAAACTTCTTACTGTGCTCACCCCAGTCCAACGCCGGCATCTCCACATCATAAGTATATTATGCACAATGTACTGACTAAAATGGTTCATTCAGTAAGTTCAACCTGAAAATAACATTCCAAACTTAGAAATAAATGCAGAAATTGGTAAACTAATTTTTTAAACAGTAAATAACATGAAAAAGTGATTTCATTTCATGTAAGTACAACAGAGCAAAACAGTTGCTGGCAGCAACATACGTGCACTAGCAGATAAAACCATATGCATCCAGGGAAGGACGAGTATTTTGTGCATTAAACTCTAAAGGAATAGAATCATAATGATTTCTCCTGTTGCGATTGCATACTATTCACTTAATTGTGAAAGTTGAATGAAATAAGCGTTATCAGTTCAACTAAACACTTATTTTAATGCCTTTTAACAGCTTACCAAACCTCATATCGAAATTCACCCAACATTAGGAATTATAATAAAAATTATTTAAGTTTTCAAAACTGTGTTAAAAATTGAGGATAAAACTCCCAACATGAACACTTCATTAAAATCTTGTGTTTCTCTTTCAGCTCACCTTCAAAAATGGAATTACTTCTGTCATGATAGCCTTTATTTGCTTGTCCAGTTGCTGTGTGTCTATGCGAGGACAAGTAACATCAGAAGCATCAGCGATGTGATCTATCGTACAGCTATTCCCAGAGGTATATTCAACTGAATTTATCACGGAAGAAAAAGTATATAAAAGTACATTTTTCCATTTGCCATTACAAAAACAGCAGTAATTGAAATGAACAGATTTCACAGAATTGTTCCAGTGCAGAAAGAGGCCTTTGTCCCATTGTATCTGCACCATCTCTCCAAATGAGCAATTCATTAGTGCCATTCTTGCACCTTCTCCGCATAACCCTGCACATTGTTCCTTTTGAATGCTTTGATTGAATCTGCCTCCACTACACTCAGGCAGTGTATTCCAAACCATAACCATTCACTGCATGAAAACGTGTTTCCTCGTATCACTTTTTCTCCCTCGTGACAATTACTTTAAATCTGTGTCCTTTCATTCTTGATCTGGAGTTGGAACAGTTTTTCCCCAACGAATCTGTCCAAATCCCTCATGATTCAGTTCCTCTACTAAATCTCCTCGCAGCCTTCTTCTCCTCAAAATGAACAGTCTCAACTTCTCTAAACTATTACAGCTGAAGTTCCTCACTCCTGGCAACCATCCTCATGAATACTTTCTGCACTCTCGAATTCATTTGTATCCTTCCTAACGCGTGGCATCCAGAACTGGACACAACTCCAGCTGAGGCCAAACCAGTGTCTTACACAAGTTCAACATAACTTCCTTGCTCTTATACTCGATGCCCCTATTAATAAGCCAGGGATACCACAAACTTTATTAACCACTCTCTCAACCTTTTCTACCACCACCTTCAATAACTTATGTGCACATACACACAGGTCCCTCTGCTTCTGCACCCTCCTTTAGAATTGTGCCCTTTACTTTATATTCAGTCTGTGTTCTTCTGACCGAATTGAATCATTTCATGTTTCTCCACATTGATCTCCCACGTGTCTATCCATGCCATCAACTGGTCTATGACCTTTTGAAATTCTTCATTGTCTTCCTCACAATTCATAATGCTGCCAAGTTTCAGATCATTGCCAGATTGTGCTCTGTACATCAAGGTGTAGGTCATAACTATTAGGAAAAGCAATGGTCCCAACACTGACATCTGGGGAGCTCGGCTAATAGCCTTCCTCCAGTCAGAAACATCCATTCACCACTATTCTCAGATTCCTGTCACTTAGTCAATTTCATAGCCATGTTGCTACTGTCCCTTTTATTCCATGTGCTATAACTTTGCTCTCAAGTCTTTTGTGCGGCACTGTATTAAAAGCATTTTGGAAGTCCATGTACACCAAATCAACAAAATTGCTCACAGCAACCCTCTTCGTTTCCTTATTATAAAACTCCAGCAAGCTAGTTCAACACAACTTTTCCCATAAGAAATCCATGTTGGCTTTCCTTTATTAACCCACATTTCTCCATGCAACTATGAATTTTGTCCTGAATTGTCTCTTAATGTTTACCCACCATCAAGGTTAAACTGTGGTTGCTGGGCTTAACTTTACAATCATTTTTTCAACAAGGCTGTAATGATTGCAATTTTCCAGCCATCTGGCACCATCCCCGAATCAAAAGACAACTAAATAATTATGGTCAATGCCTCAGCAACTTCACTCTCACTTCCCTCAGTATCCCTGGTTGCAATTCATCCAGCCTGGTGCCTTATCCACTTGGAAGTACAGACAGCCCATTCAATATCTCCTCGTGATCAATTTTAAAGCCTTCTAGTGTTTGAACTAACTCCTCTTGCACCATGGCTGGGTTGCATCCACATCCTTGGTAAAATAGATGCGAAGTATTAATTTAATTTACCAGCGATGCCCTCTGCATCCATGCATGAACCCCATTTTTAGTACTGTATTGGCCCTACTCATTTTAATTTCCTTTAGCTCTCTATATGCCAAAATAAGGGATTTGCTTTTATGTTGGCTGCCAGTCTTGTTTCATACTCTCTCTTATTTTCTCTTTGACCCCCCACCCTGTCTGGACTCTTTAAATTCACCATGGTTCTACATACAACATAGAACATAGAAAATGTTCTTAATTGTATTTTCTACCTGACACTTGTCATAAGCATTTCTTCTTCTTTCTCCCAATCTCTAGCTCTTTTGTCACGAAAGGAGCTTTGAATTTATTTGCCCTACCTTTCTTTTGAGGGAATATACCTAGACTGTGCCCAAATTATTTCTTCTTTGAAGCCCATTCTACAGTGACCATCTTACCTGCCAACCTTTGACTCCAATTTATTTGGCCCAGATCCATTCTTATCCCAATGAATTTAGAGTTTCCCCAGTTAATTAGTCTTACTGGTTTGTTATTTGTCTTTTTCTATAGTTAGCCTAAACTGTTTAATACAATGATCACTATCCAATGATCACTATCCCCGAAATGTTCTTCTACTGACACTTGATCCACTTGGCCCATCCAATTCCCGTGAATCAGGTCTTGCAGTGCCTCCTTTCCCGTCAGACTGGAATCCATCATCTGTAGAAAACTTCCAGAAGTCCCCCCTCTGCCTTTTATACTGCTACTACTGTGCTAGTTTATAGTTTATACACCTGAGGAAGGAGCAGCGCTCTGAAAGCTAGTGACATTGAAACAAACCTGTTGGACTTTAACCTGGTGTTGTAAGACTTCTTACTGAGTTTATAGTTGAAGAAAGTCCCACATTGTAACTTTTGCAATTTGTTTGCAAATTTGTTCGTCTACATCCTCCCTACACCAAGCCATGTACCTGCACCTTTTATATTCCTTAGCTCTAGCCAAATAAGATTTGGACCTTGGCTCCTGTGAGATATCGTCTGCCTCAGTACTGCAATGCTTTCCTTAATCCTGCCACTGCCCCACCTTTTCCTCTGTACCTATCTTTCTGAATACCCTGTATACAAAAATATTTAACATCCAGTCCTGTCCTTCTTTGAGCCAAGCCTCTTATATCCACAACATAATATTTCCACGTCAGCCTATGCCTGCAACTCACTAAACTTATTAACCACACCCAACGCATACACATACATGCACAGTAACCCTGATTTAGACTTTGCAAATCTAATTTTCAGATTACCGCGGACCTAAATATGCCTCTTTGATGCACATGGTTCACCTGATGCAATATTTAGGCAGGCCTCCAAATGGGCAAACTGACTGCATGCCTCACCACCACTTTTCTCAAACTTTCTATACGAAACATGCAAAACATACAAATATGGGGCAGGAGTAGGCCATTCAGCCCCTTGAGCCTGCTCCTCCATTTATAAATCATGGTTGATCTGATCGTTACCTCAAATCTGCATCCACTTACCCCGGGTAACCTATCACTCCCTTGTTTATCAAGAATCTATCCACCTCTGTCTTAAAAATACCGGTAGGCGTTGGAGTAGATCCAGGGTAAAAGTCTGGGAACCTGTGTTTTAATCCTACCATGGCAGATGGTGGAATTTGAATTCAATAAAAAAATCTGGTATTGAGAGTCTAAAGATGACAATGAGATCATTGTGCATTGTTTCAAAAACCTATCTGGTAACTAAATCTCCTTTAGTGAAGGCAACCTGCTACCCTTACCTGGTGAATGGTGGTGGACAATTAAGCAACTAACTAGAGGATGCAGCTCCACCAATAATCCCATCCTCAATGATGGAGGAGCTGAGCACATCAGTGCAAAAGATATGGCGGAAGCATTTGCTACAATGTTCAGCCAGAAATGCTGAGTGGATGATTCATTTCAGCCATCTCCAGAGATTCCCAATAATCAGAGAGTCTTCAGCTAATTTGATTCATTCCACGTGATATCAAGAAATGGCTGAAGATACTGGATACTGCAACGACCATGGACCTTGACCACATTCCAGCAATAGTATTGAAGACTTGTGCTCCAGAACTTGCAGCACTGCTATCCAAGCTGTTCCAGGACAGCTACAACACTGGCATCTACCCGGCAACGAGGATAATTGCCCAGGTTGTCCTGTACACAAAAAGCAGGACAAATCAAATCTGTCCAGTTACTGCCCCATCAGGCTACTCTCAATCACGAGTCAAGTGATTAAAGGGGCCATCAAAAGCGCAATCAAGTGGCACTTTCTCAGCAATAAACTGCTCACTAACGCTCAGTTTGGGTTCTGTCAGGGTCACTCAGCTCCTGACCTTTTTACAGCCCTGGTTCAAACATGGACAAAAGATCTGAACTCCAGAGTGAAGTGAGAGTGACTGCCCTTGCCATTAAGGCAGCATTTGACCTTGTATGGCATCAAGCAGACCTAGCAAAACTGGAGTCAATGGGAATCAGGGGGGATACCCTGGTTGGAGTCACACCTATTACAAAGAAAGATGGTTGTGATTGTTGAAGGTCAATCATCTCAGTTCCAGGACATCACTGCAGGAATTTTTCAGGGAGTGCCCGAGGCCCAACCTCTGTAGCTGCTTCATCAATGATCGACCTTCCATCATAAGGGCAAAAGTGGGGAAGTTCGTTGATGATTGCACAATATTCGGCACCATTTGTGATTCCTCAGATAATGAAGTAGTCCATGTGCAAATGCAACAAGACCTGGACAATATCCAGGCTTGGGCTGACAAATGGGAAGTAACATTTGCACCACACAAGTGCAAGGCACTCATCATCTCCAATAAGAGATTATCTGACCACCATCCTTAGACATTGAATAGCATTACCATCACTGAATCCCCCACTATTGATATCCTGGAGGTTACCGTTGGCCAGAAACTGAACTGGACTATCCATATAAATACTATGGCTACCAACACAGTTTCGAGCCGAAGTATGCTGCAGTGAGTAACTCATCTCTTGACCAATCCACCTGCCCCACCTCTTGCCATCCCCCCCCCCACCCTCGAAGAATGTCCACAATCTACAAGGCACAAGTCACATGCTTGCATGTGCAACCCCAACAACACTCAAGAAGCTTGACACAAGCAAAGTAGTCTGCTTGATTAGCATCCCTTCCACTAAATTCACTCCTCTACCACAGTGTGCACGATATTTCATTGAATTTACAGTGCAGAAGGAGGCCATTCGGCCCATCAAGTCTGCACCGGCTCATGGAAAGAGCACCCTACCCAAGGTCAACACCTCCATCCTATCCCCATAACCCACTAACCCCACCCAACACTAAGGGCAATTTTGGACACTCAGGACAATTTAGCATGGCCAATCCACCTAACCTGCACATCTTTGGACTGTGGGAGGAAACCGGAGCACCCGGAGGAAACCCACGCACACACGGGGAGGATGTGCAGACTCCGCACAGACAGTGTCCCAAGCCAGGAATCAAACCTGGGACCCTGGAGCTGTGAAGCAATTGTGCTATCCACAATGCTACCGTGCTGCCCTAATATATCAGATACTAAGGTCACCAAGTCTCCTTAGACAGCACCTTCCAAGACATGACTGCAACCATCTCGAAAAACAAGAGCAGTAGTTACATGGGAACAGCACCCCCTCGAAGTTCCCACCAAGACCATGTCTTACTGACTTGGAAAAATATCACCATTCCTTCACTGTCACTGGGTCAAAATCCTGGAACCCCCTCCCTAACAGCACTGTGGTTGTACTTAAACCACATAAACTGTAGCATTTCAAGAAAGTAGTTCACCAGCACCTTCTCAAGAGCAATTAATGTTGGCATAGCCAGCGATGCCCACATCTTGTAAATGAACTGAAAAAAAGTCAAAGACTCTGCTTCCACCACCTTTTCAGGAAGAGAACGCCAAAGACTCATGATCCTCTGACCAGAATCTTAAGGCTCTGGTCAGACCCGATTTGGAGTATCGTGAGCAGTTTTGATCCCTGTATCTAAGGAAGGATGTGCTGGCCTTGGAAAGGGTCCAGAAGAGGTTCACAAGAATGATCCCTGGAATGAAGAACTTGTCGTAAGAGGAACGTTTGTGGACTCTGGCTCTGTACACGTTCGAGTTTAGAAGGATGAGAGGGTTTATTGAAACGTACAAGATACTGCGAGGCCTGGATAGAGTGGATGTGGAGAGGATGCTTCCACTTTTAGGAAAAACGAGAACCAGAGGACACCATCTCAGACTAAAGGGACGATCCTTTAAAACAGAGATGAGGAGGAATTTCTTCAGCAAGAGGGTGGTGAATCTGTGGAACTCTTTGCCACAGAAGGCTGTGGAGGCCAATTCACTGAGTGTCTTTAAGACAGAGATCAATAGGTTCTTGATTAATAAGGGGATCAATGGTTATGGGGAGAAGGCAGGAGAATGGGGATGAGAAAATATCAGCCATGATTGAATGGCGGAGCAGACTCGATGGGCCAAGTGGCCTAATTCTGCTCCTATGTCTTATGGTCTTATCCTGAAGAGAAAACAATTTTGCCTCAGTTTTAAACGGGTGATCCCTTATTTTTCCGGCAGTGACACCTAGATCTGCCATTGTCTCTAAATTGTTACACAGTTTGAACTAAATATTGAATCAAAGCTGCTTTCCTCACTTCACACCACAAACTCAGTTTTCTTGCAGACAGCCACATCCTTCTCTCGTAAATGAAAACGGAACATGCCATGTACTCAGCAGGTCTGGTCGCATTTGCGGAGAGAGAGAGAACGGAGTTAAAATTTAAGGTCAATGACAGAACTAATGACTAAGTGGCTGCCTGCAATACAGTGAAACTTGGACAACATCCAGACTGGAGCTGATCAAGGTAGCAAACAATGTCCATCTCCAACAAGAGAGAATCTAACCATCTCCCATGACATTCAACTACATTACCACCAAAAAATCCTTGATCCTCAACAGCTTGGGGACTAACATTGCAAGAATTACTTCATTGGTTGTAAAGAAAGCATTGCGAACATGTAACACCTTTCGTGATCTGTGGATATTCCAAAGCACTTTGCAGCCGATAAGTACATTTTGTAATTATAGGATCAAAGACAGCAATGTGATAATTTTCTGGCTGATTATTATGGGATAAATATTGGCCAGCGCGCTATGGATAACACTCCTGTCTTTGAAGTAGTGTCATGGAAATGTTTGCATCCTGCTAAGAGGGCAAATTGGGTCTCAGTTTAACGTATCATCCAAACGTATCCCCAGCAGTGCAGGAATCCCTCAGTACTGCACTGAAGTGTCAGTCTGGATTTTTGTGCTCAAGTCCTGGAGTGGGACCTGAATCCATAACTTACTGGTTCAGAGGAGAGTATGCTGCTTGAACTACAGGGTATCCTGAGGTCATGAAAGGTGCTCTAAAATGTATTTTTTGAAAAATGTAACAAACTCGTTTCTGGATTACCAATTATTTTGAACAGATGTCTGTATTCGCAGAATGCATGTACATTGTTTTTTTTTTTTACTGTGTCAATGTTACAAGCCTGATATGAATTCTTAAAATCTGACAATGAATTGCTCCAGTACAGATCAAAATTTAAACTTTTCTTTCGCGACTGATTCCATCCCTCCCTGGCAACAATCTGAGATTAACCCAGTCTGTTCACAAGCTTGGTGCCACATTTGACCCTGAGATGAGCTTCCAAGCTCTTTCCTTCCATCACTAAAACCACCTATTTCCACCTTCATAACATCACCCAACTTCTCCCATGTCTCAGCTCATTTGAAACAACGCTCATTCTTGTTTTTAAACTACCGCTGGACTTGACTACTCCAATGTACTTCTGGCTGGTCTCCCACATTCTACCCTCACAAACTTGGGTTAATCCTGTCCATGCCTGAACTCTCTCAAGTCCCATTCACCTATCACCCCAGTGCTTGCTGACCTACATAGGCTCTCAGTTCAGTACCATCCGTGATTTTAAAGTTTTCATCTTTGTTTTCCAATTCCTCCATAGCCTCATCGCTCCCTATCTCTATAAATTCTTTTAGCTCCATAATCCTCAGATAACTGCACTGTTCTAACCCTGGTCTCCTTCAGCTTTCCTGATTTTAATCACTGGTTCAGATGAGAGTATGGCACAGTGGTTAGCACTGCTGCCTCACAGCGCCAGGGATCCTGGTTCAATTCCGACCTGGGTGACTGTGTGGAGCTTGCACATTCTCCCCACGTCTACGCGGGTTTCCTCTGCACATTAGTTTCTTCCCACAGTCCAAAGATGTGCAGGTTAGGTGGATTGGCCATGTTAAATCGCCCCTTTGGGTCCAGGGACGTGCAGGTCGGGTTGTGGGGTTACGACGATAGGGCAGGGTGAATGGGAGACCGGGCGTGCTCATTCGAAGGATCAGTGCAGACTCGATGGGCTGAATTACCTCCTTCTGCACTGTAGGGATTCTAGGATTGTATTGAGAAGAAACTTCCAGCCACATCAATACTCTTGTGACAAGAGCAGGTCAGAGGCAAGATATTCTATGGCAAGTAACCCACTTCCCCAAAGCCTGTCCATCGACAAGACATAACTCATAGAATCCCTACAGTGCAGAAGGAGGCCATTCGATTCAGATCTACACCGACCCTCTGAAAAAGGCATCTAACCTAGGCCCACGTGTCCACCGTAACTCCCTCACCCCACAACCTTTTGGACAGCAAGGGGCAATTCAGCACGGCCAATCCACCTAACCTTCACATCTTTGGACTGTGGGAGGAAATCAGAGCTCCCGGAGGAAACCCACAGACACAGGGAGAACAGATTCGAACCCAGATCGCTGGCGCTGTGAGGCAGCAGTGCTAACCACTGTGCCACCCAGGAGTGGAGAGGAATAGTCTGAACCTGCCTGGATGAGTGTAGCTGCAACAGCACTCCATGAGCTCAATCCCATCCAGGACAAGCAGCCTGCTTTATCGACACCCCTTCTACCACCTTAAACATCCACTTCCTCCACCACCAGTGCACAATGGCAGCAGCGTGAGCATCAACAAGGTGCACAGTAGCAACGCGCCAAGAATTCTTTTACATTTAACAGCACCGTCCAAACCTGCAAGTTCTTCTACAAGTTACACACCAGACTGATTTGGAAGTATATTGCTAACATGGTTGGATTGAAAATCCGGCAACTCCCAATATAAAAGGGTATACCTACACCTCTTGGATAACTGGAGTTCAAGGTGACTTGCCATCAAATTTCCAACATCATTTAGGGACGGATAGCAAATGTTGGCCTTCTCAGAGATGCCCATGTCCCACTAATGAATAAATTAAACTGTCTGAGATTGAAGCAAACTTGGCACTACATTTGGCCCAAAAACTAGCATCTGCTTTCCACATATCCACACCATCGTCAAACTCAGTACTTTGACCTCCATCACATCCTCTGACTTTGCTCCTGCATGATCTCATCTGCAGCTTAAATCTTCACCCATGCCCTTGTTATCGAGTTGAGACTAAACTCACACAATGATGTGCAGGCCTTGGTGATACCACATCTCGAGTACTGCGTACATGTTTGGCCTCCTTACCCAAATGATAATGTAATTGCATTTGCAGTTCAGAGAATGCTCACTTGAGTGATTCTTGGGATGAAAGGGTTATCTTCTGAGGAAAGTTGGAACTATACCCATTGGAATTGTGAAGAGAGGTGATCATATTGAAATGCAAAATCCTGAGGGGACTTGACAGGGTGGATGCTTAGGAAATGTTTCCCCTAGTGGGGGAGTCTAAAATTAAGGGGCACAGCTTAAAAATTAGGGTTCTCCCATTTAAGAACGAGATGAGATGGGCAGCACGGTAGCATGGTGGTTAACACAATTGCTTCACAACTCCAGGTTCGATTCCCGGCTTAGGTCACTGTCTGTGCGGAGTCTGCATGTTCTCCCCGTGTGTGCGTGGGTTTCCTCCAGGTGCTCCGGTTTCCTCCCACAGTCCAAAGATGTGCAGGTTAGGTGGATTGGCCATGATAAATTGCCCCTTAGTGTCCAAAATTGCCCTTAGTGTTGGGTGGGGTTACTGGGTTATGGGGATAGGGTGGAGGTGTCGGCTTGGGTAGGGTTATCTTTCAAAGAGCCAGTGGGCCGAATGGCCTCCTTCTGCACTGTCAATTCTATAAAAACTTTTTTTTAGGGTTATTGGCCTGTGGAATTCTTGGGTTGGGTCAATGAATATATTCAAGTTTGAGTTAAGATAGAGTCTTGATCGACAAGGGATTCAAGAGTTTATGGGGCAGAAAGAAAAGTGGAGTTGAGGCCCGAATCAGGTCAGTCATTGAATTGGTCCCTGGGACCAATTGGTCTACTCCTGCTTCTAATTCTTGTTTTGTTGGCCAGCCTCCCATTTACCACCTTCCATAAACTTGAGCTTGTCCATATCCTAACTCGTACTAGGTTCTGTTAAAATTTCCCGTTACCCATGTGCTCACTGACTTAGACTGGCTCAGTTATACAATGTCTCATGTCAAAATTACATCTTTGTTTCCAAATCCTTGGCCTCAGCCTTCCCCATCTTTAAAAAAACCCAAAATTGCTGCAATTTTCCAATTTTACTTTTTCTGCATCCGCAATTTAATTGCTCCACTACTGGTGGCTGCATTTTCAGATGCTAAGGTCCCAAAAGCTGGAATTCTCTCCCTACTTTTGACTAAATCTTTAACACACTGCTTCGAACCTAATTAGTCATAGAGTTCTACATCACAAAAAGGCCATTTGACGCATTATGTGCTGGCCATCAAGAACCTTTGTATTCTAATCCCATTTTCCAGCACTTGGTCGGTAGCCTTGTATGCTAATCCTCCCTAACCCCCTCTTCCTCACTTTCCACCTATAAGGTACTCCTCAAAATCCACCTCTTTGATAAAGATCGTTATCTGGCCTAAAAGTTCTCCTTGCGTGACTAGGGGCGAAATTCCCCACCAACGGCGCGATGTCCGCCGACTGGCGCCAAAAACGGCGCCAATCAGACGGGCATCGCGCCGGCCCAAAGGTGCAGAATGCTCCGCATCTTTGGTGGCCTAGCCCCAACATTGAGGGGCTAGGCCGACGCCGGAGGGATTTCCGCCCCGCCAGTTGGCAGAAATGGCGTTTGTTGCCCCGCCAGCTGGCGCAGAAATGCGACGTATGCGCGGGAGCGTCAGCGGCCGCCGACAGTTTCCCGGCGCATGCGCGGGAGCGTCAGCGGGCGCCGACAGTTTCCCGCGCATGCGCAGTGGGGAGAGTCTCTTCCGCCTCCGCCATGGTGGAGGCCGTGGCGGAGGCGGAAGGGAAAGAGTGCCCCCACGGCACAGGCCCGCCCGCGGATCGGTGGGCCCCGATCGCGGGCCAGGCCACCGTGGGGGCACCCCCCGGGGTCACATCGCCCCCCCCCCAGGACCCCGGAGCCCGCCCACGCCACCTGGTCCCGCCGGTAAATACCAGGTTTGATTTACGCCGGCGGGACAGGCAATTTCTGGGCGGGACTTCGGCCCATCTGGGCCGGAGAATTGAGCGGGGGGGGCGGTCCCACCAACCGGCGCAGCCCGATTCCCGCCCCCGCCCAATCTCCGGTACCGGAGACTTCGGCGGGGGCGGGGTTCACGGCGGCCAACGGCCATTCTCCGACCTGGCGGGGGGTCGGAGAATGGCGCCCTAGGTGTCAGACTTGTTTTATGATGTTCCTTTGAAATATCTTGGGGTATTTCTGTCAGAGTGCTATATAAATTTAAGTTATTGACAAAGCTTCTGGTCACCTATTCCAACATTTCCTCACATGACTTGGTGTCAAGTTCTGTTTATATGTTCAATAAATAAATGCAAGCTGATCTTGTTGCAAGGCTGCTTCAATATGTAAATCAGGATCCTCTATCAAGTCTAGGATCTAAAATGCAAAGCTCAGTACAGAAGGTCATGCACAATCCACTTAATCGTGGCAGGTGATGAGAAACCTAATCATCAGTGACTTAATGCACCATTGAACAGAGCGCAAAACAAAGCTCAAGAAATTCTAAGTCTTCATATTTGTGGACTTGGAAGAAGCAGGAGCACTTCCCAAGACCCATAAAAACTCAGGCTGCTTGAGGCCTTCCATGTGATCACCTCTTACTCCCAAGACCCTATTGCTGGTTGACTTAGCATAGTAGCTGTCCAATTTTCCACCCTCAGCAACAAGTGTGCTGCAGGGAGGCACCATTGCAGCATCAAGACAACACTCAAATTTAGCACAGGTCTTATGCAGGCTGGGCATGGTTGATGTGCAGAGTACTAACTCTACCAACTTTTCTGATGCTCCGTTGAATTTCATCCCCAATGTGAACAAGTATTACATTATTTGTTTAGATGCTCAATACCATACCACAGATAATGCTCGTCAATTTCCTTCACACCCCGAATGTTCATACACAAGTTGTTTCCAGTGGGGACAACAGAGTCAAGTGAGCAGAGAAGAAATTAAGCACAAACAGAAATCCATTGATCATAGGAGGGTATCAAAGTGGAAGCTGGGTTACTTTCAAACAATGTTGAAGAACAACATGATCTCACATCATTCACAAAATTCACCAGGCTGCCTTACAGGGGAGGTATGAACATTAAACACGTTATTAACGATAGTCAAGTCTGTTTGAAAATAACCCAGCTTCCACTTTGATGCCCTCCTATGTTTAATAAGTCGGGCTAAGTATTGTCAGCGTGCTTATGGGATATGTTTATAGATGATGTCTATAAGGACTTTGGTGCTCTTGATGTAGAGTTCAAAAAGGTTCCACCTTGTTTGGAATTTAATGTCCAGACAGTAAACTCCTGTTGTTTGCGCCTCTCTTTCCACCCCCCCCCACCCCACACATGAATTTGTTTATCCGCCTAAATGTAGCTACAGACGTAATCATGATTCGTAGCCCCAAAACTTCATTCAGCCACAACATTCTCTGGGAGAAAGTGAGCACTGTACATGCGCCGACTCTACGTATACCCAAGTTCGCCATTCGTGACTTTGCACATCCCAAGAATTCATGGGAAGAGAACCTTTGGAAACAGTGGGAGTTTACTTTACAATGAACCACGGAGTTAAATCAAAGAAGATGACCAAGACAGAGCGGAGTGTCATTAATGTGAATAGGGAAGCTCAGTTTTTGGAGAAAATCAATGCTTGGCATGGTTCTTCATTTGTTTAATCTTCAAAAATGAAAGAATTGAAAACGACATATCAAAGTCCAATTATTTCACGTTATAAAGTCCAATTTGCTGCTTTGAGTGGATTCTTCATTCCTGGGAAATTTCCAGCATTAATCAAACATGGAAATGTCACAAGGAATTCTGCAAAACCTGACTAAACAAAGATTCTTCAGAGGTTAATTTGGGCATTTGTTATAGTGGAAAAGAAGAACAGTGATACAAATTCCCCACAAATCCTTTTGCAGACAAGCTTGGAGGATGAAATTCATGTGGATGGCTTCTAGTAGATCCTCAATAATACTAAGACTGATTAAAAAGCAGTTTGAAACTCATACTAAAGATGCAGTTTGTATTTAATATAATGGCTTCGGATAATTTCCTTCCACATTAGTGTGCTCATTGTCTGATCTATCCTCTTCTTCTCACGACAAGCTAATGGTCTCTGAATAGAAATGATCCAATGGCCTCTTGAGCCCGCTCTACAACTCAATACAGCATGGCTGGTCTAGAGCATGAACTCCATTTTCCCGATTCCCCGAGATATCATAGAATACCTACAGTGCAGGAGACCATTCAGCCCATCGAGTCTGCTCTAACCCTT
Source organism: Scyliorhinus torazame (assembly GCF_047496885.1). Classification (NCBI taxonomy): domain Eukaryota; kingdom Metazoa; phylum Chordata; class Chondrichthyes; order Carcharhiniformes; family Scyliorhinidae; genus Scyliorhinus; species Scyliorhinus torazame. The sequence goes on along the minus strand of NC_092709.1, from coordinate 217,892,092 downwards.
CAAAAGGCCACCATACCCAGGCCCAATCCCCCAACCTATTCATGCAACCTTACCCTAGGGGCAATTTAGCATGCCCAATCCACCTCGCCTGCACATTTTTGGACGGTGGGTGGAAACCGGATCATCCTGAGTAAACCCATGCAGACATGGGGAGAATGTGCAAACTCTACAGTCAGTCACCCGAGATCTGAATTGAACCTGGATCCCTGGCGCTTTGAAGCAGCAGTGCTGACCACTGTGTCACTGTGCCACCCATATCAAAATCTGTTCCTCTCAACCTTAAATAAACTCCACAATCGAGCATTCACAACTCTGAGTGAAGAAGTGTCTCCTTACCTCAATTCTAAATGATAGTCCCCTTATCCGGAGACTGTGCCCCCATGTTCCAGATCGCCAGCCAGTTATACATTTCAATGGGATCACCTCTCATTCTTCTGAACTTAAGAGTGTATCGGCTCAATTTACTCAGGCTCATATACCCTTAAGTATGAAAGAGTACTCTAATGTGGTCTCACCAAAGCCCTGTACAGTTGTATCAGGACTTCCTTATTCTTGTATTCCAGGTTTCTTGTAATGAAGGTCATCATGCCATTTGCTATCCTAATTTCTTGCTATATCTGCATGCCGATTTTGTATTCCTTGCACCAAAGTCTCTCTAAAAATTTAGAAATTTCAAGCAGATTTAAAAATATTCTGCTTTTCTGTTCTTACTGCCAAAGTGAATAGTATAACCCCACCCCACAATATAGTCCATCTGCCATCTTGTTGGGCACTCCGTTAACTGCCTACATCTCTTTGAAGCCTCTGTATCCTTCTCTCAGGTTTCATTCCCACGTAGCTTTGTACTGTAAGTAAAGTGTGATACATTATTCAGGGTGTCTTTGTCAAAAGTCATTAATATAGATTGCAAATAGCGCAGGCCCCAGCACTGATCCTTGCAGCACTTGACTCGGCACTACCTGCCAACATGTAAGCTATTGATTCATCCTCATCTACTCTACCAGTGACATCCTTAAAAAATGTTGAATAACTTGCAATGATGCAACCACAGATTTGAGCCAGGGAGGTGGGATGGAAATTTTCGGATATGGGAGGAGAAGGGGATTAAGACGCTAAAAAATGTGTTTCTTAGGGGTCGGTTTGCAGGACTGAAGGAGCTGGAAGCGAAGTATGGGCTGGAGCGGGAGGGAAGTGTTTAGATACATGCAGGTTCGAGATTTTGCCAGAAAGGAGATACAGAGCTTCCCGGAGGAAACTGCCTCCACATTGCTGGAGGTGGTGCTGACGACAGGGGCACTGGAGAAGGGGGTAGTGTCAGCGGTTTACGGAGCTATTTTGGAAGAGGATAAAGCACCACTGGAAGGGATCAAAGCAAAGTGGGAGGAAGAGTTGGGAGAGGTTATGGAGGAGGGGTTCTGGTGTGAGGTGCTCTGGAGAGTAAATGCCTCCACCCCGTGCACGAGCTTGAGGCTGAGACAGCTGAAGGTGGTATACAGAGCACACCTCACGAGGGAGAGGATGAGCCGATTCTTTGAAGGAGTAGTAGATGTGTGTGAGTGTTGCGAGGGGGCAAATCACGTTCATATGTTTTGGTCCTGTCCAAAGCTAGAGGATTACTGGAAGAAGGCTTTTAGGGTAATTTCCAAGGTGGTGCACGGAAACTGGACCCAGGTCCCCGGGAGGCCATATTCGGGGTGTCGGACCAGCCAGGATTGAAAACGGGTGTGGAAGCACATATCATAGCCTTTGCCTCGTTGATCGCCCGAAGGCGGATCCTGTTGGGATGGAGAGCAGCCTCTCCACCCTGTGCCCTGGCGTGGCGGGAGGCGCTGTTGGAATTCTTGACTCTTGAGAAGGTTAAGTTTTAACTGAGGGGAAGGACAATTCATGGGCATTATTCACTGTGCACTTTCAAGAATTGGATAACATCGAACATTAGTTTGGGGGGGGGGGGGGGGGGGGGGGGGGTTGGAGAATAATTAAAAAAAAAAAAAAAAACTTGCAATGAACCATAATTGGCCAAATTATAAACTGTGAGGAGGATAGTGATAAATCTAGGGCACATAGACAGGCTGCTGGAATGGGAGGACAAGTGGCAGCTGAAATTCAATGCAATAAGTGATTCATTTTGGTTGGAAGGACGAAGAAGCGCAATATAAAATAAACGGTGAAATTCTATAGGATGCAGATGCAGAGAGAACCTGGAGCATATGCACACAAATCACTGAAGGTGGGACAGCAGGTTGAGAAAGCTGTTCAACTAAGTGAATGCCAGAGCTGGCCCAAGTGACCGAATAGCATACACTCATTTCTATTTCCCACTCATAAATTACTACTCAGTTGCATACAACTATTTACTTCATAGATTGCCTTTCACAAGACTGACAAAATCTAGTAAATTTCAAAAATCTTTACCAGCTAATAAATTAAGTACAGATTTCTGCAAAAATTTGCATATCATTTGATGTTGAATATTCCTTTCCAAATTACCTTCAGCACATTTGACGGCACTGGTACAGACATCGACAATCTGATTATTTTCAACTTCAAATTTCATGCGCTCATACTCCCTCATCCTAGACATGGCTTTGTCTAAGTGAATGACAGTATTACCTGTATTCATAAAAAGCACACGCTATAGAAAAAAAGCAGATGGACATTTTCTACTTCTACATACATTTAAAACACTGATAGGTAAACTAGGTTAGACAAGGGATACTTCAAATTTTAAAAGTTTAGAGGTCTGCACTTTGAAGTCATGTCGACATCTTGGAAGTTGTTTATGATAGGTTAAAAATGCACAAAACTGCAATACACAACTGAATTAGGAAATTATGCTGACACCAAATTCAGAATTTATATTAAATTGTCATTTCAAATTCAAATTAATTTTTTTTAAATAGCATATTACAATACAATCCAATGTGGCATTGTGTAACTAGTTAAACACAGGAAATATAAATCCAAATTTGTTAAATGTTTATTGTCCAGTTTAAAATTTTTAACTAATCTTCAAAATTTACCTAAATCATCATTAGCAAAGGGTTCTAAATTGGAAGAAGCAGACAACATGCTGGCATTTTCCAAGGATTCTATATACTCTGCATCTTCATGCTGAAGATCTAGTCGAGCTTGATGGTCAGCGGTTTTTCCACACACTTCCTAAAACACATTAAAGGGACAAAATGCAATATTACTCAACAGCAAGTGTAATACAATAACTAACATCTGTACAATTTGAAAGAATTATTCTGCTCTTCAATGTACTGGTCAACATTAGTCCCTTAAATAATACTACCAAAATACATTATCTAGTCATTTGTTTCAGTTTGTGAGACACCTTCCTATACTCAAATTGGCTATTATGCTTGCTTCCAAAACAGCAAACTTTAAAAAGCAATTCTTTGGCTGTAAAGCACTCTGGGACATACTTGGGTCATGGAGGGGACTATATGAATGGAAGTTTGTTCATTCCTCTCATCTTCCTCCTCCCACAGTGCCCTTTGCATTCACTTAATCAGATCCAAGAGTCTGTCTCTCTTTCTTCGAACTTCCGTTTCCTCTTCAATGAGATCTTTTTCCCCCTTTCCTGCCAAGTGTCTCTCTTTTGTCCAGGATTGAGAGCGTAACATGTTGCCAAACTTTCAGCAAGTATGAAACCCATCTGTCACTAAAAAGCAACTTTTTATTTTTGCTGTTCAACATTTTCAATCTTCACTTCCTCTGCTTTCTCAGATATGTATTCTCCTCAAGCACTTAATGTATCCTTGACACACAATGGGCCGAAGGACCTCTTTTTGTGCTGTCAAGCTCTCGGACTCTCTCCCCTTATCCAACCATATTTGTTTGTAACCATAATCTTTTTTTAAATATTTTATTGAAAATTTTTGGTCAACCATCACAGTACATTGTGTATCCTTTACACAATAATATAACAGTATAAATAACAATGACCTGTTTTATAAACAAAGAATAAATAATATATAACAAAAACGAAAACTAAAACTAAATGGCAACTGCCTTGTCTCAGATAAACACTCTCCAAAAATATGATTTAACAGTCCAACATACAATTATTCATAGCAACGACCTATACATATTATACATATATATTAACAACCCTGAGAGTCCTTCTGGTTCCTTCCACCCCCCCTCCGGGCTGCTGCTGCCTTCTTCTTTTCCATTCCCTCGATCTTTCTGTGAGGCATTCGACGAACGGTTGCCACCGCCTGGTGAACCCTTGAGCCGATCCCCTTAGGACGAACTTAATCCGTTCCAGCTTTATAAACCCTGCCATGTCATTTATCCAGGTCTCCACCCCCGGGGGCTTGGCTTCGTTCCACATCAACAGTATCCTGCGCCGGGCTACTAGGGACGCAAAGGCCAAAACATCGGCCTCTCTCGCCTCCTGCACTCCCGGCTCTTGTGCAACCCCAAATATAGCCAACCCCCAGCTTGGTTCGACCTGGACCCCCACTACTTTCGAAAACACCTTTGTCACCCCCACCCAGAACCCCTGTAGTGCCGGACATGACCAAAACATGTGGGTGTGATTCGCTGGGCTTCTCGAGCATCTCGCACACCGATCCTCTACCCCCAAAAATTTACTGAGCCGTGCTCCAGTCATATGCGCCCTGTGTAATACCTTAAACTGAATCAGGCTTAGCCTGGCACACGAGGACGATGAGTTTACCCTACTTAGGGCATCCGCCCACAGCCCCTCATCGATCTCCTCCCCCAGCTCTTCTTCCCAGTTCCCTTTCAGCTCATCTACCATAATCTCCCCCTCGTCGCTCATTTCCCTATATATATCTGACACCTTACCGTCCCCCACCCATGTCTTTGAGATCACTCTGTCCTGCACCTCATGCGTCGGAAGCTGCGGGAATTCCTCACCTGTTGCCTCGCAAAAGCCCTCAGTTGCATATACCGGAATGCATTCCCTTGGGGCAACCCATATTTCTCGGTCAGCGCTCCCAGACTTGCGAACTTCCCATCCACAAACAGATCTTTCAGTTGCGTTACTCCTGCTCTTTGACATATTCCAAATCCCCCGTCCATTCTCCCCGGGGCAAACCTATGGTTATTTCTTATCGGGGACCCCACCAAGGCTCCCGTCTTTCCCCTATGTCGTCTCCACTGTCCCCAAATTTTCAAAGTCGCCACCACCACCGGGCTTGTGGTGTATTTCTTCGGTGAGAACGGCAATGGGGCCGTCACCATAGCTTGTAGGCTAGTCCCCCTACAGGACGCCCTCTCCAATCTCTTCCACGCCGCTCCCTCCTCTTCTCCCATCCACTTACTCATCATTGAGATATTGGCGGCCCAGTAGTACTCACTTAGGCTCAGTAGTGCCAGCACCCCCCTATCCCTACTACGCTGTAAAAATCCCTTCCTCACTCTCGGGGTCTTCCCGGCCCACACAAAACTCATGATACTCTTTTCGATCCTTTTGAAAAAAGCCTTCGTGATCACCACCGGGAGTCACTGAAACACAGAGGAATCTCGGGAGGACTACCATTTTAACCGCCTGCACCCTCCCTGCCAGTGACAGGGATACCATGTCCCATCTCTTGAAGTCCTCCTCCATTTGTTCCACCAATCGCGTTAAATTTAACCTATGCAATGTACCCCAATTCTTGGCTATCTGGATCCCCAAGTAACGAAAGTCCCTTGTTACCTTCCTCAGCGGAAAGTCCCCTATTTCTCTGCTCTGCTCCCCTGGATGCACCACAAACAACTCACTTTTCCCATGTTCCGTTTATATCCTGAGAATTCTCCAAACTCCCGAAGTGTCCGCATTATCTCTGGCATCCCCTCCGCCGGGTCCGCTACGTATAACAACAAATCATCCGCATACAGAGATACCCAGTGTTCTTCTCCTCCTCGAAGTACTCCCCTCCACTTCTTGGAACCCCTCAATGCTATTGCCAGGGGCTCAATCGCCAGTGCAAACAATAATGGGGACAGAGGGCATCCCTGCCTTGTCCCTCTATGGAGCCGAAAGTATGCAGATCCCCGTCCATTCGTGACCACACTCGCCACTGGGGCCCTAAACAACAGCTGCACCCATCCAACATACTCATCTCCAAAACCAAATCTCCTCAGCACCTCCCACAGATAATCCCACTCCACTCTATCAAATGCTTTCTCGGCATCCATTGCCACCACTATCTCCGCTTCTCCCTCTGGTGGGGGCATCATCATTACCCCTAGCAGCCTCCGTATATTCGTATTCAGCTGTCTCCCCTTCACAAACCCAGTTTGGTCCTCATGGACCACCCTCAGGACACAATCCTCTATCCTCATTGCCATTACCTTGGCCAGAATCTTAGCGTCTACATTTAGGAGGGAAATAGGTCTATAGGACCCGCATTGCAGCGGGTCCTTTTCCTTCTTTAGGAGATGCGATATCGTTGCCTCAGACATAGTCGGGGGCAGCTGTCCCCTTTCCTTTGCCTCATTAAAGGTCCTCATCAGTAGCGGGGCGAGCAAGTACACATATTTCCTGTAAAATTCAACTGGGAATCCATTCGGTCCTGGAGCTTCCCCGCCTGCATGCTCATAATTCCTTTCACTACTTCCTCTATTTCAATCTGTGCTCCCAGTCCCACCCTTTCCTGCTCCTCCACCTTGGGAAATTCCAGCCGGTCCAGAAAGCCCATCATGCTCTCGCTCCCATCCGGGGGTTGAGCTTCGTATAATTTTTTATAAAATGCCTTGAACACTCCATTCATTCTCTCCGCTCCCCGCTCCATCTCTCCTTCCTCATCCCTCACTCCCACTATTTCCCTCGCTGCTCCCCTTTTCCTCAATTGGTGGGCCAGCAACCTGCTCGTACTGTACTGTACACCCTGTGCCTTCCTCCACTGTGCCTCTGCAGTACCCGTTGTCAGCAAGTCAAATTCTACATGTAGCCTTTGCCTTTCCCTGTACAGTCCCTCCTCCGGTGCCTCCGCATATTGCCTATCCACCCTCAGAAGTTCTTGCAGCAACCGCTCCCGTTCCCTACTCTCCTGCTTTCCTTTATGTGCCCTTATTGATATCAGCTCCCCTCTAACCACTGCCTTCAGCGCCTCCCAGACCACTCCCACCTGGACTCCCCATTATCATTGAGTTCCAAGTACTTTTCAATGCACCCCCTCACCCTTAGACACACCCCCTCATCTGCCATTAGTCCCATGTCCATTCTCCAGGGTGGGCGCCCTTCTGTTTCCTCCCCTATCTCCAAGTCCACCCAATGTGGAGCGTGATCCGAAATGGCTATAGCCGTATACTCCGTTCCCCTCACCTTCGGGATCAACGCCCTTCCCAAAACAAAAAAGTCTATTCGCGAATAGACTTTGTGGACATAGGAGAAAACCGAAAACTCCTTACTCCTAGGTCTGCTAAATCTCCACGGGTCTACTCCTCCCATCTGCTCCATAAAATCTTTAAGCATTTGGCTGCTGCTGGCCTCCTTCCAGTCCTGGACCTCGACCTGTCCAGCCCTGGTTCCAACACCGTATTGAAATCTCCCCCCATTACCAACTTTCCCACCTCTAGGTCCGGGATGCGTCCTAGCATACGCCTCATAAAATTGGCATCATCCCAGTTCGGGGCATATACGTTTACCAAAACCACCGTCTCCCCCTGTAGTTTGCCACTCACCATCACGTATCTGCCCCCGCTATCCGCCACTATAGTCTTTGCCTCAAACATTACCCGCTTCCCCACCAATATAGCCACCCCCCTGTTTTTCGCATCTAGCCCCGAATGGAACACCTGCCCCACCCAACCTTTGCGTAGTCTCACCTGGTCTATCAGTTTCAAGTGCGTTTCCTGTAACATAAGGCAGACGTGGTTAAGTTTCTTAAGGTGTGCGAGTACCCGTGCCCTCTTTATCGGCCCGTTCAGCCCTCTCACGTTCCACGTGATCAGCCGGGTTGGGGGGCTTTTTACCCCCCCCCTTGTCGATTAGCCATCCCCTTTTTCCAGCTCCTCACCCGGTTCCCACGCAGCTGTGTCCCCCCCAGGCGGTGCCCCCCCGCCCATCCCACCCCATGCCAGCTCCCCCCTCTCCCCAGCAGCAGCAGCCCAATAATTCCCCCCTCCCACCCCCCCCGCTAGATCCCCCACTAGCGTAGTTACACCCCCCATGTTGCTCCCAGAAGTCAGCAAACTCTGGCCGACCTCGGCTTCCCCCCGTGACCTCGGCTCGCACCGTGCGACGCCCCCTCCTTCCTGCTTCCCTGTTCCCGCCATGATTATCATAGCGCGGGAACCGAGCCCGCGCTTCAACCCTTGGCCCCGCCCCCAATGGCCAACGCCCCATCTCCTCCACCTCCTTTCCTCCCCCCACCACCTCCTGTGGAAGAGGGAAAAGTTACCACATCGCAGGATTAATAACATAAAACTCCTCTTTCCCCCCTTTTTACCCCCCTCTTCGCCCCACCACTTTGTTTCAAACGTTCTTTTTTTAATAACCCGCTCATTCCAATTTTTCTTCCACGATAAAAGTCTACGCCTCATCCGCCATCTCAAAGTAGTGGTGCCTCCCTTGATATGTGACCCACAGTCTTGCCGGTTGCAGCATTCCGAATTTTATCTTCTTTTTGTGAAGCACCGCCTTGGCCCGATTAAAGCTCGCCCTCCTTCTCGCCACCTCCGCACTCCAGTCTTGGTATACGCGGATCACCACGTTCTCCCACTTACTGCTCCGAGTTTTCTTTGCCCATCTAAGGACCATCTCTCTATCCTTAAAACGGAGGAATCTCACCACTATGGCTCTAGGAATTTCTCCTGCTCTCGGTCCTCGCGCCATCACTCGATATGCTCCCTCCACCTCCAGCGGACCCGCCGGGGCCTCCGCTCCCATTAACGAGTGCAGCATCGTGCTCATATATGCCCCGACGTTCGCTCCCTCCGCACCTTCAGGAAGACCAAGAATCCTTAGGTTGTTCCTCCTCGCGTTGTTCTCCAGCGCCTCCAGCCTTTCCACACATCGTTTCTGGTGTGCCTCGTGCATCTCCGTCTTCACCACCAGGCCCTGTATGTCGTCCTCATTCTCGGCAGCCTTTGCCTTCACGACCCGAAGCTCCCGCTCCTGGGTCTTTTGCTCCTCCTTTAGCCCTTCGATCGCCTGTAATATCAGGGCCAACAGCTCCTTCTTCATTTCCTTTTTGAGTTCTTCCACGCAGCGTTTCAAAAACTCATGTTGTTCAGGGCCCCATATTAAACTGCCACCTTCCGAAGCCATCTTGGTTTTTGCTTGCCTTCCTTGCCGCTGCTCTAAAGGATCCACCGCAATCCGGCCACCTTCCTCTCCTTTTTTCATCCGTATCCAGGGGGGATTCCCTTCTGGTTCACCGCACAGTACTTTTAGCCGTTAAAATTGCCGTTGGGGCTCTTATTAAGAGCCCAAAAGTCCGTTCCACCGGGAGCTGCCGAAACGTGCGACTCAGCTGGTCATCGCCGCACCCGGAAGTCTGTAACCATAATCTTGTTTGTGTTTCCCACATTTTCTTCTATTCACATACATTTTCACCTCTTTCCCTATTCCTTTAATGCCGATGGCTCCTTAATTTCTGTTCTTTCTTTTTTACTTGTTGAATTTTTCACATTTTTCTTTTATTTTAATTGCACCATCGCAAATTTCCCTTGTTCTCCAAAATGTTTGAGCTTGTTACTACATCGTAAATCTGTGCTGATGAATTCTGCAATTCCATGTTGGATGCTCGCCAATCAATCGTCCATCATGTCACAGCACTAGAAACAACCCTACCAAAAGTCACAAGTGACTGTCTTTGTGACTGTGTTCATGATAAACTCTCTCTCATCACCCTTCCTAACCTGTATATTGCCTTTGACCTGGCTGCCACAAAAGCATACTCCAATGTCTCTTCTTTATTTTCTAGCTGGGTTGAACAGCCCTCCATTCTCATATGTCTAGTCATAGGCAAAGAATAATCATAGAATCTCTGCAGTGCAGGAGGCCGGCCATTCAACCCACTGAGGCTGCACAGACTCCCCGAAAGAGCACTTTACCCAGGTTCACTGCCCCGCCCACCCCACCCTACCCCGTATCCCAACCTGCACATCCCTGGACACTAAGGGGCAATTTAGCATGGCCAATCCACCGAACCTGCACATCTTTGGACTGTGGGAGGAAACCAGGACACCCAAAGGAAACACACGCAGACACAGGAAGAATGCGCAAACTCCACACAGTCACCCAAGGCTGGAATTGAACCCGGGTCCCCGACGAAATGAGGCAGCAGTGCTAACCACTGTGCCACTCCTAATCATAGAAGTTTACAGCATGGAAACAGGCCCTTCGGCCCAACCAGTCCATGCCGCCCAGTTTTTAACCATTAAGCTAGTCCCAGTTGCCCGCACTTGGCCCATAACCCTCTATACCCATCTTACCCATGTAACTATCTAAATGCTTTTTAAAAGACACAATTGTACCCGCCTCTACTACTACCTCTGGCAGCACATTCCAGACACTCACTACCCTCTGAGTGAAGAAATTGCCCCTCTGGGCCCTTCTGAATCTCTCCCCTCTCACCTTAAACCTATGCCCTCTAGTTTTAGACTCCCCTACCTTTGGGAAAAGATGTTGACTATCTACCTTATCTATGCCCCTCATTATTTTATAGACCTCTATAAGATTACCCCTAAGCCTCCTACGCTCCAGGGAAAAAAGTCCCAGTCTATCCAGCCTCTCCTTATAACTCAAACCATCAAGTCCCGGTAACATCCTAGTAAATCTTTTCTGCCCTCTTTCTAGTTTAATAATATCCTTTCTATAATAGGGTGACCACAACTGCACACAGTATTCCAAGTGTGGCCGTACCAATGTCTTGTACAACTTCAACAAGACGTCCCAACTCCTGTATTCAATGTTCTGACCAATGAAACCAAGTATGCCGAATGCCTTCTTCACCACCCTGTCCACCTGCGACTCCACCTTCAAGGAGCTATGAACCTGTACTCCTAGATCTCCTTGTTCTATAACTCTCCCCAACGCCATACCATTAACTGAGTAGGTCCTGGCCTGATTCGATCTGCCAAAATGCATCATCTCACATTTATCTAAATTAAACTCCATCTGCCATTCGTCGGCCCACTGGCCTAATTGATCAAGATCCCGTTGCAATCCTAGATAACCTTCTTCACTATCCACTGTGCCACCAATCTTGGTGTCATCTGCAAACTTACTAACCATGCCTCCTAAATTCTCATCCAAATCATTAATATAAATCACAAATAACAGTGGACCCAGCACCGATCCCTGAGGCACACCACTGGTCACAGGCCTCCAGTTTGAAAAACAACCCTCTACAACCACCCTCTGTCTTCTGTCGTCCAGCCAATTTTGAATCCAATTGGCAACCTCACCCTGGATCCCGTGAGCTTTAACCTTCTGCAACAACCTACCATGCGGTACCTTGTCAAAGGCTTTGCTAAAGTCCATGTAGACAACGTCTACTGCACTGCCCTTATCTACCTTCTTGGTCACCCCCTCAAAAAACTCAATCAAATTTGTGAGACATGATTTTCCACACACAAAGCCATGCTGACTGCCCCGAATCAGTCCTTGCCTCTCTAAATGCTTGTAGATCCTGTCTCTCAGAATACCTTCTAGCAACTTACCTACTACAGACGTTAGGCTCACCGGTCTGTAGTTCCCAGGCTTTTCCCTGCTGCCCTTCTTAAACAAGGGCACAACATTCGCCACTCTCCAATCTTCAGGCACCTCACCTGTGGCTGCCGATGATTCAAATATCTCTGTTAGGGGACCCGCAATTTCCTCCCTAGCCTCCCACAACATCCTGGGATACATTTCATCAGGTCCTGGGGATTTATCTACCTTGATGCGCTTTAAGACTTCCAGCACCTCCTCCTCTGTAATATGCACACTTCTCAAGACATCACTATTTATTTCCCTTAGTTTCCTAACATCCATGCCTTTCTCCACCGTGAATACCGATGAGAAATATTCATTCAGGATCTCACCCAACTCTTGTGGCTCTGCACATAGATGTCCTTGTTGATCCTTAAGAGGCCCTACTCTGTCCCTAGTTACTCTTTTCCCCTTTATGTATCTGTAGAATCTCTTTGGATTCTCCTTTGCATTATTTGCCAAAGCAATTTCATGTCCCCTTTTTGCCCTCCTGATTTCCCTCTTAACTCTATTTCGACAATCTCTATACTCTTCAAGGGATCCACTTGATCCCAGTTGTTCATGTACGTCATATGCCTCCTTCTTCTTTTTGACCAGAGTCTCAATATCTCGAGTCATCCAAGGTTCCCTACTTCTACCAGCCTTGCCCTTCACTCTAAAGGGAGTGTGCTTACCTTGCACCCTGGTTAACACATTTTTAAAAGCCTCCCATTTACCAGCCGTCCCTTTGCCTGCCAACAGTCTCCCCCAATCTACCTCTGAAAGTTCCTGTCTGATACCATCAAAATTTGCCTTGCCCCAATTAAGAATTTTAACTCTTGGGCCAGACCTATCATTCTCCATAGCTATCTTAAAACTAATGGAGTTATGGTCACTTGTCCCAAAATGATGCCACACTAACACTTCTGTCACTTGCCCTTCCTTATTTCCCAAGACGAGGTCAAGGTTTGCCCCCTCTCTAGTCGGTCCATCCACATACTGAATGAGAAATTCCTCCTGAATACACTCCACAAATTTCCCTCCATCCAAGCCCCTAATGCTATGGCTGTCCCAGTCAATGTTGGGAAAGTTAAAGTCCCTTACTATTACCACCTTATTTTTCTTGCAGCTATCTGTAATCTCCTTACATATTTGCTCCTCAATTTCCCGCTGACTATTTGAGGGCCTGTAGTACAGTCCTATCAAGGTGATCTCTCCCTTCTTATTTTTCAGTTCCACCCATATAGACTCAGTGAGCGAACCCTCGGATATATCCCCTATAAGTACTGCCGTGATGTTCTCCCTAATCATAAATGCCACTCCCCCTCCTCTCTTACCTCCTGTTCTAGCCTTTCTATAGCATCTGTACCCCGGAACATTGAGCTGCCAGTCCTGCCCCTCCCTTAGCCATGTTTCAGTCATAGCTATAATATCCCAGTCCCATGTGCCCATCCATGCCCTGAGTTCATCCGCTTTGCCCGTCAGGCCCCTTGCATTGAAATAAATGCAGTTTAATGTAGACTTTCCTTGCTCTCTGCCCTGCTTTCTCTGGTCATGCTTTACACACTCTCCCTTCCTGCCTTTTGTTTCCGTCCCCACTGACTTCCTACATCGGTTCCCATCCCCCTGCCACATTAGTTTAAACCCTCCCCAACTGCACTAGCAAACACACCCCCGAGAACATCTGCTACGGCTTCGCTTTTTGCTCTCATGCCATTAGCTTTGTGCCCCCTCCATACATGCGACACAGAAATAAAATTATCAGAAAATACATCATGAACCACATGGACACTGATGACACCCAGTTCTAACTCATCACCACCTCCCTAGAATCCTCAACCATTACTGATTCGTCACACTGCTTGTTTGACACCCAGTACTTGAGGAGCAATTCAATATTGGGCAAACTCTGTTCCCCAGCCACCTACTCCATTCCTCTCCTTAGCCACTGTCTAAGGCAGAACCAAAACATACACAACCTTGTCGTTTCCGACCACATCTACAGATCATCAAAACCGTGTACTTCGAACTCTGTAACATAGCCCATGTCCAACCCGTCTCAGCTCATCTGTCTCTCAAAATCTTAGCCCTTTAAGTTATCTCGAGACTCAAGTTCAACAACATGCCTCTCACGTTCCATAAAATTATCATTGAAAACTCTGTTGTCTATGTTCTCTCATAAAATGCAATGTGTGCATCCCTGCAATCCGACACTACCTTGATTTAAAAATCCTCATTCTTGTATCTGTCTTAGCTCTCCCTGTCTACAGACTCCTCCATTCCTATAATTCAACAAGATCTCGGTGTTCCGTAAATTTTAGGCTCTTCTGCATTTCACCAATAAGAGTTGCATCACTGGAAGCTGTCGAGGCCCTCAGCTCTGTACTTTCCACCCTGAATTTGAGTCTCTTTCATTTATGAGGGCACTCTTTATAACTCACCGTCTAAATGTCTCTTCTTGTAGACTGTCAAATTCTGTCACATTTTACTTAATGATGCTTTCATGAAGGAAGTATGCTTGGGATGTGTTAATCACTTGAAGGTGCTGCATAATGCGAGTAGTTCTATTTTTTAAAACATCCATTTCCCTTTTCCCATCCTGTGATTACTTGCTTACCCTCAGTTTCAAATCTGTTTCTTGTCAATTTTTTCCTTATTCTCCTAGGAAGTGAGTATTGAACACAGATCCTATGAATTAGCTAGTTAAAGATTATACCAGGGGCAGCACGGTGGGTTAGCACTGTGGCCTCACAGTACCGAGGTCCCAGGTTCGATCCCGGCTCTGGGTTACTGTCCGTGTGGAGTTTGCACATTCTCCCAGTGTTTGTGTGGGTTTCACCCCCACAACCCAAAAATGTGCAGAGTAGGTGGATTGGCTACGCTAAATTGCCCCTTAATTGTAAAAAATGAATTGGGCACTCTAAATTCTTATTTAAAATAAAAAAGATTATACCAGGGAGCCTCCATTGGTGAGCCAAAATTCTTGTATCTGACTGTTCATGAGTTTATGTTCTGCAACATTAACAATTCTGAATATTTAATTATTTCGTAATGCAAAAATAATTTTGCCACGGAGGCATAATTTCTGCAATGCTTTTCTAATTTACATAGGATTACATAGGATATACAGCACAACAGGCATTTCAGCCCAAATAGTCCTTGATGCATTCAAGTTTCTTCCCAATTTTCCTCATTTAAATTTGTCATTGTAACTCTCAATTCCCTTCTCCTTCATACACTTCTCCAGGTTCCCCTTAATGCATTTATGCTATTCGTTTCAACCAACTTGGGGAGGTGGTGTTATTATAGTAAGTCACTGGATTAGCAAGCCAGAGGCCCATGTCTTGAAGACGAAGGGTTCAAATCCCACCATGGCAGTTGGTAGAATTTGAATTCAATTAATAAATCTGGAATATAAAGCTGGTCTCAGTAAAGGTGACCATGAAACTAAAGTCAATTATCATGAAAACCCATTGGTTCAATAATGTCCTTGAATGAAGGAAATCTTCCATCCTTGCCTGGTTTGGCCGATTATGGCACGGCAAGCCACTCAGTTCAAAGGCAATTAGGAATGGGCAACAAATGCTGGCCTTGCCAGCGACGCCCACACCCCATGAAATAATAAATAAATAAAAACTTCTCTGTGGCAGTGGGTTCCACATTTTTACCACTCCGAGTAAAAGGTTTCCTGCGATACGTTTGTCAGAATAGCCATATCATAGAGCCATATCATAGAATTTACAGTGCAGAAGGAGGCCATTCGGCCCATTGAGTCTGCACCGGCTCTTGGAAAGAGCACCCTACCCAAGGTCAACATCTCCACCCTATCCCCATAACCCCACCCAACACTAAGGGCAATTGTGGACACTAAGGGCAATTTAACATGGCCAATCCACCTAACCTGCACATCTTTGGACTGGGAGGAAACCGGAGCACCCGGAGGAAACCCACGCACACACGGGGAGGATGTGCAGACTCCGCACAGACAGTGACCCAAGCCGGAATCGAACCTGGGATCCTCGAGCTGTGAAGCAATTGTGCTATCCACAATGCTACCGTGCTGCCCCCATGCTGCCATATATTTGGATTTGTTTATTGTCATGTGTACCGAGGTACAGTGAAAAGTATTTTTCTGCGAGCAGCTCAACAGATCATGAAGTACATGAAAATAAAAGAAAACACTTAATAGGGCAACACAAGGTACACAATGTAACTACATAACACCGGCATCGGGTGAAGCATACAGGGGTGCATTGTTAATGAGGTCAGTCCATAAGAGAGTCGTTTAGGAGTCTGGTAACAGCGGGGAAGAAGCTGTTTTTGAGTCTGTTCGTGCATGCTCTCAGACTTTTGTATCTCCTGCCCGATGGAAGAAGTTAACCTTCTATATGTTAGCCTTCCACCTTAGTTCAGGTAAATGCAAAACATTCCATGAATTTTCTGACAAATCTTCATTGGAGCTGGTTCAGTGAACCTGGCAGGTATACTTTGTGGCCGTCACCAGCTATGCAAGACCCACACATCAAGAGCCAGAGCAGCGACAAAGTCTTGATTTCAATATAAATACAGATTGGCTCTTACACATATCAGTTAAAAGATGAAATTCTGGGAGAAATAATATACTAGCACCAAGAGTAAAACTACATTAGCACATTCAGATTTTGATTTCTTTAAGGCAACACAGAATTTCTGAATTCCAAGGATGATGTCCAACTTTATCAAACCTTGCAAGGTGGGTTTAGCATCTCATTAAAATACGCACCTCATCGTCACTTGTAGCCAGGCTTTCACTCGGAGTCAGTTCTGAATTACATGTCATCCATACAGCAGAATTCCGTGATAAAGAGTGCTCAACCTCTTTACAGCTCTTCTCTGAAAGATGTCTTGTTACTATGTCCTGGAATTCAAAATAATGTTTTTAAAAAGAGGATAAAGTAACAGATTCTTGATATATGATTCGTTATTTACATGTCCAGTACCTGTAAAGCATAAAGAGCACGCTGCCGAAGGTAATCAGTGTTAAGCAACTGGAGCTCATGGAAAAGTTCAATGAGAAAATGGGGTCGCGATTCATTCTGAGAAATTAAAGTTGCCACCTCAGAATAGATATTATCACGTAGAGCTTCAAAGAGTGAAAAGTCACTCCCAGTTTCTGTAACAGACAGAAGAAAACTTAAATAACTTTGCAGCAGGCAATAACGTTAAAAAAACTGATCATGAAATAGTGATGTTAATTCTCCAGTTAACTTTCTCGTTCAAATTTAGGAACATTAAAAGGTCAGCAAATGTTTTGCAGTTTTATCAAGTATATTTCATCATTGAATGCTTATTCAATCCTGGCCTGTTGAGCACCCGGATATTGCTCCATCATTAGCAGCCATTGTTTCAGCTAGCAGGCCAGAAGATCTGGAATTCCTTCTTTGTCCTCCTTCAAGATGTTTCTTAAAACCTACCTCTTTGACTAAATTTTTGCTCCTCTGTCTTAATAACATGTGGCTTGGTGTCAAATTTAGTTTGATAATGGTCTTGTGACATGCCCTGCGATGTTTTACTATTTTAAAGGTACCATATAAATGCAAGTCATTGGTGTTATAATTGCTGTTCCTTCAATGTGTTGAGTCAAAACCTGAGAACTTCCCACTTGAACAGCACAAATCATTGGACCACATTTGGAGTAGTGTGTTCAGTTCTGGGCACCGTATTTAAGGAACGATGTTGAAGCCCTGGAGAGAGTGCAGAGGGGATTTTTCGAATGATACCAGGAATGAGGAATTTTAGATACAAGGAAAGATTGGGAAATTGGCTTGTTCTCTTTGGGGCAGAGAAGATTAAAAGATGACCTTAACGAGGTGTTCAAAATTATGAACAATTTTGACAGGGTAAAGAAGGATATTCTGTTTCCACTGGAGGGTAGGTCGGTGGCTAGGGGGTCACAATTTCAAAATGGTCAGCAAGAGAGCTAGGAGTGTGATGAGGAGAAAGTTCTTTCCTCAGAGTTGTTGGCATTTGGAATGCACTGCCTGGGAGCGTGATGGAGGTGGATTCCATCAGAGGTTCAAAAGAGAACTGGATATATATATTTGAAAGTGATTAATTTAAGAGTGCTACGGAGATGGGGCTGAGGAATGGAACGAGCTAGGTACCTCTTTTGGGAGCCGGTGCAGACGTGATGGGCCATATGGCCTCCTCCTGTGCTGTAAATAACCAAACAATGGCAGAGGATACTGCATCGCTGGTGGGGTCTAATGCCAAGTGGGAGGAGGAGTTGGGGGTGGAATTAGATGAGGAGGTGTGATGTGAGGCCTTGCATATGGTGAGTGCCTCTTTGCCGTGCACGAGATTGGGTCTGATATAGTTGAAGGTGGTGCACCGGGCGCACTTAACTGGCGCGAGGATGAGTCGGTTGTTTGAGGTTGGAAGATGAGTGGGAGCGTTGTAGGAGGGGCCCGGCAAATCACGTGCACGTGGGCATGTCCTGAACTGGTGAGGTTTTGGATTTCCTTCAGCATTATGTCGGCTATTCTACAACTGGAATTGGAGCCCAGTCCCCTGGTGGCCAAATTTGGGGTGTCAGACTTGCTGGAGCTGCTGATGGGTGCGGGGCGGATGTCTTTGCTTTCACCTCGCTGATCGCTCTCAGGCAGATGCTATTGGGGGTCAGCTTCTCCACCCAATGCCTCGGTATGGCTGAGGCTCTTTGGAGTTTTCACATCTTGAGGATATTAAGAACACATTAAAGGGTGCAATGGAGGGGTTTTATAAAAGCTGGGTAACCTTTCCTTCTGTTTTTTAAAGAGCTATCACCATCAACTGTGGGGGCGGGAGAGTTACTGTGTTGTTTGAGGACAAGTTGTTTTAATTCTGCATTCATTAAAAAATGTTCAATGAAAATATTTATTTTTTACCAAGGTTAAGAGCCCCTGGGTTCACGGAAATTTAATGGTCTTTATTGGTGTCACAGATAGGCTTACATTGGCACTGCAATGAGGTTGCTGTGAAAATCCCCTAGTTGCTACACTACAGGGCGGCAGGATGGCATGGTGGCACAGTGGTTATCACTGCTGCCTTCTAGCTCCAGGGTGCCAGGTTCAATTTCAGCCTCGGGTGACTGTGGAGTTTGCACTTTCTCCCTGTGTCTGCGTGGGTTTACTCTGGATACTCTGGTTTCCTCCCATAGTCCAGGGATGTGCAGGTTAGGTGGATTGGCCATGCTAAATTGCCCCTTAGTTTCCAAAAGGTTAGGTGGGGTTATTGGGTTACGGGGACAAGGTGGAGGCCTAGGGTGCTCTTTGCAAGGGCTGAGTGGCCTCCTTCTGCACTGTAAATTCTATGATCTATACTACGGTGCCCATTTGGGTACACTGAGGGAGAATTCAGAATGTCCAATTCACCTAACAAGCATGCCTTTCGCAACTTGTGGAATTTGCAAATTGGATCCAAAATTGGCTTAGTGGCAGGAGGCAGAGGGTGATGGTCGAAGATTGTTTTTCTGTTTAACTGGAAGCCTATGTCCAGTGGTGTACCTTAGTGATTGATGTTGGGTCCCTTGCTGTTTGTAATGTCCAGAGGTGTGCAGGTTAGGTGGATTAGCCATGCTAAATTGCCCTTTGTGTCGAAGAATTTAGTTGGGTTAAGGTGGAGACATGGGCTTAAGTAGGGTGCTGTTTCTTAGGGCTGATGCAGACTCGATGGGCTGAATGGCCTCCTTCTGCACTGTAAATCCTCTGACTGTGGGAGTACTACATGGGCTGCAGCAGTTGAAGATAGCAGTTCATCACTACCTTTCCAAAAGCAACTGGGTATGGGAAGTAAATATTGGATTTCTGGTGAGATCCCTATCTCAAGCACTTATAATGATCTTTGGTGTCACAGCGAATTCCTGTTGCTTCCTCCAGCAAACTTAGAAATCCATTTAAAATCAGACTAATTTTTGAAAATGTTTAAATGTATCTGAATTGCAGAGAAAACCCCAGTTACAAAACAACTGGACTTCAATTCATTAAGTATAATTAGAGACGGTAAATTAAGAAAAAATAGAAAAACAACACAACAGAGCACAGCTCAAAATGAAAGTTCAAAAATAACTTTTTTTCCCAGTTATTTGATTAAAAGTTCAATATATTACCTGGTGCTTCACTACATGCATTTCTGTTCAATTCAAGTGGAGCTCCTCCAGTATGTGCTGTAGGTTGGGGCGGGGGGGGGGGGGGGGGGGGGGCAGAGACAGATTGAAATTAGTACTCACCACTGTATTGGAGTGGAAAAATTATCTACAGGAAGTAGTTAAAAGTGAGAAACAAAGCCTTAAGAAAAAAGCTAGAAATATTGTATGGACACACAATAACAAAATGGGTCTCTTTAATGCTCATTATGAAAATAATGCAACAGCAGCAAAGCACTTCTGAAGTAAATAACAGCTTTTAAATGAACTTAAGATGTGGTGAAATACTTCTCACAAAGTGTACCAGTATTAATACGCATTTAGTGCCATTATATCAATGACTACACATTTCCTTTGCATAAAAACAGCTTAATTAATAAAAATACCTCAGGCAGCAAGGTGGCGCAGTGATTAGCACTGCTGCCTCACAGCGCCGAGGACCCGGGTTCGATTGTGGCCCCGTGTCACTGTCTCCTTGTGTCTGCGTGGGTCTCACCCCCACAACCC